>NC_140125.1:5507650-5972650 GCF_964035555.1 Netta rufina
TGGCCTTTTCCTGTTAGGGCTGAATGTTATAATGTCATGAGTGTGCTTTGAAAGCTGCAGTGGGGTTCTGCCTCTGTTGCGTCCTTTAATCATGGCACCTAGGTCATACATGAAAGTAAGTCTCAAAGCACATGAGGTCAGTGAAAGTAATGTTTAGTTTAATTTCTGCCTCCCTGATCTTTTCAGTCTTCACTGAATTACCTCAGATCTCACAAGAAAACTTCAGTTAGTGATCATTAATACTCTGCATGCTTAATTTTTTACCTTTTTTTACCTGCATGCTTAATTTACCTTTTTTTTAGAGGATGCTGGGGACTGGATGAAATCAGGCCCGCAGTAGCATTCACTGTTTTGTGTCAGATGTTTATTCCAGCAACTGCCTTGAAAGGAAAGTATGTGTTCTACATCTGGTGGAAGTTAAGGAATTTCTCCTTAGCTCCAGGAGCCTGAAGTCCAGATTTTTTGCTATAGCAGAACATGATATATGACACTGTTTCTGTTTCTTAGATACTCTTAGCTGATGGTTAGTCTATGGAAGAAAAAGTAAAATTGTTGCTTCAACAGGTATTTGCTTGAGACTAGCTCTAGTCAGGCCTCACAGACTGTCTCCTAGTAGCCCACAGGCTGCATGGGATGCATTACTGAGAGTACCTTTCAAAACACTCCTGATTCAAACTCAGATATTCATATAGGCACACTTTGGGAATCCCAAAATTATTTTGTTGTTTGCATAGTCCTTACAGTGTGATGCTGAATTATGAGAAGTAGTTGGATCAAATCTAGGGGATTATTAGCTAAGGCTTTGTCTCATGCAGCGTGTAATAGCCACAATTGCATGCCACTGTGCTGACATTTAGCTAGTGCTTCTGTATCTGACAAGTCTGTAAGCCCCAAGTTTCTGTAACACAGGATACCCAGAATCATGTAAAGAAAGTTATGAAAACATACAGCACTTGGAACCCTCTGCTATGGGGAATTCCAGCATCCCTGTATTTGTAATCTGTATTTCCAGGAGGGAGGGTGTATCTCGGGTCATGTAGTGATGGACAATACTTGGACATTAGAACTATTGCTAATGCTTGCTACTTTGGGGAAAACATATACATAATGGAGAAAGGTATTCCTCCAGAATATAATAGAATGCAGTATTGGAGTCATCAGGCCTAAGGAAACAAGATTTGGTGGGAATAAAGCCTACACTGCTGAGAAGTAGTATGAAAAGTGTGGAGGGAGGGAGTCAGTCTTGTCGATGAATTTTGACTGTGTCAACAGTGCAAGCAAATAAAGCACACTAGAGTCACTAGACCTGTGGGCTGGATTCACCAGCAGGTGGATTTCTTGAGAGAGAGGGTAAAGAAACAGTAGCCCCAGCATTCAGGTAGTTTGCTGTGGTGTGCAAGCTGCATTGTGTAATGGAAGAATTTGTGCCTCTGCACCATTACAGGCTTGCTTTGTTCCCAACTGTGCTCATCCCTTAAATATTTGTGTTGACCTGAGGGTAAGTGGAGATGTGTAGAGAAAAGAGTTAAAGCTGTTGACCTGCCAGCACAGGCTTTCACAACTCTGGTGAAGATCTGTGACTTGCACTTGAGCCATTTTCTTTCCATTGGGAAGCAGTGAAAGTTGTCTCACATGTGTCACATAGACACACAAGCAAGGCTACTGTGATGTGGAAAGGTGGAGATTGAACACTGAAAAATTTTGTCTTCAACCTAAATTGGGATGAAAGTTTTACCACTGAAATTATATTATGTACCATAGTTTGACAATGCTATGGAATATCTGAATTAAGCTCAACATCGCTTCTGATATTAAAGGTCCTGAATAAAATAGGAAAGGGTTGCTTACTTGCGTATGATTTATTGGGGAAACTTTGGAGTAAGACAAAAAGTTCCTACTGAAAAAGGAGACAACCCTCATGAAGCCTTAATGTATGCGGGTACACAACAAAGTCTCTGTTGTGGTTTACACTCATAAGAACCAGTATACAGAAATATAGTTTATAGTACCTGTATATTTTTACACTCCTTAGGGTGATATATAAATTTATGTACATATGTATTTTTCATCAGAAGTTTAGAGTTGAGAGTATAATGTGCTAGTTGTTGAGGCATTCAAGAGTTGTTGGTTTGTGGTGGTTTTTTGTTTTGTTTTGTTTTTGACAAGCATCTCAGTGAAACCTGGGATAGATACCAATCTTGTGCACTTGATAGAACTTTATGTTTTTAATTTTTGACTGTAGACATGTATTAGTCTGGGTCGGTAGCAGGGCAGTTGGGGTTTCTCAGTTTCCCCTCACAGCTGGCTGCCGGGCGCCATTTTGTTGCTCTTGCCCCCTGAGGGGCTGGGCAGGGCCTCTCCTCACAGAGCCCTGTGGCCGATGCCTGGGCACCCACACCTGACATCTGCGTCCATCTTGGAGCGAAAATAACGTTGACTAGAAGACTAATACAAAATAAATGCAACAAAAGCAAGTGAGTAACATGTTAATAAGTTAAAAAAGCTGTGGGGGCAGCAGGAGGCCTGGAGTTGTTTGCTGGGGGGCTGAAGGGCCAGAGGCTGGGCAGCATGCAGGGCACAAACTAAAGTGCTTGTTACGTGCTCATTATAAAGATTAAATTACGCCTTCAGTAACTGTAGTACCACTAGAGGTGTTCCTGGTGTTACTGGCATAAGTAAGGTGGGGTTTTGGCCATTAAGTGAAAGAAGAAGTGCGAACTGCTGAAGGTACAGTAAGGAACTAATTTCTCTGAGGATGAGAAAGCAGCACTGTGCAGGTATGTTTCCGTACACAGATAATTGCTTTTTGGAGCTTGTAAAAACATTGAGTTCCAACAGAAGCTGTAAATGCTAGTGGATTTCCTGTAAACACAGAGGCTTGATTTGTCCTTTAATTGTAAGGAATACATCAGAGATACCCTCATAAACATCCAATTCTTCTTTTAGATCAACTCAGGTTATTCGTATCATCATGCAGAAAGTAAGCTAAAAGTACATAGTAGCCAGCCAGACCTATACTTTATTATTCTGCACTAAATTTCCTTCAGTGCTAGATACCATCAATTGTGCACATGCATGTTATATATTTGGCTCCATCTCTAATGTCTTTAAAGAATAAAAACACTTTAATTACTCAAATTGTTAATTAATATGTGATTCACGCTACTAAAGCAAGATATATCTACAACACTTCTAGAATTAATCAAGTGAAGGTTACTGTTTTATTTAGGAACAAATTGAAGATTCTGTGTTTAATTAAAAACTTTGTGTTATATCTAAAATATCTACATTGCTTTATCATTCTATAGTTCTATTTTTAATATTCCAAGTTATTTAATCGTGTGAATTAATTTTAATCTAAAATTATCATGGAAGTTAAGCAACTATAGGACAGGAAAATTTACAGCTACTAATAGCTTCAGTTTTAGGAATGGGTAACAATCACATAAGAGAATCAACTATCAAAATACATGATCTTTTCATTTAAAATCAGGAAAAAAGGGCTTGAGTCTTCAGAGTTACTTGCATGGAAATACATGTAAGTTTTTCAAAGTAGTACCAAGAGTACTGAAATAAAACAAAAGAGATAAAATGTAATTTAACATAAAACTCATGAGTTGAAACCGGGGTGCCAATGAAAATTTAGGGAAAGTAGCAGGTTTGTTTATTTTCCATGGCTATTTTTGTAACACAAAAGCAGTGAAGGTGAAATTTTAGACCTTTATTGCCATACCTTCTGCAGATTTCTTTTACCTTTGTATTCTGTCCTGTTTCTTCATTGGAGATGCACATAAACTTTTAGGGTAACATTTTCAATGATTTTTCAATTATTTTTATACATACCTTCTTGTTGGATACAAATGTCCTGGTGTGTGGCAGTGTGTATGGATAGAAAAGCGTGGGGAAGAGTGTATAAAATTGAATATATTTTAGGGTAAAATCACTTTCACCCCATTAATGCCTTACTGTAGACTTTGATACTGTTTGCTATTGTGTTGCAACATTGTTTCCTACAAAATGATGGTAATTTTTTATATATATATATAATACCTAATCTGTGGTTTTTTGTTTTTTGTTTTTTTTTTCCACAGTCCTGGAGTTCAATGGTAAAACTCAGTATGTTGCTTCATGCCACAAGAATAAGCTCTCTGTAGTGAAACTATATAAGTTCATTACTTGTTTTGTGTTTTTAACTTGAGAGATGGCAGTCAGATGTGCTAAAGCACAATACACAAGGTGTTGAAACCTTTATACATCTTAGAAACTGCCCCTGCTGCAGGCATTCTCCAGCATTTTATTCTTCAGGTGAATGTGGAAGAGAAAGCTTCCCTTATAGATCTCTACTCTACTCTGCAGTAATTTTGTCCTACAACCCACCAAGGGAAGCCCTATGGTGTACTGAAGGTGGCTAAACCTCACTTTAGTGTCTGATGCTGGAGTGCAATGTGTGTTAGCGTCACATCCGTGGGTTGTGCTTTCCATCATTGAAACAGAAGCAGCTCATATAATGTTTTGCAAGTTTCTCTTGAACATACAAAGTATGTTTGCAGATCGTAGTCCTTCAAGTTGAATTAAGGCTATAAAATGAGGGGGAGTGTTTTGGACAAAGATGGCCTTGAGGCAAAGGCCCAGGTCTAAATGTCTTTGCTGCAAGTCTGAGTTTAGGTGGCATTGGTGCCTTTTGTGTTTGAATTAGGCATGGCTGGTACCTGGCAACGGGACAGCTGAACATTTTGGCTCACTGGCTCAAATCATTTCTAGGAAATGGAAAATCATTAAAAATGAAACAAACAAGAAAAACATGACCAAACAGCAAATAAATATGTGTTTCCAGTGAAAATGTAGCTTTGTACCTGCAGCTAATAAGTCATTAATAATGTCTCTTTTAAAAAACTGTAGGTTTTTCTAAATACTAGGCTTTTACAGGGGAGGCTGTGCTTTGCCTCTTGGTGTTGTGAAAAAAAGGAAAGAGCAAAGTGCTGTCTGTTTCCTTATACCTCTGAGGTGCCTGAAGCACATCCACAGTTCGATGTCATCTGTGAGGACCAGGAATGACTTCTCTGCAGAAGTCAATAGCATTTATGCCATTGACTTTGCAGATCCAGTGTTTCACCAAGGCAGTCTGCCTTGTGATTTTTAGTATTGACATTCTGTGGCAAACTTTTACTTCTTTTTTATAGAAACATATTTTTTCCAGTGATGGACACGACCCAGCAGTTTAAGTGGCTTGACTATATCAATTTATTCAAGAAAAAAAACTTTAAAAACATAGTCCAACATGTTTAAGTGCTTTTGCAGTAAACTCATCAACCTGTCTTCCTTCTTTGTTCTGCAGTCTTTTAAAGTAACGTACTAGGAAGATGATCTGTAACAAATAAAGGAAAAAGAATCCTCTGTTCAGGGACTGTATTTGTTTACTGAACTTGAGGATTTCTAAGATAAAAGTTACAAATATTTATTTGAAAAGTGACATGAGAAGGAAGGGTTTACTGAGGAGCAGTTTCAGTATAGCCAAACCGTAATACTATTAAACAGGTTACACTGACAGATATCTGTTGTTAAGTGAAAATAAGATCAGTTGAACTCAAGGGATTTCCAGAAAACCTCTTCATGCTTCAACAGAGCATAATTTGTTTGAAGTAATGGTGACTAGTTACATGCAATTATCTGGTTTTTTGGAGGGGGAAGGGACACAAAGGAGAACGCATCTAAGCTTCTGCTGTATTGTGTAGTAATGTTCCATTTATATATAGAGAGAGAACTTCCAAAGGGTGAAACCAACCATAAGACTTATCAAAATCTTCAAATTTGCAAATTTTTTAGGAAGTCGCTTATTGAGATAAAGAGGAAATCGCTTAAATGATCTTTTTAGTAGTTTAAAATAGAACTTGATTGTGCAATCATTTGTAAGTCCTTCTCTGTGTTTTAAGAAGGAAAGCTGAGGTCAAGCAGGCACACCGTGTTACTTGTGCCTGCTGTGCACCTCCAACCTCCTTTCCACATGTGCACTCCCCTTCCCCATGCTTCCCAAACCAAAAAACTATGTTAAAATAGCGTTGGATGGGTTAGGCATAGTTTTACTTAGCCATTTATTCGTACAGTTTAAGTCTTATTTTCAAAGTCAGCAAAAGTTTCCAAAGTTTGGCATCTTGGAAATCAGGGCATAACATATAATTATATACAACATTCAACCTCAGTTGAATGGTCTGATGGCTCAGATTGTGCATGTAAGCTGTAAAGGGAGACTGTGCAAAAGCCGTGTCAGATAAAGGGCTTGAAATGTAGGGTTACATTGCAAGGAATTCTTAAAGAAAGTTATGTATTATTTTTTTGTTAAAATGATGTATTTTACTGCAGTTGTGTGCAGAATATGTTTTATATATAATTATCTTTGGACAAATGATTGAATACCTAAGACAGCCCCAACATTGCTAATGACAAATGAATATATTCAGGAGCCCCAAAGTGGAGTCCCAAAGACTTTCAGATACTGTTTTTCTTGGACGGATGTTAAAAACCTTTAAGTTTTGAGAGAATTCCTATGAGAAAGCACCTTTAAACTGAGAAAGGTCAATTTCTTTGACAGCCAAGACAGGAGGTTTCAGTGGGGTTGCTGTGATCCAAAACCTGAATTATGTATGTCAGTCCTTAGGGTGTATCTTTTAAAATGGGATTGGAAGCCTGGTGGGATGGTGGCTGTTCATTTCCAAATGCAAGCAGGATATTACATTTAAAACCCGTGTTGGAAGAATGCTGAGGTTACAAAGTTAAGCACTCTGAAGTCAAGAAGTGCCACAATTAAGCTTTCTGAAACCTCTGAGTTGTTCACCGGGCATTTTCCAATGTCTGCACCAGAAGAGGTGGGGATCGCCATGCCCACAGCCACGCGTGCCAGTTTACTTCTGATTCAGCCCCTCCTTCGCGGTGAGTGAGGCAAGGGTGCCGCTAGCTGCAACTTTCAGCCTGTGCTTCAGCCCAAGCTCTTCTGAGGAGTGTAATCAAGTACCTTAAATGCAGGGCGCTACAACCAAAAGTGTTTGACAAGCTGAGCTGGAACTCTTGTGTTACTGTCAAACATGCCACAATTGTTTTGCAGTAACAACAGAGTTTGCATGTAGATGTAAGAGTGCCTTCTGCTCTGAACCCTGGTTTTGCTTCTGTTCATGCTGACTCTAGCCTTTGTTATACTCGTACTCTGATTAAGGAATTACTCTCTGACTGCGGGGATGCTAGTGATTGAAGACCCTAGCTAATTTACACTCTCTGAAATCCTTCATCTATTTTTATTTCGGTATTCGTATCTCACAAAACCATTTATAGGATGTAGTAGCTTTCACAAAGAGCTGAAGCCAACTATTTTCCAAAGGTTTTGAATACTAGAAAGCAAGCTACACCAAATTCTTGAGGTCAGAATTCGTCACCTTCCAGTCAACAGAGATGCAGGGGGGAGGGAATCACATCACTGAACCAAATGACTTAATTTCTAGTATCTTCATGGACTGACTCTTCTGAATGTTTCCAGTGAACAGCTCCAGGAGCATTTTTTTAAACTAATTTCTATTTTTAAGTATGTGTAATTTAAGTGTATTTTTTTTTTTATGTGCACAATGTGATAGTGTTTACCATGTGCAGGGCACTTCCAAAACTTACAGCAATATTGTCTGTCTGCCAGCCAAGGTTTTGAGTAGGAGGAATACATTTTATCAGAGAAAATAGACAAAGAGCATGACAAACAAGACAAAAAAAGGTGCTTTAACATGAAAGTACGTATTTGCTAAAATGAGCTAAGATCTTGACTTGTTTTCAAAGAGCTGCGTAGACTCCGGGCAAGCATATCTATGGTAGTTTAGTGACAAAGCCAAGAAACACATTTTATGTTCAGAAAACATGTAAAATGAAGGCAATATTATTGCACTGAGTAATTTTCTTCTTGAGTCAAAACAAACAAGCCCAGCCCCAAACCTCCAAAAATCCAATGCAAGGTTTCCTTGCGTGGTGCACAGTAAAATCTTAATGGCTTAGTAGCTGTAGTTTCCTTTCATAATGCAGGAGACAATTGAAATAAAACCTTGGCAATAAATTATACCTCTGACTCACCACGAACACAGGTTGTCTCTTGAAATGTTAAAATTCTGCCTGTCTATTAAATAATAGTTATTTGTAGGTGAACATGTTTGTGCTGATGGAGTCATCTCCAATCAGTATTCATTATAAAGCTTTCGAAAGGTATTTTCTAGGAAAAATGAAAACCTTCATGTTAATAATCATAAAACTCCCTCATCATAGTCTGTTATTTTGGCTGGGATTTTTTTCCCCATCTGAAAAATCTTGGGCCCAGTGTAATGATTTTACTTCTCATTCCTGTCACGTTGAGACCAAAGGAGGAGCTGAATGTGTGAACCACTATTGGTAATCAAAGCGGATAACACTCTTTTTTCATGGGATTTGTTCTTAGGGTATTTAATCCTATATTGAGTAAGGAGAAATACTGGAGGAGGGTTTCTTTTAATATTTTTACTCTCTCTGTGTATCCTGAGGTCAGAATATTCCAGTTATGGTCTTTATGGTCATAAAAGACCCATGAACTTTGAACAGAAAACTCTTGTGGGGCTCAGTGGAGAAATATAAATGGCAGAAGCTAAAAGGGTTGATTGTCTTTGGTGGAAATATATATACTTTTTGGAACACTGGAGTGGAAGTAAAGACAAATGAACATCCTTATGGTGTAATCACCAGGTTGAAAAATCAGGTGACTTTAGTCCTCAAACTCCCTGTTAGCACAGTGAGTTTTTATGTTCTTTATATCTTCGTTGGTGGATGAGTCAATGTTTAAATGCTCATTTATCATTTACTATATAAAAGAAAAGCTATTACCTGAAACTCATTTTTACAGTTGCAGGCAAACTGAAATAATCATTTTCAAGGACCTAAAGCTGTTTCTTGAAGAATGTCATCATTTTCTTCTTATTTTACTTACCACTTACACTAGTATATGAGGTACCTTCAAGAGCTGTACCTTACAAAACCTGGCTGCAGATATTGCCAGGCACCATACCTGTACAAACTGGGCTAAAGAAACTCAGTTTCAGCAAACTGCATTCATCTTGCAGACAGGACAAAAGAGCCACTTAAAAGGCACAGCTCACACTGAGCACTTGTGCTGCTTGCTCGGTGCTAGCCTGTAATGTGCGTTGCCCGTCGGCTGAACAGCCTGGAAAGCCCACAGAAAGTATTTTGGGACCTTGGGGTAAGGTCCCATCCCTGCCATGGAATCACACTTGTTTGTGCTTATCAAGAGGGGAGTTGCCATGGGATTGCTGTTCTCTGCTTTTCTGTAGATGTCCCCTAAGTAGATGCCTGCCTAATTGAAGTAGTAGAGGAGATAGCTGTGTCGGCTACGTGCAGAAGTTTCTACCCACTGATGTTTCTTGGGACTCGTGTTCTGAGAAATGCCACTACTACGAGCTTCATGCTACTGCTGGGAAAAGCACGACTTTGCGCATCTAATTGCGTTAGGATATTCTGTCAGAGCCATTACCTTGTCATGTGCTGGGCCTACCCAGGCAAAAAAGTGGTGTAGACAATATCATACATTTGCCTTTGTTAGTTTAATCCCACCTATCTTCAATTAATTTTCATTCCCTGGGTGCCACCGCACATTGCCACCCCTTTGTGCCTCATTCTTTATCTCACCAAACGGCCAACGCGGGCGAATGAGGTGATTAGCTGAGGCAACCAAGTGGTGAGACCAACGGCAGTGTCTCTACAGGAAATTATGCCACTGCGTGATTGTGGATCACCAGGGGGTTGCTCTTCACTTGCAGTCACAGGCACACTAACTCCGACTTAAACTCGCATGATGCTGCCTCCGCGTCTCCTCTGCCCCCTCCGTGCTTGTTGGTGGGAGCCGCCGCCCGTCCTTCGTTTGCTGGCAGGAAGGTGAGGTCCTCCGTGCAGAAGGCCCATTCTCCCTTAATCTCGTTTTAAATCCAGGTCAGAAACAGAACTGTTAGAGGTGTTAATTTACAGCAGTGCCTAATTGTAAAAATGATCTTGTTAGGATGATACATGACATGATAAAAATAAGTTACATGTGATCTTTTAAACTCGCCCGTATCTGCTGCAGATCTTGCAATTTGTGAACACCAGAAGACTGTAATTTACTTAAGTGCTTGTGCCTTCGTTTTATAGGAATCCATAGGCATTTTAAAATCAAATGTACTTTTTATAGTGTAATATTTTGAGGCGAGTATGGTGAGAATGAGCTATTTTATCGGTAATGTAATAGAAAGGCATGGTCCTTCATTTCTTGGGGAAAACTGGAGGTTTTCTATGAAGTCTGGTAGGAGTACATTGAATGTTAGCTCATGAGGTTAATGTTGAGACAAAGGACGTGTTAGGAAAAAGTAATTATCTGATACTGAACAAGAGTATTTTTTAAAAAATGTATTTCCTTTCATTTTTCCAGCTGTTTGTTGGCCTTTTTCTGCGTGTGTGTTTTGTGTCACTCCCCCAAGGGACTGAGGAACCCTCCAAATTTACATGACAAGGAGTACCAGAAGCGAAATACCTTGCTGAGTGATCGGTTTGCTACAACAGGTTTAGGTCTTTGATTGTGACAGCAGAGAGGGTCCGGACAGTTTACCTGGGTAAAAGGTGCAGTGTTGGTGATTCGTGTTAATTACATACTAATTAAAGGGTACACTGATTGTGATGGAGTGTCATGCAGAGCCTGCACGCTCTGTGTCTATTTTTAAGTTTTATTTTACAAACATAGTTCTGCACTCATTGTTGAGCAGGTGGAAGGTTTGAGGTGTAACGCATCCCTATCCTGTTGCATTATTTTACCAAATTGCTTTCTCAGTCATGTGATCATACTTAGTCTCATTGGCCTTTAAGTTTATTAGCCACTTAGGGGAAGAAAAAGAAAAAGAAAAAGAAGTAGGTCTTCTACTCTCACATGGCGATTTGACCCTGTCCTATTTTGTACAGCCTATGGTAAAGGAGTCAGAGGCAGTGTTTGGCCACAGGCTCTCAGATTTCTAGAGCATGTTTGCTCAGTCCAAAAGGCACTGATTTTCCTTTCTCATTCTCTTTCTTAGTCTTTGATGCCTCCCTTTCTTCTGGTTCTGGGGCAGAAGCAGACAGGTTGGGAAAGGCAATACTGAACTTAAAAGTAACTTGAGGTGCTTAATACCACTCAGGAGTTACTCAGAACTTGGCAGAAGTGGGTTTTGTACACTGCTGCCCCTGGAAGGAATTACAGTTAGACTGATTTGTCTTGGAAAGCTTTTTGTGCTTCACTTTTTTAGTTGATTTCTCTGTCAGAAGCATTCATTTCTACCTACTTCTTAGAAAGCAAATTTTGCATTTTACTGAAGCCTGGGCCATCTTCTGCTTGCACAGAAACAAGTTTCAATACTGGGCTTTGAATCTGAGAGAGGCATTGTTTGAGTCCTCTCTTAACCTCTGCTGGAGCCCTTTGTATGTAGGGACTTGATGTGTTTAGCAGCAGAGAATTATAGTGCTCCAATCGAAGAGGACACTATCATAAATGTATCTTTTTTTTGGGGGAAAAAAATCTAGTTTCCTATGTGATAAGAAATCAGGAATGTCATGTGGGGAGGAATTTCTTTAAGTAGGTATATGAACTGCCTGGTAGCATCTCAGAAGCCATGCGTTTACACACAAACAGCAGTCAGGAGTATTTCCAGTACCTTTCTCTTCTGTAAAGGTCACAGGGTATGAGTGCTGTTCTCACCACAGCAGCAGGCAGTTGACTAATACGAATCCTGGCTTTTATATGCACAATTTCATGCGGGCCCACTGGATAGTAATTAAGTACAAGTTTCTGGCTCTTTCCAAGTTTGAACTTATGAATATCTAAAGATCCGATTGATCAGAGAAGTTCAGGTTAACAATGAAATAGATCAAAAAGCAAGCAAAGAGTAAGGGCTCAGCCCGGCAGTACTGCTGAGTGATAACCTAGCTGTTGGAGAATGTGGCTGGAATGATGCTATACGAGCCTGTTTTCATTTCAGTTTATTTAGCATGGGTCTGGTATTTAATTGTATTGCAATTGTTTCTTTTTGACAAAGAGGGTTGAAGACTGACTCGTCACGTACATTTGTATCTGCATTTCCCTTTGCGTAGCGAGAGAAGGATATAAAACATGATCAAAAAGCAACCAAGACTTTGTCACTAACTGGACGCGTTGCTCACCGGGTTTGTTCTGTGGGGAGTGTTTGGGGCTTCCAGGTTACTGGCTGAGAACGTGGCTTGTGGTGGCAGCGAGCGGCCCTCGCCCACCAACAGCCTCACCCGAGGAACCTTTCCTGCACGGGCTGCGTCTCCCAGGTGCCAAGCAGGGTGGCTTCCCTCAAGGTTAAAATCAGCTGCCGGAGAAAAGACATTACACTTGCTTTGAGCGGACAAGGATTTTAACATCCTCACACCCTAACCCCTGCCTGGTGTCCGTGGCTGGGGACAAGCAGCCTCATCAGCCCCTTAGTTCGTAATGCAGTGCAACCATCTAAAGCCTGCGAGTAAGGACTGATGGCTCCAGCCTGTCATTTTGAGACCGCCTGTCTGTCACGAGAGAAATCAGGCAGTCATGTCTTTGTATGTTAATTCCTGATGCAGATTCTGTGTCTTTCCTGGTGTTATGGTAAAGAAAGACGTTTGGCTGACCCGGGACCTAATGTCCTGAAGTGAGCTCTAAGCTTTGCACAGATTTAATCAGTTTTGCTATTAGTTTAGTTATGCTTAGGATGGGGAAAGGGCAGAAGGCAAAATTTAGGTTTCATCTTTTAAGTCTCAAAGCACTTTGACCTTCCTCCAGCAAAGCACTTAAGCAAATGAGCAACTACATATGCTTATTGTTAAGCACGTAATCAAATTTTTTTTTTTTTGCTGGATCATTGCAAAAATCAATCTTTCCTTGAATAAAATGTAAAACAAATTATGATATGCAAAGGGGGAGGGGGGGCTGAGTTTGTTTTTTTTTTTTTTCATGTTTGGTGTCATTTTTGCAAACACCAAAGGTTTGATTGTTAACTGTAAATTAATCCAAAAGCATTGTTCAAAGTCTTGTATTTCAAGGACAGAATTATTTATGGTGAGAGCAGGGCAGCCTAGGAGTTAGCGGTGGTTAAAGGGATTAGTTTCATGGAAATTTGTTTTGATATTGTGTTTACAGTACTGATGTCGGGGATCTGATTATTTTTCTGTACTGTTGTACATATATCTGAGAGCATACCAGGGCAGTTGAGTTCCTGGGTGGAGGTTTATTGTTTTTGAACTGTATTTATGAATTCTAGCAAGCTTTTCATATTTTCCCTAGCACAAAAGACTTGCATCGGGTCTTTATGACTACCTGAGCTTTGAAAGATATAGGAAGGGTTGAACAAAGGGTGCATGTCGCCTACCTGGGAATAAAATAAAAAATCAGGTAGAATAATATTTAAATATATATTTTGTATGTAGTTTATTGTCTAGGTGCCATAAACATCACCCACTATTTGAGCACACACTACAGAAAGCTTCAAATTCTTTGAGATTATTTTATTGTGTCCCTCCTCCCCCGTGTTTATTTTGTATATTTTCTAGATTCTTTATTTCTGTGACAGCCGTGCTCGGCAGATTCGTGGATTTGTGCATCTCCTCCTCCCTCCCAACTCCCCAGCTGAGGGGATCTGAAATCTGTGGTTTTATTTGATGTAACAAAACTTTAGGCAAATGATCCTTTTGCTATCAGAGGTATGGGATAAAGCAATTCACTGCGCTGCAAGAACCCCTGCGTGTGGTTGATGGACCTGCTGTACCTAACCGAAGGACTGCTCGCACTGCTTCTGTCAAACTGCAGCCAAATGGTGCACGGTGATTTGTCTGGGGGTAGCCCCGGGACTGCAAAACTGTGTGTGTATCATCTTCCCTGCGGGCTACCCAGGCTCCCCCTCATTCCCTACAACAGTGAGCAGCACATACCAACAGTTTTCCAAACTTTGGGAAATAAAAATTTTCCTTGGGTAATGGAGCTTCCAACCCCAGGGATAACACCCGATACCGGGCTGTGTTTCTTTCTGTGGCTGTGGTCCTGGGCTCGCAATAGATTTTCAGAATTCTGTTGGTCTTTTGTGTTTATCTTCTGCTGGAACAAAAAGTACCAGGAATCACTTTGAAAGTTTGTGCAAGAAACCCCCGCTTCCGTGTGATTTTCGTGTAAATCACAAGTTATCTGGACCCCTCAGAGTAGGTCCTAGGTTTTGTTCAAAATGGGGCCTGAATGCATATTTAGAAAACCCTTACTTGCTCTTCCAAGCTCTGAAGTCTTGAAATGAGCATTTTATATTGCTGGTTATATAAATTCCTCACGCTGTACTGAAAACTAATTCAGAAACCTCTGTAGTGACTATTGAATCAAATCATATCACACCCTGAAGGACAACACCGTCGCGTTGTGCTGAAGATCCCCTCCCCTTATTCTGTGGATTGTTGGGCCGGATGCTAACCGTTATTTTCTCAGAATAATAGAAGTAGCTCTATTTGTGTCGTCCGTCTTTACGGGATTTACATATGTTCGAAACCAACTTAAGGATCTGCCCCCTGTTCTCCGTGTGTGCTAACAAAAGCATGCCGACTGCTGTAACATGTGCTTGGTCTGATGGCTACAGAAAAAAAACACTGAGATAGCGAAGCATTTGTCACAACTGGCCCTTTGTGTTGCCTCACAGGATCCTGTTGTCTTAAAAGGATATTTATACAGTACAGTACAGGGCTGCTGTATAATACCTGGTATATATTCTCTGTGCAATGCCAAAAATGTGAGGTGCTGTGCTTTTTAGTTTTAAAAATGTCAAAAATGGAAATTCAGGCTATTTGACATTGCAGTAATTTGCTGAGAGATGTCTGAATATGTAGTCCTTTCTGTAATTTTGCACAACAGTCCGGGCTGTAATACTGCAATAATTACCCAGTGAAGTCATAATTGAAGGGTAAAAATTGAATTTAGGGCCTACATAATTTAAACGGGACCAGATTTTACCAAGCATGACACATTTATGGTGTCTGCTATGTGCCTTATAAAACATACTAAATTTTAAGCCGATAACTCAAATGGTTCCTGAGATATAAACTTGTGAAAAGTCACAATTTTGCATTGTGCTGAAAAGCCACCTTACAATACAGTGACTACCATAGCTCTTTAATATCCAGCAGAGTTCTCCTGCTGTGCTTTGTCAGTCGGTAGCAACATCCAAGTCTTCTTGTAAAAGTAATTCACACTTTTTTCACAACACTGTTGCTTTAATTACCACTGAACTCTGCTGTTGCTCAGACAGGCCTAGCAGGACCAAGAGAGGGTCAGCGCTGCAGTCACTGCAAAAGAAGCAAATGGCTTTTTTTCTTACTTTATTATTAACAAACCATCTTTGATTGAAATGTTCCTAGCTTCTGAGACCCAGGCTTGTCTCTGTGCTCTCTTGGGGTATTCATTATCAAAGTAGACCATGGATGTCAATCTGGAAAAACATCAGAAATAATACCTAAAATCCTAATCAGAAAACTTCAAGAACAGACAAGACTTACATGTCTTTTACATGCAAACAGCTGAACAGATTTATCATGTATGCATGCTGAATTTCCGATAGAAACAGACTAACTCGTCAACAGACTGTACGTTTTGTAGTTGTAAAAATTATTTTTATCCATTTGTTTGTAATTATTTCTTTTTTTCTTTCATGATTATTTGATTTGTCGTATCTCGTTAGAGCTAAAGGCATCCATAGGAAGAACTGAAAGATGCTGAAAGAGAACAAAGATTGCATTTAGAATTGCAATATTCTGCTTCTGTAGCCTTTTCACATTAAATATGCTTTATTTATATATTATCTTTCACACTAAAGAACTGTAAAATAACCTTTTAGTAGCACAAACTCCATTTCCAGACTTAGGTTTGAACGTGTTTGTCTCAGTGCTTACCTTCAAAGGTCAAGTTTGAAAATGGTCCTGTCCCTTACGCTCCTGCAAGTGGGAATCAGCTCGCTGGGAGGGAAGCGCAGTGCTCTCAGCATGGCAGTGTTCTTCATAAACGGTGACATTACGGCAGCCTTAGAGCAGGACGCGAGGACGGCTTCTGTGTTCAAGGGAAATTGCAAAGGAGATTTTGTAGTTGAAACTGAGTTAGTCAACATTAAATCCTGCACAGTGAACCAGCCTTAGCACTTATTAAAAATATACCCTGTGATCTATGAATACCATTATGGATCAGCCCTCTGTTTCATATCTCACCTCAAAGATGATACTGCAAACTGATACCACACCACTTAACACCACAGTATGGAACTGATTCCTTTCTGGTATGGAAAAAAAGTGGCCCCTGTGGGATGAATATTCAGTTAATTAATTAGATAGCAGTCTCACCTACTGAAATACTCTGGGTTTTGTTGGATTTGTAACAATCCAGGAATCTGAATGTTCTTAGTTTCTGAATGTAACAAGATTAAAGCTGACTAGGTAAAATACTGTCTGTGAAATGCTCAGCCTTTTAATCAGGACTATTATTTTAATTATGCAAGTCAGCCCTGTAACTCCTTGACTTTAACTAAAGGCTTGACAGAAAAGCCCAATAGAAATCATTTTGAAAGTACCTGCCCCAAATTATTCTTAATTTCACATTCAGTAGTGTCTGGAATCAGGTGGGACAGAGAGTAGATGTCTGAAAGAAGGGTGCCCTGGCTCACAGCAAGCTGAAAGGGCATATATGAAAGGGCCTACGCCCCTGCTCCTCTCACTGCCAGTAGGTGCCCATGTCCCCATCCCTTCACCATGCTGGTTGAGGTGCCCTGTGCTACGTGTTCAGGCGCTGCAGTGCTCCTGGTGCAGCTCATCCTGCATCAGCATTAGTGCACAAGCATCTCCTCTGGCAAGCGTGCTTTCCCGTGCGTCATGTCAGAGTGGTCCTTCCTTGCACACCTTGGAATTGGTGTGCTGCTTGGCTCTTCAGGCAGTGACAAGCCTGTGACTGGACAATGTTTACTTCCCTTTGCGGCTGCTTATCCAACAGGATGCTCTCTAAAGTCCTCATTCATTATATTAGGGAATGCGTGTGAGGTCAGCACAGTATGGCATAAAGTAAAGGAACTGAAATTAGGAATATTTGACTTACAGACTTGCAGGGACTTGGATACACATGGTCGGGTATGCTGAGGACAAAGACGAAAGGAAGGAGAGAGTTTTCTTTCTTTGTAACCTGCTCCTGGTGGATTCAGCCAGAAGTACCATTCTCTTTTCTCTAACTCTATCCCCTTTTCTACATTCGAGCAGCAGATTGTTTGCTCTGCAAAAAGACAGTTTCAGGAGGTATCACTTTCTACAAGTTCTTTATTTCGCGTTCACTATATAAAAGTCCTTGGTCTTTTAGCAATTTATGCAGTACTAAAAACAGCACTGATCATACGCAACAGTCTGTGTGGTGTTTTTTTTTTTTCCAAACAGTAACGTTCCTGCCCCACTGTGGATAAATGCTTACTGGAACTGGAGTATAGCAATGTCAATACTTGCTACTCTCTGGTCTGCAAGTATCTGTAAATTCACAGACAAGGAATGCAGTTAAAACTGTAGCTGCTTCTACTGTGAATCCAGTAAAACATCCCGTTTTTTCTCCCACAGCTGTTTGAATGCTGCATATCTTAACCCCCACCCCCAAATGGGTGCTACATAGGCTGAAACAAGTCCTTGCAGATTCCAGTGGATTCAATGGGAAGTTAATGAGACTGGAGGAGAAGGAGGGATTAAGATCTGGAACACTTGTGCTTGCCGCTCCTCTAGGAGGAACTGCCCTGTGTCTCTTCAAAAAGCTGCAGCCAGAAGAAGCCCATGTGTTGTTCCAGGGGCAGAATACCACCTTGTTAGGTTCTCTTACATTCCAGTCATGTGTGGGGGAAAACAAACAAAAAGGTTTTAATTGACAGCATCTAGTTGAGAAGAATTTAGACCAATTACAACGTATTGGTCAGAAACGTCACTTGGTCCATACTAAATGACTTGATGAGTATAGAACAAATCTGAGTTTGCAGGCTCTTTTTCTTCTAGATTAATCACCAAATCTGAAAAAGCATGAAAAACTACTGTATCTGAGAAAGTAGGTTAGACTGTAAAAGCTGATATTACTACCTTCCATAGTAGAGTTTAATATAAAGTAAAAGGATAAAGAAACAGTATATACTTATTTCTTAAAGACTTAAATGCATTCCTTTGGAATTAGAGACAAAAGACTTGTTGGCAAACTTCATTTTAAAATAATATTCTCAAAGTAAGGTGGAAAAATGAAAGAAGCTAAAAGTAGGTAACATCTCTCCAAACCTGGTAGCAACCTTAGCAGGCTGCCGAGAACGAGCACTAGAAGCCCAGGGTTTAGCAACCTGTTGTAGAACAGGCACTGAATACAGTCACGTCTCCAAGCGGTCTCTGCGGGCTTCATCCCGACCATCTGACCTTATTGTGCGACAACTCCACTTGACAGCCATACCAAACAAACAGAGAAATACCTTCCCTTTTTCAGACTTAAGATAATATTACAGCTTGTGAATAAGATTCCCAGTATGTGGACATGACAACTATGAAAAACTATAATTTAGGACATAGCGTATTCTCTTTATGCTTTTATGTGGAATTTCACTTTAATGCGATGTAAATGACAGTAAGAAATACATTCGCAGAATGTTAAAGCCTTCCCATTAAATATTCTGTATGCATTTTATATTCTAATTCATGTACAGTCAAAAACCCTGATAAAATCATAGTACTGATTTGACTGCTGCACTTATCGTATTAATGAGGATACTTTATGCCTTTTGAAAATTGGGATATAGTCCATTATGTGATTGTGAATGATGTGATTGTATCGCATCAATTTGTTATTCAATCCCACCCCTCCCTTCAGTCAACTTTGTATATAGGAAAAGCCATTGGTGAGCATGCATGGAGTCAGGAAAAGCTCCATTGAAAATTAGTCTTTTCTTCAGTTGTCTTTACTTGTTATAAACAGATGATATATGTTTTTCCAAATCCCGAAATTTAATAAAACGCTGGAGGGGAACACCTCTTTTCACAGAGGTGCCCAAAATTTCAAGAGGGGCACCAGCTAAGGCTGGCTGAAGGCGAGACTCTCCAGCCTTTTGCATGAGACTGTGAGGTGGGATTCCCCTTCCTTACACTTGGACACACGCTGTATTCCAGAGTAATCCTCTTGGCTCTCTGCATAGTCCATGACAAGAGATGGTCACCACTACAGGATGATTTACCTTGTTCTGGCCCTGTCCTCCTCCAGAGACTGTGTAGGGAGCTGGCTTTCTACTTTGCACCATTCAGACAGGAAAAGTTAGGTAGAAATCTGGCTTGCCTTGACTGCATCTTAAAAATCCTTTCTAACCCCTTTTCGAAATGGCAATATGTTAGGGCCTGAAAACCTATTTTCTATTTCTGTTTTTGAAAGCATATTTCTTTGTTGGAATTTAATTTTAAATATTACTTTAAGTAGTCTCATTCTCCCCTTTGCTGGGTATTATCCACGTTGCCTGTAGGAGCATTATACATGTTGCCTGTAGGAGCACCCTTGTCCTTGTGGCTTTTTCTCCCGTAGGTTCCAGTTTTAAGTCTATGGCAAATATTGTACCTTGATGGAAATAAAATACAAACAAAAAGATTTTTTTTTCCCTGCAGCTGGAACTACTGCACATGTTTCCAGACTGAGCACAACTCCCTGTCTCATATGATGAAGAGGTATAAAAAATTCTCCAAAACTCCATGGCTTAGGGATAGAAGTCCAGCCTCAAAGGCATCTTGAAAGCTTCGTAACCGGAGAATAAAATCTGCATTCTGGTGTCTTTCCCTTAGATTCTATCCATTAAATATTTAATTCTGTCTGTAATGACAGTCTCTATCATTAACTTGTCACTGAACGTGATGTTTTTCTGATGCTGCCATCTTCACTCAGGGTCCTGTTGTTGCCTGTAGTTTTCTGCTTTTTCTTCAGCTTTACTGCCCAGTCCATTTTTATGTTTCATCTCTTCGTAAAAATTTCTTACTACTGATTTCAGCTTCTCTGAAGTGATGCTGCCACATGCTACGATGTGCGTTCCACTGGAGTGCTTGTGAGAGCTTCGAAACAAAAATTACCAAGTACCTACTGTGTAATCTTGTACTTCTAATTTTTGGACTTGTTAACACAGAAGCATGACTTGACAGGTTTATCAAAGCGTATGCTCTCCTGGATTTTACTGCTGGGGTTAAAGCAGTTTGCAGTGGCTTGCTTCATTTCTTACTCTACTGCAAAGAAATATAACAGTCTGTGCACATGTGTGCATATGCACAAGCACACGTGCGCAGGCAGTATAATATAGTGGAGTGTAAACATTTTAAAGTGTCCTTTTTTGAGGTGTAGGGAAGATATATTTAAAGGTCAAAGGGAAACATTAATAGTGTTAGATAAATTTTACCCTATTTAAATTCAAACCCAATAAGAACTTTATACAATCTTTTGGACAAAGCCTGCAACGTTCTAATCTCTGCAAATCCACTCTGTACTGTTCGCTGCTCTTCTTATTAATCAGTTCTACAGAGCTGTACTCTTCTCAATACTGTTACACACACTGCATTTTTATTCTTCAGCTTCAGCTTGGCCTTTTCTATATTTTTGCTTCGTCTTACATTCAATTACCCACAGCCTAGTTTTCAGAATAGGGTACTATCGGTGACTGCGTTTAAGCAACAGCCCATTATGTCATCTTGCTTCATATATTTCACTCTGATCTTTTTTAGGATGAAGCTCATTTGAGGAATCTTTTCTCTGCCTTTGGGGAGAAATTATTTGCCTTCTTCCACAGGGTCTGAAATTTGCCTTCTCAAAGCGTATGTTATTAAAAGAACAAGCAAACACCCAATTTATTTACATCTTGGATCCTGTTCTTTTGCTAAACTGTTTCCCTGTTGCAGTTTCAGGAATAACAAGGCATTGTGCTAATTATTGTTGCTCTATTTACATCTTTCCTAATACTATTTAGTGATCCAAATTCAGCGTCTACTTTGTTGGGAAGCTTTTTAAATTCTTTGTAGTGTAGGCTTTTGTATTTCAGAAGTCCATCTCCCTTCCATGTATGTGAGCTGATGACAAGCATTCATGAAAATGGAAGTTGTTTGCCCATTGAGACTTCTCTGAAAAAATCCACAGCACAGAGCTTACGACATTTCATGAGTCTTGGTCCTTCTTTAGAGGTGGTGCCTGGCACTGTATTTTAGACTTGAACTGCCATACTTTTAATGTCATCTGCACCATTTTGTTTTAATTATTTTTTTCTGGCCAAGACAAGGGACTCCCCCCCTCTCCTTCTCACTCTCCCTTTCCTCGAGTCTTCAAGGGTATGTAGTTAAAGGGATAATGTATTTAGAGTCTTTCATATATTTATTAATATATATATATTTCAAATACATATGTACACTCATTAAGGATTTATATTTATCTGGAGGTAGAGAAAACACACTTGACGTCTATGTAATTTCATTGCATCGGTAAGTTATTGTTCACAAACCTGCCCGTTTTCCCCTGGCCCGTTTTTTCCAGAAATTCCATCTTTGACAAAATTTCTTTGGAAAACCAATGACACCGTTTCCTTTTTATTATCAAATTAGCTTTTTTCCCTTTCTACTGTGTTCTGATCCCAAAACATTTTGGGCTGTGTCTGCTGTGATTTTTTTCACCTGTAACTTTTGCAAGTCTTGCTTCATCTTCTGCTTGAAGAACTGGAATTATATACCATGTTTTGGCCTTGTGCTGGAGGCATATATTATAGGACATCACTTAATGCAACTACTGTGTATGAATATTTAATGCCTATAATTTCAGTTAAAGGGAAATAGAAAGCAGCAGCATCTATGCAATTGGCCAGCTTCTCTATTTAGGATAAGGTTGTTACGTTTGTCGTGTGGTTTCTTTAATGCACGTCTACTGAACTGCATACACACATGCGGGTTTTAGAATTAAGAGGACCACTAGCTATCAAAAATGAAAGGAAAAATCTCAGGCACAATACTTGGGAAACATTGTACTGAAAATTTAGAATTTCACAGATTTTATACTCAAATTCTTAGCTTTGAGTGGTAGAAAACACAGTAAAAGCTGAAAGTTCATGCCAGTCCTTCAAAATAATTGTCTTTAATTAATATTATTATTGATCATGTTGTAGGAGACACAGCCTGAGTGATACAAAGATTTCAAGGGAATGTTTTACAGCTTAATTATGTTTCCCTGGGAGATTTAAGATAATTCAATTTATTTTCCCTCGTGTTTCATCAATCATTGTAAGAATAGAGGGGATATCCGAGATTCATTTATGTGAATTCCTGTAGATTCGAGAAGTTTTGACAATGTGTACATACAAGGGAGAAAGAGAGCACACCTTCTGTGGATGAATGAGGCCTCTGAGGTGCCACTCTTCTGTATTGTTGGTAAATTTTCTGAGGACAAACTGTTGAGGAAGATGGCCTTTGTAAACCCGCTTCTGCTACAGAAAGCATAAAGTGGGCTAATTTTTTTAATTTGTTTAGCTGTTTCTGAAAAAACCTTACCATGCATGGAAGATGCACACGTATGTTCTTTCCACTCGTGCAAAAAGTACTGATGAATTTAGCTCGTTTTCCGTCCGACAGTCTATTACTGCCATAATCCATGTCACGGAGTAAGTTATAGGCGGTGCTGAATCTCGCCGTTGCTCGGTACCCAGCAGGCTCTTCATCTCCACTTTGGAAGCTGCCAAGTTATTCAGGATATCCATCACCTTTTATGTCAGGCTTCCAAGGCACCCATTGAAATGAAATGGAGATTATTTGGGGGCAAAATGATCACCACCTGAGTTTTTCTTTGTACGTAACGCAGTGCTAGTCATGGCCATGTTTTCTGCCGGGAACGTCGTGCGTTAAGCGAGCGCGTGGCCTTGGCCGATCTCCCTGCCCCGTCCCGGCAGGGCTGAGCTGAGGAGCTCGCTGCCTGCACGGGGCACCCGGCGGTGCAGGGGCTTCGTTTCCTCCTTCCCGCACCTGCCACCTAGTCTGCTCGGTGAGGGAACCAGCGACCGTCTACTGCTCCGGGGTTAGATGAAGGAGCTTTTTAGAAATATCAAATAAGTCCAGATCTGAGCCAGTGACTTTTAAAATGAAAGGTCTGCTCTGTTACCGTTAATGGGCAGGCTTTCATAATTCTTCGCTATTAGAGTACTAACTCCCTCTTTTCAAAGCCTTCCTGAACCTCTCATTGTCCAGCATTTGTATCTCTCACTTTAATGAGTGCTAAATAAGAATTATATAAGTATTTCAATAATTCTCACTGGACAGTTAATTAAGCAGCACTGACTCTAAGGAGCAGTCAGCTATTACCTCCTTTTACAGACAAGTGCTTCCACAGACACAAAGGGAAGAGGTCAATTTAAAAAAAAATGATGTGTGGATTAGTAATCTTTCTCTGTAATAAATGACCTAGCTAACAAGCTGAAACAGTGAAATAAAAACTCACCTTTTTTTTTTGTCCCCTCATTTTTCTGATCCAATCTCTTGTGTTCCTTCAACCTTCTTTTACGCAGGAAATGAATTCCCTTTAACTTTGGGGGGGCTGAATATGTTGAACTAACGCTCTCCAAATTTGCTTGCCTCAGAAAATCGCATGGGGCACGGCCCTGCCCAATTCTTCATTACACATTCTTTTTTAACAGCTTCTGTTTTTTCTCATATTTGATAGATCCTACCACAAACTTCAACTAGAGTGAGTGCAGAGGACCATAATACCAGTCTTACACACAGGGTATTTTATTAAGTCCAGCAGTTAAAAATGTACAAAGTTCCTTGTAATAATCCATTCATTCTGTTCTCGCCTGATTCTTGGAGTAAGCCTGCACAATTATTCAAATCCCAGCTTTTAGCTACAGCATACACCTCGCCATGGGGCTATGCCTCTGTAATCTTGCTTTGGTCTTGCATGTCAAATGGAATTAACTCCCATAAGAAATGTATGCGAAGACAACCCAAAGTGTCTAATCCTACTGCTGTCTTAAATTTCTGAAACTCAGACCTGTCATCTTTTTCTATAGCTTTGTTGAAGTTCTCACTTCTGCTTCAGTCCATCCAAAGATGAAGTTTAGGGAAATTTGCATTTTTATATATTTTTCAGTTGTGCACTCCTGTGGCCTTTTCACGTGTTCCCTTTGTAGAAGTCTTTTTTTCTAACTCGAGCCCTATTTTATACTCAGTGGAATGGCTGATAGAGGTGAATCCAGTTGGGTTTAGCTGGCAGTATACAAGTTTAAACACACAGAGCATTACACTGCTCGGCACTGCTCGTGCCACGTGGACGTGCGGAAATAATGATATCGTTATGACTATACCTTAACAGCTCAGCCCGGCTAATCACAAAACCTAATTCTGATTTGATTAAATCTCAAATCGCATTGCTTTCTTCGTGAATAAAGTGCTCGCTGAAATTAGCTTTGCTTGGTGTAACTACACTGTTTGTGTGTTGTACTGGAAGTAGCTTAGCTTTCAAAGCAGCCTTTGCGATGTGTCTGTCTTCTGCTGTTCTCTAGGGGGCATGCTTTCAAATTCCAACAAAAAATGCCTACATTATAAATAATGAAAGGGAAGAAAAAGCAAAGCATTATCATAGTGAAACTTAATTTTCCACTTATTCAATCAAATATCAACCAGATCTGATTAGGGGTGGCCAATTTTAGATGAACCAGGCAAAATACATTTACATAGGGGGTCTAGTTTCAACATAATTTCAGTAAAAAGCAATTACAAAATTATAGGCAGATAGAAAGCTGGTTCTTCTAGGTGTCTTGGCTAAGTGAGGTTGGAAGGGTAAAACTGTAACTTATTGTAGTGGATATTTAATAAGTGGTAAGCCACAGCACTCTCCACTTGAAAGTTAATTAAGGCCATAGAATGACCATACTTGTACAGCAAATATGTTAATGGGTTAGCCATGGTAGCTGTCACAACAAAGCCCAGCAAAGAATAATGGCTTTATGCATCGTTTTGCTGATCATTACATCTTTTAAAAACTGCTGTTGTTTTTTGTTCTGCTCTGTTTTGGTGTCACAATTTTGGGAAACAGCATAGTAGAATTTAATTTAGGAAGTGCTTAATGTCACTATCAGAAGCTGAGACTGAAATACTGAGGTGCAGAGAAAGGCTAAAATATTTGTTTATGTGCTGGCGCAACGTAAGCATCAATAACTAGGGCATGTCAGTGAGACATTCTCTTAATTTGGTATTTTTAGGCAGGCTGTCTAGCTTTTAGAGAGTACAGTTCAGCTCAAAATGCTTGAGCCAACCCATTATATATCGGATTTCATTTATGGGTGTAGTTGCTGCATTATTTTTGTTGCTGTTGAATAAGTGAACTCAGTGGCAAACTGTTCTGTGGGCTAAATCTTAAATTTTCTTCCAAGGTGTCTTCTCCTTCAGCATGCAGTCAGTTCTGGTCTTCAGGATTGATTTTGGTCAGCTCCTGCGAATCTGGAACTTCTTTACCAAGCCTTGTGAGAGTGGGGCAGGGGAGCATTTTGATTTGGGATTTTTGGTTTCTTGGCTGTGTAGCCCTTCTTTCAAGAGGCTTGAAAGGCTTCACACTGAAAATTACTAAAATATTTCCTGGGAGGTGTTCAGTAAAATGGTTGGTGCCGCTCTCTTTCTTGTCACTGAACTGACTGGGACAATTCTCAGCATATGTAAATTGATGTACATCTCCTGAAGTCAGGTAGCGAGGGTTTTGCCCCATTATCTACTAGCCTAAGAATGGTGGGTTAAATTGATATATGGACTACTGCTGTCACAACATCACATATTCAGAAAAGGAAATTTTGAAGGGTATTTTTCAGTATCTCTCTCTCGTTATTTTCCTTAATATATTTCTTGATTGCTTAAACCATTATGGTGAGAATCTGTTGAATTTTGCCGCATGCTCTATTATTGTAAGGAATTTATACATATTTACCCATAGAAATTAATTCTGTGCTGAAACTTAGCATACATTTCTCTTGATACTGCTTTCAATGTTAATCAGCTGCTGCTTTGCTCATGCTTCCTAGGAAGAATAAACAACTGCATTTTTCCAGCTAAGAAAATCCATTTCCTCAGGAGAAATTCACGTCTAGTTGTCCCTTGCTCTCTTCAGGGGAGAAAGAAGGGGGGGTGGGGAAGGCTTTATCAGTGGAATCGATTGAATGTTTTTTATGTGAAATGTTTACCATCAAAAAATTCTGTATTGTTGAAATTGAACCTCTCCAGAGAAACAGGTAGGATTTGAAAAATAATTTTAATAAAAGCCAGCGATAATGTAAAAATTAAAGGATTTCAAGAACGCCAGTTTGTTAATTTCTCTCCTTTTGGAAGGCCTGGCTGTTTTTTCCCTGATTTAGCCACTCTTCCTACAGCCATGGTGGGTCCAAGCGAGCAAGCAGCAGTGGTTGTCCCGGGGAGGCCACCTCAGGCAAGGCTTGGGAAGCATCTGCCAGCTTCTGCTCTTCTGGTGGTCTCCGCGCTGCTGTGCTGTGGTCAGACACCTTGCCACAAAGTTAGGGGTAACAAGAGCTGTCATTTTAAAATGTTGCTGCCATGAGCTGTGGTAAAGGTACTGAGAACCTGTGCAGTCTGGGGGCAGTCCAAGAAAAAGGATCCGTTTGTGAAGCGTTAACATCAAGCTGTGGTACGTGGAGAAGCGTGATCTGGCTGGGCACTGATGGCACCTCTCGCTGATGGCCTTCTGGGGTGATGAGGAAACCTCCAGCTATTCGGAAAGGTTCTTAAGGGAATATGTAATTGTGAAGGGGGAAAGGAAGAATAAAAGTGTATTTGGAGAGTACAAATGATAGCGAGGCAGAAGTGGAAGAAGTGTGCTTCAAGCAGCTGAAGAAAAGCTGGAAGAAGAATGGTAGGGAGATGTGGGAATATTTCCAGGTCAGCAAGTCAGCACAGGGAGTAAAATGAGGCCTGGCTGTCATATGCCAGTAAATGGAGCTGGTGTCGCCTTTGTTCAGTTAATGAGAGGTCCTGTGGGAGATCAGAAGGTGAACTGGAAACAGCACTGCTTTTCTGGGCACGGCTTTGAGCCACAGCAACTGTGCAGTGTATGCCAGGAATGGCAATGATACACGAGGAATTCCCGGCCAACAAAAAGCAGGAGCAAATGTGGAAATATTATTTGAAATGGGACAGAGAAGTATCTTTGCAGAAGTTACACTGGGGTCCCTGATTGAACAGTGGGAGGCGCGGCAGTGTATGGTAGCCCTTGCTGTTTGTTCAAGCCCTCGTTGTCCATCCACTGGGACGCCCGGTTCATCCTGCAGCAAGGCTGAAACAGAGGAGGCAGAGAGCCGGGCACAGGTTGTCTCCCATTATCCCAACCCGACTCATTCTTGTGTAAATTTTCTGTTCCTTGAGCATTCCCTGCTTTACACAACTGTTCCCAAGGGAACAAATTGCTCAAGACCCCAGGCCATGGCAGCCTGAAGCCTTGTTGGCCAAACCTGGGCACCTGCGAAGACCCGGGATTTGTTTGTCCTCTGAGACTGCTCAGAAGAGCTGCAAAAATGTCTCATTCTTTCCTTGCTTCCCAGTTGTTCTTCTAATACAGGCAGCCCAGGCCCATTACTGATCTTATTCAACAACTAGCTGAAACTCTGGAGCACAGACCACAGAATATGATGAGCTGTAATTTCATTACTATGTCAGCTCTTCCTATCTCTCTGGATCGCCTTCTTTGCTGCCGTCTTGGTGAAGCTGAGGCACAAATTAAAAGCAGCGGACTTGAGATTAATGTGGTCGGAGCGGCTTTGGTGCAGGTTCATGGACAGAAGTGTCTGATAAACTCAGAGGCACCATCTCAGCTGAAGACCTCTGCCCAGTGCTCAGTGGGGCACTGTGGTATTTTCTGCAGCTAGAAGATGTTTCTTAGTTCAGCTTGCAAAACATCTATGCTGTTCCCATAAAATACCTGGCAGTATATTTCCTTTTCCCCAAGAAGTTCACCAAGAAGCTCTAACAACATACTAATATTTATATATATTAAAAAAAAAAAAAAAAAAAAAAAGATCTAAATGATTGTATTTGCAAAAGTGGGGACAGAAGGTGACTCTTTGCAGCCCTTAGGTTGTATCAGACATAAAGACAGATGGACAAATACAATTTAGAGTGTTTCAATCCTTCGAGTTCTTCCCTCATCACCCTTTGAAAGTCAGTCACATCTTCATACAGGCTCCGTGGCTGGACAGCGTGCTCCCCCTGCACGATCCCGGGTAAGGACACCCGACAGCTCTTCCCACGTGTGCTTCTCGTGTCTGTCTCAGAGCTCTTTGGGGAAGGTGATGTCTTTCCATACCTGCTCCGGGAGCAGGTATGTTCCACTTTTGCCTGAGATGCCAGTGTAATGCAAGTAACAATTGCGGCCGTGCATGAATGATTCACATCTGATTTATTATTTTTTAAGAGGTTTTCATTTTACTGCCACATTCAAGAGCATGAAAGCCAAAATAGTCCATTTTAAGGAAATGATGCATAATCATGGACCTTGCCCACCTTAGCTCTGAGCCCATCACTGAAGCCGGTTTAAATGCGTTCAGGAGATATTCCGGGGATGTTGCAGAGATGGCGGAGACTGGTACCATAATAGAAGTTGTGCTTCTGTCTCAGAGGACTTGGGGATTCTTCTGGATGTTTAGTGTTGTAGAAGGGTATACCGGGACTGTTTTGTTAGCCCAAATACTTCTGCGTATAATTATTGATTCAGTTGTTCCACTTCATTTTTTGCCTGGAAGGTGCAGAGCCAGCATGCCACATTGGAAAACCTTCGCATACATACCGGCTTCATGAGGAAACATTTTAAAGTTTCAGGTTGTTCTGAAGGACAGAATGCATCCTGAGTAACAGCTTGAATGAGAACTACAAAGCGATTTCCATAGGGCTAATAATTTAGATGATTGAATTTTACTCTCTATAAATACCTCAGATGTCCTGGGCAAGTGGTAATGCCTCTGTCAGCTTCTTTTTGCTCACTGCATCCCCTTGGCCCTTATAAGAGGAGCTCTGAAGAATGTGGCTGGGGACTGGAAAGATGTAGAGAACTCGGGCAATACCATTTTGTGAAGATAATGCACCAAAAGAACAAAACAGTCTTTTTTGCAACTTCTGTGCTCTTTTGCATTCCCTTCCTTCATCTCTGGCAGACAATTTTTTTAGATTAGCTTTTGTACTGTTTTTCTGCCTGTCTGTCAGAAACGTTTTCAGCAGTGTTAAGTCACCTTACTTTCTGTACTTTTGGCCCGTCCCGTGTCAGCCCCAGAGCTCCAGGTTTATTCTGCCCATAATCAGCTTCCGAGTCAGTCTGGGTGACCTTGCTACCTGCTGCAACCGTGTGGCTTCTGTCACAGCTTCACGTTTCTGTTTCTCCCTTCTCACCCTTCTTTGCCTCTGTAGGACCTGTTTGTCGCTACCTTTCCATAGGATTATTCCCTACAGGATGCAGCCTGGGGTGTTATTGTAGAATATTCTAACGAGGTGTGCTTAAGAAACACAGTGTGCATGTGTCCACGGGATCAGAAACACCACAGATCCTTTCTAGGCATGGCAGAGGTCAGTCCTTCGCTTGAAGGTGCTCGTGTTTAGGAAGCCTGCCCCTGCAGTCTGGCATGTCGTGCTGAGCCCCTTTCTGGAGCTCACACCACACATGTAGGTTTCTCTGTGCCATCCTTGAGCAAAAGCAGTTGCTGGGTGGGCAGCAGCACACAAGAATGATAGAAAGCAGTAAGTATGCTTTTTTAATTTTTGGAAGCGAGCGAACAACAACAAAAAACCCTTTGTCCATATGCAGTTTTTATTCCTTCAGTGTTGCCTATTTGTTTTCTTTTTATTTATCTTCTTTGTTTAAAAATGCCCTTGCAAACTTTTGCTTTGCTTCCAAGTTGGCTCATTTAGAGCGATTCCCTAAAGCTTGCCTTTTATCATGCATGGCTTTCTTGATTGTTTAAACTCTTGCTGTTCCAGTACCTAAATGTATGAGCATGGTCTTTAAATGATGGTCTCACTTTCAAATGGGAGCATTGTAAACACTTAGCAATGTGCAAGACGACTATAAAGCTTGCAAAGTGATTCAAAATCCTCTGATAGAAGCTATTATAATAGCGCCAAGCACTGTTATTAACGTCTTCAGCCTCTTTATTCTGGTTTTGCTTAAGCCTTGCCCAAGAACAATTAGCTGTTTGTTTGACCCACATTATAACATCAGCTCTCCTTTACGGTAACAGTGGAACAACTGAGAACAACACATCATCTTCAGATTTAATGGGGCAGAAGACTGCAGAGGGCCAAGCCCGTCTTGATAAAATGCCCTGAAGTCAGCAACTTTATGCAGAGATGGATCTGGCACAACGTGGTTTCCGTAGCAGTGTCTGGTTGTGACGTGGAAACACAGGACAAATATCAAGGACGTTAGAGCAGGTCTGTCATACACAACTGTTGAAGTTAGCCAGTTTTGTGGGGAGCTCAGCACCGCAGCCCCTCTTCTCTTTAGGGGTGCCAAAATTATCTTACCTCTTCTGTCATACGACACTCTGTAAATGCAATTGCCCCTTACCTTATACAAACTGCTTTTGTAGAACATAAAGAACCTGTAAATACGTTGCATTCGGAGACCCTATGGCTTCAAATGCATGTATTGGTCCAATAAATGGCATCACATTTATCTGTTTTATGCTTCTATTGAATGCAGAACACATGCTGCTAAGAAACAAAAAGGACATGCATATATTTTCAGCCATAGGACTGTGGAACCACTTGGGAAGAATATTCTTGATTGAGAACCAAAACATTCCATGATGCTTAACAAACCTGCAAATTGAAAAATCAACATCTGCCCTGCGTAGCAACATAGCAGGAGAAAGACCTATAGCCTGAAAAATTCAAAATATTCCTTAAATTATATTTCTGTGCATTTACAAAATTACTACTCTCTGAATCAAAAGTCTCAAGCTGTTTTTATCTGAGAGCATATGTTGTGTCGATAGACAATATCTCAGCCTGTAGTTGTACATGAAAAGCCCTGCTGCAGAGCATAATGGACAGTCCTTTGAACACGAAGCTGCATCTCAGTGAATGCTCTTATAACAATGTTTTAAAATAAATGATATGCATCATTAAATCACTGAGGACGACTAACTCAATTGTAGACAAACCACAACTCCTGCAATCACAGCTACAGCTCCTATCTGAATATTTCAGTTTTCACCTGAGCAGCCAATGGAGGCGAGTGAAGCACAGCCCGCGTTCAAACAGATGAAGGCACTGCTCTAAAAGAAACGGAGAGAAACCTGTGATTATGTAGTTACCGTAATGCTGGCTGCTTGCTTAATGGCTGCATGGGATTTTTTTGGCGGTTCCCTTATTTACATATCACAGACATGTCTTTAGAAAGTTACTTTAAATAATTTATTAGATTGATCTTTTCAAACTGCTGCTCGGGCTAGGTGTCAGTAGGAAAACTTATTTTAACTTATGTAAGGGGTTGTGCCTGAGTAGGGCATTTACCTGCCTCACTGCTGATATTCTAAAAATACCTCCATGTCCATACTATTATCCATTCTTCACGTCCAATTGCTCTGTTATGGTAATAGTCAGAAGCACACCATGTAGTAATTACTTACAGCTGACTTAAGAAAAGAATATTCAACTCCCCCACTGTTCCACTAGAAGGTCTTTATGCACTATTAACTCATTCCTGTTTATTAATACTCTACTGGTAATTCTGGCTGCTGCTTTTTAGGTTTGTAATAGGAGGACTATTAAACAGCAATTATTGACCATATGGGTTGGTGAATATTTGTGGTGGCGGTTGTTTTTTTTGTTGCTGTTGTTTTTTATCCTTTTAAGTTGTTTTTAAGGAGCCACATCACAATATAGTGGCGCAACTTTACATCTGCCTGGGATTAACAGTTTTGGCAGCGTTCCCCACCTCGGAAATGCAAATTCCATATTTCAGAAATATCAGCTGAAGCTGTGAAAATACAGAACAATTTAAAAAACATGAAAACACTGTGCCAGACAAAGTGAAAATCTTTGTCTTTTTTTTTTTTTTTTTTCTTCCTTCCCAGCAGTATATGGTTTGATCTTCTTTCTTGTCTATCTGTCTGTTTCTCTCTCTTCAGTATTTTTTTTTCAGTTTTTGGGTCTTGTCCTAGAATTTAGAAATGGCCAAGTGTAAATTTCAAACTAACAAAACTACTTCCAGAGCAGTGCGAATTATTTCACTTTGAAGAAGTAGACGTCCACCCCCCTCAGTACGCTTGCCTAGCAAAAAGATTCAGGAGAGACAAAATTACAGCAATTATCTCTCAAATAGCTGGGCTGAAAGAACAGGCTTCCCCCTTTTCCTCCGCTGTCTTTTTTTTTTTTTTTTGGTCATCCTAAGTGCAGTCCCTGCCCCTGCCAGCAGCACTGGCTGTCACAGGGCAGGTCTACAGCGACGGCTCTGCCTTTGGGTGCCCTCCTTTGCCACAGGTTTGGAGGGAGCCCATCGCCGGCTGAAGTTTTGGTGCCCACTTCCATTATGGTGAAAAAATAAAGCATCCGAGAGTGGGGTGGAAGAGGGTATGAGGATTTCACAGGGAAAGAAGATGGAGCAGCAGTGAGGAAGCATGAGAGAAGCAGAGAATGTGGAATACAAAAAGAAAAAAAAAAAAAAAAAAGAGAGAAAAAAAAAAAAGAATGAATTCTGGAAAAAGTGTGCCCTGGCTGCAGCAGGCAGCACACAAGACTTCCATTTCAGGCCCCGTTACTTCTTTTATTTCTTTTCCCTTAGGCACAGGCTGATTATGTACATAGACTGGAGGAGAGGTTGCTGGGATCTCCAGTCAAAGATAAGGGAGATGCGCTTCGGGTTTCTGCTGCCTCTGCCAGCGTTTGTCGATGGCCTGGCGTGAGTCTTCCCTCAAGTTGCATCTCTGGGGTTGATCTGGTGGTTGAGTTAATTTTCAGCACAAAACCACTGTCCTACAAGCATTTTGCAAACATGTTCTTATTTCTAAGTACTCTTTGGGATGGTCTCCAGTGCTTGTAATACTGTTTTTACACTTTCTCAATTCTCCTGCTTGGGTTGTGAGCGTTAGCTGTGTCAGTGTGGTCTCGTGAGCTGATGACCAGTAACAGCTCCATTTAGACACAGCTGTGGGCAAAGTTGTTTCTGATGGTCATTGCATCATTCAGAAATCTCCACAATACTGAAATAACTAATGGAAGAAAAATCATTTTAGAATTTGAAATTTATCTTTCTGCTAACAAAATGCTTTCTCTGTTGCCCTATTATAAGTTTGCACCTGTCATCTTTTTTTTCCTTTTTCTTCTTTTCTTCATTTTCTTTTTTCTCTTTTTTTTTTTTTTTTTCTTTCTTCCTTTTAAGTTGAAATGCTTTATTGGACTAAGGAAACAAATTAGAGACAATGGCTAGGTATGATTTGTCACTGAAAGAGTTTCTAACTTAGCTCAAAAACGAACAAGTTACATTCTCACCATTTACTTTTTGACCTGTCAAGTTACAGGGGTCTTTAGTGCAATCACATAGATGCCAGCCTTATGCAGGCATGAAAACGTGCTAATGCCATGCTAAAAATAATTACATTTAAAAAAAATCTGTCCAGCTTCTGAGCTGTTAAAAGCAAAATAGGGGTTTTATTCCGTTTACACCTCTCACACCAGAGTGCCAAACTGTCACTCATTCTAAAAATAAGCATCGTGTCGTGGAGCCTTTTGTTCTGTGTCGCTGCCCGACTTTTCATTACAAAATTCCCGCGTGGTGTGTTACACCAAAAGCGTCCTCTCTTTCAACGGTTCTTGCTTGGAAGGTGTGTACTTCTTCACAGAAGCTGGTGCCTCCAGCGTAGGGGCTGGATGTTGTAGAGGCTCTTTTTTTTTTTTTTTTTTTCCCAGATGGCAAAGCTGGGAGAGGAGGAACCGAATTGACATTTCTTGGTAGCGAAGCACAGAGGGGTGTAGGGTGGGAGGTCCTTGCTCGTGGACTTTGCCGTGCACTAGCTGTGCGGTGCTGTGGGAGGTACCTGCTGCCTGATGTTCGGTGGAGGGCTGAAGGGATAAACCTCTGAACCCCACAAAGAGAGCTCACTTTGCATCAGTTGGATGGCTTGATTCTCTCAGCCCTAACTTAAACCTGCCCTGAAATAGTCAATTATATTCTAGTGAGAAAATGTTCAGAAATCATATTTTTACAAGGTAAAATTACAGGTTAAAACTGACAATGCTGCTGATGTGTAGCTTAGTCAATCTGGTAAATTAGTAAAGCATGATATTCTTAGAGAAAGTGGAGGGTAGCAACAATCCCTGAACATGCTTAAAGAAAAACGTGTGAGTGATTCAGCTCTTCTCGCTGTTGCAGGGAAGAGATTAGAGGTGCACCACTTTGTCAGTTCATCTCCTTAACTCATAATATATTATTTATTACAAGGATTTGGTTTCTTAAGCCTGTCTTCTTTCTTTCTTTTAAGATACCGCTGACTATTTGATCTCGAGGGCTTATTTTTTATTATTATTATTATTATGTACAGGTATGTGGGGAGCGAAGGATTTTGGGCTACAGCAAAACCCAAGCTTTTTAACATATGGAGCATCAGTGTTTTCATCGTGTTTTGGCACTTTTTACACCTCATGCTGATGGTGTGATTGTGGTTGGTTCAAGTACAGCTGGGGTCCCCCATAGCCTCGCTTTGCGGGGGCTTTCTGACTCTGTTGTAATTTGTTTCTCCCTTTTCTGGTACAGCCAAGCACAAACTCTCAGCGTGAGATGTAAACTGATATGCCATCTGTATGGGAAATGGTTATGTCTCACCTTTCAAACCCGGCGCTAGCCGGGCTGCTTGTGCTGCACGTCTCCCCTCCCGCGGCCCCGTGCACAGCTCCGCCAGGCAGCTCCCTTCTCAGGGGCCCCGCGCAGCCCCGCTGGAGGATGCGGGGCGATCGCGCAGGTGCCAGAGCACAAGCGGCTCCTCCCGTTGTGCCTGAGCTACGCTGCGTCAACGAGGAGCAGGAGGTGGAAATGGACCAACAGCTACAGAGTACTCTCAATCCCCTTTTTGAGTCCTGCAGAAAGTAGCTACACATATTCCACCGGAAAATGGTTTTAATGTCAGTTACAGTATGTAAAATACATATACATATTTTTCATGGAGCGTTTCATCTTCTGACCGAGCTCACACATAAGGAGCACGTCTGAGAGAGGAATTGCCGCAGAGCACTTCTGCTGCACAAGTACAAGCCAGGCGAAGCCCCCGTGGCTGGGGCAGGACGGGAGAGTCTGACAGTGTTGCCAGAGGTGTGACTGCAGGTGTCACACCAGCTATTTAAATTGCAGATGCGCCATGACTTTTCAGGCAGTAGCACACTTACAGGAATGAGGATAATATCAGGTCTGTCGGTTAAATGGAGGATTTCATTTTCTGTGGCTAAACCTGTTGGAAGAGGAAGAGGCCTGTTATGATATTGATTTCCCCACCCCATGTTTAATATCCAAATAACATTTTACAGGAAAAAAGTAACTCCTAGTAACATCTGGCAGAGGGTAGCCATGGTTGAATCAGTTGTCTTCTTTAGCGGTTTTTTTATTTGTTTGCTTTTTTGAGGGCAGCTCTGTTTGCTCTCTCACCATCTGACACAGCACTTGTTCCTGCTCTTTACAATGGTCAGCGGGGATAAGAGCGAGCAGCGTGGGGTGTGCTGAAGGAGGAGCAGAGGAGACAGTTGCTTCAGTCTGGGACATATGGCAGTACTACTGTGACACCCTTGGAGGCTGTTAGCTAAACTGCTTAAGACACCTTGAATTCCTTTGACAGGATTTGAGTGATAACACATGTTTTGTTAAAAGAAAAAAAGATCTTATCACAAAGCAGACCCTTAAAAAAATTGTGATGACTTTAAAGAAAAAGAAAAAAAAACACTTAATAACAACTGAGCTAATGAAAATATCAACATTTAACCTTATTTAAGTTAGCTACAGTATCTTAACATGGGGCAGATGTTCTTGACATAGCTGGTGTTCCAGGGTAGATTCTTCTACTTGTCAAACATTTAAAAGCCTTTTATTTAAAAGTAAAGGAAGTCCTGTTTAAAAAAAAAAAAAAAAAAAAAAAAAGTGTTGTAAAGGCTGAAATAAATAAAACATATTAGGCAAGAATAAATTTGCTGTGTGGTTGGCAATCTGAAAGCAAAACTGTCGTGGCTTTGTTCAGTTCCCAAAAAGGTAATTGGAGTAGATTCAATTAAAAGAATTGGACTGTCCCATCACCCAAGCTTGACATAAAAATGTATAAAGAATATGAGTTGAAAATGTAGTAATAAGACATAGAAGACATATCCCCATTCATTCTTCCTCTCTGTGCCCTTCTCTCACCAGACCGTTGGTAAGAACAGAAGGAACAGATGGTGGCACCATCCTGTCTCAGCACCAAATATTGCCCTGCAGTTGTACACGGTATGACAAGCATCCCCGTGTGGAGACGCAGATACTGCTCCTGCGAAGTGTAAGTGTCCACTCTATTCCATTCCTTTGTGAGATACACGCACGTATATATATGTCTGCCTTAACTGCAATTTTCACCGAATTCCTTCTTAAATGTTGTTTTGAGGTCAGAAAGGAGTACGAGCGTTACGCTTTGCTATGGACATCCAAGTTCTGGGGTTCTTTTCCTGTGTACCATTCCACCCTTTTGTCCTTCCTTGCCCTGACTGAAATATTTTGGGTTCATTTCTTGTTATGATAGTTCTGATAAATCTCTCATAATGGTTTTGGGGTTTTGCAGCTTAACGATATCGAATCCATCCTGAGATTTATTGTCAGTTTCACTTGACCTGGGGGTCAAACCTTAAAACGTTTGGTAGGATTTGTTGCAATATCAGGGAATGATGTGAAAGTTGTTATTTGTGGTTTCTGATTATCTGTGTCTAGAAACGATAGATTTAAAAAATGAAATGATAAATAATGTTTTCTTAGGTGTTCAGAATATGATCAGTGTGTATCATGAACTTTGGTTTCTGGTCAACCTGATTTGTAGTACTCCTGATTAAATGCCACAAAGGTATCCAAAGTTTTCAGCTTTTCTAATTTCAGAATTCCTAACCAAACCAAACGACAACAGCCAGCTCCCAGTGAAGGTGTAGACTCCCACACTGGGAATCTAAGCCTCCTGGTAGTCCGTTTGCTATTCTTGGTTACTGTTCATGGACCTTGCTGAAGTGTTTGTAGACCCCTTCAGCCGGCCTGGAAACTCAGCTCTGTACAACTGCATGTGGTTGCTGAGAGGGCAGTTGCTTTATTGGAGCTGCTTGGCCAAATATTTACGGGAGAAGGGAATGGTGTTGGCGCAGGTCCTTTCTGTACAACTCTGACTGGGTTGGGTTGTTGGCTTCCTTCCTTCCCCAAGCTCCTGGTGCACATGGCAAAGTACTTGAGCTGTCCTACTGCTCTAGCTAACCAGAAGAGACAACCCCACGGCAGTGAGTGGAAGAGGTGCAGCCTAGGAAATGGTACTTGGCCCAAAACAGGCCAAAAAGTTTAGCAAGGAGAACAAGTTTCATCAGTTAAGGCAATAAAGCACAGTCCTGCAGCAAGTCAATAATGCTCAATTGACAGCCAGTCAATATTTGTACTGGATTAACTTTTCAAGGAATGTGGAGATTTCGGGGAGTTTTATGTAAACACAGTAAATAGGTTGGGACACCACAGTACATTTACAAATACCGCGTGTCAGATGAGATTACAGTCACTTCCAGGGAGCTGGATTTTTCCTACCACAAAAGAGACGTTTACCTCTTGTGAAATGAACACAGATAGAAATTTCTTGATCGTCAAATATATTCAAAACTGTAGCTGGGCAGATCTCATGGCAGTGCTTCAAAAAGACAACTTCTGTCTGAGGCCAGATTCACTCCGCTTCTGCATGTGCTGCTCCCAAGCTTTGCCAGGTAGGGACAGCATCGTGGCTGCGACTTGACGCGAGTGTTGTATGAGTAGAGAAAGACTGTATCTAGCGTCTTCCTGTATGGAAGGGACATACTCTCTTCCTCTCAAAGAGCCTCAGGGGACCCATTTCCTAGACAGGATGTCAGCTGGAAGGAGTTCAGTTCTCATGTTTGTCTTATTGGGACTGGTTTATAGTCACTTTTTTCCTTTTTCCTAGTCAGAGTAGCTTCAGAGTTTGAGGTGAAGCAGCGTATTCGCATCTCGGTGTTCTCCGAGTGTTGCTCATCTCTGAGGAGAGCCTGCCTGTCATATCAATGCACTGGGCCAAGCTCTAAGAAATGTACTCAGCGTTTGTGGTGTTTGCTCCTTAGCTGAAGGTTGTATCAACATGCATAGAGGTGACTGAAATGAGACAAAAATGTTCTAGTTCCCAACATTTGTAGTACTGGAACATCGGGCTCTGTCCGTTTGTTTACAAGTCTTGCAGCCTTTTGGTGGCATGCCTAGCACCCACTTCCAGCCGATATAAAAGCGATTTACTATTTCCAAAACCAGAATCAGAGTGGAAAAAGATTTCAAGGTGAAAGTACAGTGATTTACTCTACAGTGGCTGTTTATTTCAAGCCGTTGCCCCAGATTTCCCTGACTGTCCCCCATATGAAAAGGGAATTGAATCATCTTAAGGCTCCTAGCTCGGCAGAAGTAGCCGAAGGCAGCGGGGCCCATCCTGCCCATCCAGCACAGCCCAGCTTGGCAAAACGGCCCCAGCAAACCTGGTGTCACGGATGTGAAGCACAAGCACAGTGCTGGTGAAATCCACGGGTAACATAGCACAAAGAACCCCCCCTTGCTGAAGGGTGGATAGCTATGCTTTATTGTTATTCCTTTCATTTCTCCCACCCTCATGTTTTTTTTGTTTTGTTTTGTTTTGTTTTTTTCCTTACAAAAGGTAATTAGGCCATAAACAGAGGAGTGACAACTAATTTTATCTGCAGGAAAATTAATATTGTAAGCAACAGATAACTTTAGCTGAACAAAATTAAAAAATATATATTTTAATGGCATTTTAAAAAGACAAAACCTGGGTTTTTTCCTTCCAAACTTGTCTTCGTACCTACCTGTTTTGATAGGTGTGGAGATGCTCACTAATTTTAGTGAACAAATGTTCTGCTTCTGTGTACTTCCTGCCCCAACAGCAGGCCTTGCCGGTCTCAGCCTGCGGTACAAAGTTGCTTTTCATTTCCTTTCTCTTGTTCTCTGGTTCCTTTCAAAAAAGAAATGATCTGAGGGAAAAGACATTGCTTTTCTTACCCCTAAATTTTCATTGACATTAATAGGAGTCAGGTGGCCAAATCCCTGCACACAGCTTTGAAAATTTAAGGTTTAATGTTGTTTTTTTTTTTTTCTGGGCAGATTCTTATGTTGCTGGAGTTGTGAATCCTCTGAAAAGATATTAAATATGCAACCATACCGTGTCAGCAGTGCCTAGAGAGTTTATCTACAAAATTATCATCTACCTTCCAAATCTATAACCCTAAAATATTGATTGGTTAAAAGGTAGTGGATAAAGATTAAGACAGCACAGCAGCAGATTACCCTAATCAAATAAAAAGAGTATTAACAGAGCTGCTCACAGTCCTGGAGACGTTGGTTTGAAATACAGATGTCTTAACCAAAGTGCTATGTCTCATTTTTTGAATGCATTTTTGAATGCATTTAAATAAATTACCAAATAGAAAGAAAGCAGGGGGAAAAAAAAACACAACAACACATTTCAGACAGTAAATTTCTGTTTATAATAAAATTACTTTATGGTTTTCAGTAAATAGTTGGAACTTTGAAAGGCCTTTTCGTTGGATAGTGAGAAGTCGAGCACTGGATTCTCAGCTTAGAGAGCCCCGTAGGCACCGGTGTGATTTTCAATCTGTGGTTGCGTGCACGTACCTCAGCATGAACGCGTGCGCCGTAAAGGTCGTATTGGAGCTGGGTAGTGGCGTGTGAGCAAAGAGCGGCGTCAACGCCCCTGTTCTGCCTGAAGAGAAGAGCACTCGTTGTCAGTCTGTGTTCCGTGGTTGGGGAACAGCGTTTGCAGAGGATGGATTTCGCGTGGCGAAATTGATGGTGGTGTTTACCCCAGGGCAGGTCGGGCAGGCTGTGGGAGCAGGGCTCCGCGTAGGTGCTGAGTGCCCTGCACGGGCTGCTCCAACCCAGCATCATGGCTGGGTGCCCGGCCCCTCGCTTGGATTTGGAGCTCCAGATCCAGTAGGAAATCGACCCTGCGAGAAACCAGCACCGGTTCGACAGGATCTGAATTTATCTGGTTCAGCATTGAAGGCCATACGCTTATTAAGGTCTGGTGAGAGTAACCTACTGGGGAATGCTGCTTGGCAGGAGTGACCTTTGTCACTAATGCTCTTAGTGCATGGTGCGAATTTCTGTGCAGCCGAGGGCTGAGGTGTGGTTTCTCCTTTGGAAAGAAGTTCCCATTGAATGGCAGCTAAGCAAGGATTTAACTAATACCCCATATCCTGGGTAATTGAAGTCATGGAGGCAGAAAAAGAAAATAAGATGGGTAGTCATTAATTTTCATCAGTTATGGACAATACTGTTAAATTACCGACTCTCGTTAAAACAACGTGTCGCTGACTAATAGTATCATTTCAGCTTCCGAAATTTTTCTACCTAAAAATTTTGATTTAAAGACAAAAGATTTAAAAATGTGTGGGAAAGGTTTTGGAGGTGTAACTAAGCGGTATGGATGCCGACGTCTTTTGTTTTTGTTTTTGTTTTTGTTTTAAATAGCGCCTAATTTTAAGTCACAGTGTAAATGAGGTTTTAAAAGTTTTTAACAGTGATGTAGATAAATTTGGAATTAAAATTGAGATCTGAAATGTTGTGTTGCTCCACTTTTAAAAATAAGTTCCCTTCTCATTTGCAATTAAAATGTCTAGAATTTGCATAAAATGTGTGAAATTAGAGATAATTGAAATACAGTAGCTATAAATATGTCTACTCCGTTTGAAAAATAAATAAAATGTCCACTAAAAGGGTGCGAAAGCCGTACCCCCTTCTCTTGTTTCTCACATTTGGATCTCTGGCATTTTTCACACTTTTATAGCTAATTTTTATTGCAAAACAATATGTTAGGTTTGTAGCAGTTGTGGGAATGCAGAATAGCCCCTGGCAGCTCTGTAAAAAAAAGGAACGTTAGGAACACATTTAGGAGAATACAGCTTTCAATTTCAGCCACGCATTGATGTCGTGGAATCATATTAAGTGTGATCTAAGGAAAAAAAAAAAAAAAAAAAAAAAAAAAAAAAAGCAGATAAGAAGAAGAAAGCAAATGTTATGGGAAATACTTTAAATAAACTAATATTTCAAGTTTATAATTCTATCCTGCTCCTTATGTTTTCATAACACCCTGAGTTGTCGTGATAGAGCGTGTCTTCAAGGAGCACGGGGAGACAGAAACCCAGGCTCCTGCAGGCATCAGCCGCGTGTCTCTGGGGAGCGCCGCCTGGCCGGACCCTGCCTCTGTCCCGGGAAGGTTTTCCTTGTTTCTCCACCCTGAAAGCCGGCGCTGTTTGGCGCTTTTGCTGATGCCTGCTTCCAAGCAGGTGGGGAGAGTTGTTGCCAGCCGGCCCGCGGGCAGTGCTGGAGGTGAAGCGTCCTGCCCAGGGCAGCGCCATCCCCTTCTGCGATCCTGATCTCCTGGCCCAGTGTGTTAGCGTTCAGCTCTGTTGGCAGATCCTTGTTTTTTTGGCTGCGGAGCAAAATGCTACTGCTGCGCGACCAAGTTGGCACAAGGAACTGTATCTTTCACAGATAATAGAACTGGAAAGACAGACCTCTACCATATTGTCAAATTATCCCTTATTAGCGTGTGCGCTTGTGAACGTCTGCCACCGGAGTGGAGGTGAATCGCATGCACACATCGTAACAACGTTTCTCCAACTCCAGTCTTGGAACTCGGAGAAATATTATTCAAATAATACCCCATGCATCTTTTTTTAGTGAAATTGCACTGTGATGTCCTGTCATTTTCGATCCCGTGCAGTGTTTCTGTTACTGGGGAACACCAATCAACTTCAGAAGAGCTGCTTTGGTGTAGAAATGGGCAGCTATTCAACTCCTGTGCATCCAACACAAATACCCAGCGCAATTTGATGTAATTCACACAAAACTGAATTGGAAGGCATAGGTGAAGGTTACCGCACTGATCTAGCAGTGCTCCCCATCCTGTAATATAATTTCTGGAAACCCTCTTTTTCTGGAGGAGTTCCTCGCGGAGGGAAATAGGCCAAAACAGAAGAGTTTCCATGCAGGTAGTACCCTGTGGATGACGGAAAGTCAGCAGGTTATTTTAACTCTGGTGGCTCCTTCAGTAGCTCCTGCCTGTTCCCTGCTGCAGCAGGCTTATGAGAAATTCTGTGGTACCTGAGCTTGGGAATTTGTTTCTCGACCCACCCCAAACACCCCTCCATGTATTTTTCTTAAGTCTCCATGTCGGAGGCATTGATGTGTACTGAACCCAGTTAGGTGCCTCGCTTCAAATTTCACAATTTCTGATCCGGGGACAAGAGTTACGAGGAGGAGACAGATTTCCAGGATGCATTTGAGGAGTGCTGAAATGTTAATGCATTAAGACTGAAACGGTGGGATTTAAACCGCTGCGTTGAGTAGCATGTAGTACAGAGTGAGATTGATCCCAGAAAAGTGCCGGCGAGGTTGTGTCTCATACAGGCCTAGCCACTATGGAGTCATTCTTCAGAGACAGACCAAGCGACAGAAGAACCACAGCCTTACCTGCAAGGTGCCTTTTCATGCACGCTTTTTTCTCTCCTTTTAAGTTGTCCTCAAGGAAAAATAAGAGCAAAAAGTCCCTGTGCTTCTCACTGCACATCTACAGCACTTCATAAATAATAGTAGCTGTTTTAAAAGCAGGGGATAGGCAGAGGGTTACAATGGATGAAAGCTAGTTAGTGAGTTAGCTAGATAAATGCTTAAAAGACCAGCAGCAAAGATAATCCTGCATTTATTTCCGGGGTATTCACCAGCTGACCCTTTTCTGGCTTTCACGATCTGTGCTTCTTGAGTCAAGTAAGGGCTGTGCAGAAACCTGAAAAACAAAGCTGCAAATCTGGGGTATTCCCAGAATTTGTGGTTGTCCCTCCTTTGGCTCATCGCGCTCATTTCTGAGCATCTGCCGGCTCTCCCGTCCTGTGCGGAGTGGCACTGTGAGTGATCCGTTGCAGAGGCTGTTCCTGGCACAGACAGAGGCTGGTTCGCTCTAAACTTCCTGAGTGACATGTGCAAAATTGATCATTTCAAGAGCCTTTTGTATAACACAAAACTTCAAGCAGAGAACCCAAGGCATTTCCTTTCATCAACCTGGTTCTAATTTGATCAAAGCACTAAAAAATTCAACCCGCCTTATTTCCTGTCCAGTTCTTTTACACTTTACAGCACATTATATATCAATCTCATATCCCTGAATTTTAAGAAGCAACCCGTTATATAATTGGATCAACAGTTGCCAATCACTCCAGCACAGCACTGCATTATTACTAAGCAGACTATAATTTTGAAGCTCTTTTTTATTATGCGTATGACTATATTATCACTGTATACATATTAGGACAGCTGAATGAGCCCCTTAAGGAAAATAAGGGTTCAAATAACATTGACAGGGTAGATAGACTAACAGAACTGAGGATTCACCCCTGTTATAACCGTATTGCCTTATGGCACATTTTCAGGAGAAAGAAAAAGAACAGTAGCTGTGTGCTTTCTATTAACCCTGCCAGCAAATCAGAATACTGTAACAGTGGTGAAGCTGACCATCTTTGTATGCTTAAGCAAATTAAAAATCAAGTCTGTTTTCAGGTCTCAAATTTAATGGTTCACATACAAATTTTGCATTATCTAGGACTTGAAATCCCATTCCTTCTCTCCCCAGACTCCCTCCCTGTAGACACATGCACTCACAAAAGTTCAGAACAAAGCCATTCTGGCTTCTGCATGTGCACCGTGCCACCCTCGTTCATTGTGCAATCGTCATTTGCATCTGACAGGAGCCAGCACTATTTCATTCCAGTAATTCATACAATTACGTAAGATTGTTAAAAATGTTAAGTAAATAATATTTTTCCTCTCCTAAGCTTGAGATGTTAGTGTTCTTTGAAAGACCTTGAATCTCGTCTCAGTAGTATCTCCATAAATAAAAGTGAGTGACAGCCTTTTAGAAAACTCCATGTTTTATACCATTAATTCACAGATAAGCATTGTAAGTCAAATAAGCATTTAATTCCCAATAGCCTGAATATTTCAATACCTTGTAGCAAACAAATAAATAGAATGTACACAATGGCATACAAATTATGGAAAATATTCCATAGAGTTGACATATGAACTCATAACCTCTTAGGTAAAGGTGAATGACTATTAATGTAATTTCATTATTGTAAGGACCTCCCTCTTTTTTTTTTTTTTTTGGTTCACATGCAATTCATTTGTATGCATTAGCTTGAAAGAATTAAACCTGCAAATCATAACTTAGGCAGCAATAATAATAATCACCATTATATAAAGATAACAGTATGATTTCTTCTGTTTTTGCCAGTCTAAACTCAGACATTTAATGGTACATACCTGTTTCTGTTTTTTGAGTTATTTTTTTATGTCTCTCTCAATGTATACACACAAAGACCTGGATACTTGTTTTTATTTATGTATGCTTTATGTACATAAATGCGTTTACAGTATAGACATTAAAAATATTAATTGTTTTACATATATGCAGGGAGAGACACAGGCACACAGCGAAGCATACATGTGTAAAAACAGAACATCTCTCCTCAGCAGTCTGATTCTGTGCCCTGCAGGACTTCACCAGGAAAAACTCAGGAGCAAAATGCATCTTGCTCTAATTAAAATTGCCCATTAATTTTCAGACAAAGTGATAAGATTCAGGTGAGGAGATGCCTGCATTCAGAATTCTGTGGGTTTTTCAGAAAAAGATCCTGACTTTTTTTTTTTTTTTTTGGCTGGTCAGTATTCCTTTCATGTTGTAGTTATTTAAACCTCAAATCAGAATAGGTGCATAGCCCTTCATACCAGTGTGTGTTGTACACAGGCTGATAAAATGAAGTAAGTGTGCTTATCACTTTTGAAGCCTGTTTTACAGAACTGTATTTTTTCTTTAGCAATTCATGCTGTGTTTTTAAGTAATGCGATAAAACCACTTCCCCATCTTCCTGGATAAAATTGATTGTTTCAGGAGGAGCATGGTCATCTTCACCTGCTTGTTGCATTTTCTTTAAAAACAAAACAAAACAAATAATCACACACACGAAAACCAAACCCACATGTGGTTTAATAGCAAGTATGTTTGTAAGCATGTGCATGCAGACAGAACTGAATATATATCTTATGCTGCATATTGTGTAATCCACAGAAACATGCTCTGCCTCCTCTTCCTCGCCCCACCACCCATCCCTGGGATAACAGGAGAATTGAAATTCCCATTTTCAGACCCACTGCAGATTAATATGGTTCAACATAGATACTTATTTCTCTGATAGTTTCCCATGCATCTTCACAGTGAAGTTGAGAGAAATTACTACAGCAGAACGCGTAAAGCAGATGTTATCCCATTAATTAGCTCTGGACCTGAGCAGGCTCAAGACTTTCCCATTTTCAGGCCGATAGGAATTGGTCCCAGTGAGCGTGCTCCATATCCACATTTAGTATCATCTCATAAACAGCACTGGAAACACAGCAGGCCCTTGATGAAGATACATTAGCTTATTTCTAATTTAAAGTTATGTTGCTTAACCTTAATGTAATTGGTCACTGGTGACCAACTGTTTGTATAGCGAGTTGATGACCAAAGAGATGTAATAAATTATAAAACTTACTGCTTAAATAGAAGGAACGACTGTTCTGTTAAAAGCCTTGCCTGTAATAATGGTAAAATAATTACACCTCAAACAGAAGAGCCTTGGATCTGATAAAGCTAACAAAGTCTTTCAGATGAAGGTGTTTTCAACCCGCTTTAAAGGACATGTATAAAATACTTTCTTCTCTCAGAGCAGTGTCTTACATTGGCTGAATTGTCAACTTGCAAAGCTCGGCCTAATATTGATTAAAAATAAATTGGTAAAGCAAGATACCTTCTTTTTCCGGGGTTGCGTGGATTAAAGTAATTAACCAATTTCTGTGGTTAACAAGAAACAAAAGAAATTTGCACAAATAATTATGTTCTGTGCATCAATTCAAAGTCAGTGCTAGACATGTTTTAGAAAAGGGTTGATTAGCTGGTAGAATAACTGGGATAATAATCAACTATGGAAGGAAGTAATTGACACAACTTTAATGTTTAATAATGAATAGCATGCCAGGGGCAAAATAAAGGGAAATCTGCTTTCTGAGAACCAGGCCAGACCTAAAATTTCTTCAGCCAAATATAGCAATTACTTGAGACTCCTGAACTGCTTCTGTGGTCTTGTGGCAAAGTAACAGGTGTAGTTAAATTGAAAGCACACAAGTGCCTGTATTAAATCTAGTAGTTTCTATATGCTGCAATTTAATTTCAAGCCTTTTCCCCGCTGAAGACTTAACGGTTGATTTTAGAAATGCAGAAACGTAAGGAACACCTACTCTTCTATGTCTGTTTTTCGTTTTTCAAACTGCATTATATTAACAAACTGTTCATTAAATCAATAAGAGTGAGGAAGAAGTGTATGATTTGCTTGTCTCAGAGGCGATAATTTCTCTCTCTAAATATTTGCGTTTAAAATTTGGGCTACCTCCAAATGCCGTAACTTCACAATAAAGAAATCGAGTTTATTTTTTTTAATTCTCATATTTCATTTCTTACAAGGACCTTCCAATAATTTAAACTATTTACAGTGCCTCAAAGATCATTATTTCCCCATGACTCCTCAGAGAAATATTGGAGCCACTCTATTTATTGCTGACATTAGATTTACCTTTGAAGACTGGTTTACAAAATGGAGACATTAGGATGTGAAAGTTATTATTTTTTTTCACACTGCTTGGAATGCTAAGTTTTTGTGTTTGCTGTATTAGAGTAAACATTGCTATAGCTACTCAGTTTGTTATGGAAACTTGAAAAGCAGATGCATTAAAGTATTTTGTTTTTAAAAACACACAGTTCTTTATAAGAAAAAATATAAATACTATTTGGTGGCTTGTCACGAGTGTATATTTAAAAACAACCTACCCCCCAAACCAATGAATAAAAATGCATTTTGGTATTCTAAATGGTGGAAGAGAATTGCTCAACCAATGCAAAAGCAGGTGGGGTAACACATCCTGATTCTTGTAATTGAGGCTGTAAAGAAAGATGAGAGAGATGTGCACTGTTTGTGTCGCCGTAGTTGTGATCTGTGAAAATAACTTCAGAACAGCCTTTCTTAATATTAAAATGACTCTGTTGCTGTTCAACTAAAAATCAATACAGCTCACAATTTTAATAAGGAACATGAATCTGAAAATGTGTTTAGTATCAGGTTATATAAACACACCCTAATGAGATACTATAAAATCCATCACATTAAAGGCTGGTTCCTACAAGGTATATTAGCTAAAAATGTTCAATATATTAGGTCAGTGTACAACACTACACATAATAAAGCAGGTCTGTCAAGGCAAGATGCATGTTTTGCCCCTTAAAACTGTTATGTTTTGCACATTTTACAAGGTTCTTTGAATACATGAATAAGATAAGTTATTCCCATCTCTTTCTTAAGCAATCTCAGAAATGGCTGTGACCTGAAATTGGAAATCTTGTAAACACCCATCCGAAGAAAATGTGTGCAGTTCTGTCTTAAAGAGATGGTACATGTTTAATTATCCCAACTTCTTCTAGGAGAATACTATTAACATACACATTAGCATCGTCCCATTGGTTCCTCCTGCTGCTCCACCTTAGGGGCAGCAATAGGAGCTAATCTTATTGCTCCCATGCGCATAATAATGAAATTTTGTCTTGTCTCTAAGGCAGTGTTCTTTGGTCTAAAGTACAGCAGGAAACATTTCTTTTTTTAGAAAATTCCTGACCAACTCATTTAAAAAAGATTTTAAAAATTAAAATTCTTCCTATGTGAATACCAGAGCCGGCAGAACACATTGCTTTGACTTGCGAAGCAAAATTAAGCAATTGTGCAAATAAATTGCTCTGTATTCACATATAGAATACAGTATACGGTAGCTATGGGTGTATTCAGCTCTTTGAAAAATTGGAAGCAGTGGATTTTATGTTATTTTTTCTTGCACTGTCCATATAGGCTATTCTCAAAGAATAACATAGGAACAAACAAAAAGATATGGTTTTAATATAAAATACCTCTGCCTTTTTCTTGCAGTGTTCTACAGGCTATAATGGGGAAAGGGAAAAAAAAAAAAAAAACACAGGCAAAAAATACATGTGAATTCAAGGCTACTGAATTAAGGGAGGTTGTACCAACATTTCCCCCACTGTACATTATTTGTATTCAAGGTTTTTGAAATGACATTGTAATCTGATGATGCACCAGCCTATTATATTGTCTAGCAGGACAAATATCCTTGCGTTTTCTCTGTAGAACTAACACAATTTTTCCATGTCAGAGGTGCATAATATCCTGGCGGTCATAAGGAATGATGCTATTAATCCTCTTGGGCAATCTCCAGGTCTGATTATTAGGGAAATAAATTTGCATGCTGCATATGAGCTAGGTGAATCACCGAGAGCACAAATTATATTTCCTGACAGCAAGTTAGAGAATGGAGCCACATCGCTTTTTTATCTTTTTTTTTTTTTTTTTCCTCTGAAAGCTATAGAATTTCAATTCATTACATGAGATTGGTTAGAATTCAAGTCTCTTTTTAAGTTGATATTAAGTTGAGTCTGTTATCTCTGTGAAGGCTAGTAGGTTCCCCTGAGTATCCACCTAATCACTACTTAAAAAAATCGAAACGTATAGTTAGTGTCATGATTTAGGTACCAGAGCTACTTTATTTATCAGTGTGGAGTGAGATAATTTCAATTTGAGGCTCTGTAGCCCTCATGAATTTAACCGTCTTGAAAGCTTTTTTTCCTCTCTCTCTCTTTCTCTCTCTGCCCCTTTCTCCCCCCCTTTTAGTGTGCATATTGTAATAACGGTTATTCTGGGCACCTGTTTCGCTGTTCTCCATGCATTTTTCAGGCTGCTTTATTTATCATATCGTATATTTCATTGTATGTTTTGAAGATTTTTGGGTGAAACGCTATTTGGATTTCAGTTAAGAAATTTGGCTATGTTCTCTGTGCCAGCAGCACTGCCAGGCATTTCTGCTTTTCATATCAGTGATGAATGTATTTTTATTATTTTTACCGTTTGGCATCTGAGCAACCTTTTTGCATTATTAAATCTGAACAGGGAGAATGATAGCAAGTGAGAGGAGAATAAATGGCTCTATGTCCTGATGTATTAATTAAGCAGACATTTATTATAATCAGGGTTTTATAGATGTTGTAAAAAGGTATTTTTTTCTTCCATGATATACATCCACGTGCGGTAACTTTTTTGAGCTGTTTTGGAGGTTGCCAGGTTTAATAGATTTCTCTCTGAAATCCTGATCATTAGTGCTGTACTTTACATGCAGACAACAACCACGACCGAGCCCTGGAGTAGTGAGTGAGTGTAGATGGATCCAGCTCGGCGTCGAGTGAGGAGTGTCTCGATTAAAGGTGGGCTCTATAAATCCATCTGGATCAGCTGCAGCCTTGAGTCTGGGGGATTCTGAAATGTCTCCCGCTACTCAGTGGAGCTGAGCAAAGGCTGAAGACATAGAAACCTCGGCACTGGTCAGACTGGCGTGACTGAAACAACAAGAGACAGGTAATATAGCTGATAATGCCAGATCTGAAATGTTCTTAATCATTTACTTATTCATGAACTACAAGCAACAGTACTAAAGGAAGGGGATACATCTCTGACTCACGATTTCACGTGTTGCCAAATATACAGCAAAGGAAGCACTTTTAATCATCTTACATGAAATCTATTTAGGATTTGTCTATTCTCTCATCCGTTACGTTTCTTTATGCTTCCTGAGCATAGCTGGTGCCATTTCTTTTCAGAACAAAGGCCCTTTTGTTTGTTTTCTTTTTGTTTGTTTTATTAATTTCTTCTCAGCATATGGGTTGTGCTTATTCACAGACAGGAAGTATTTCCCACATTTAGGAAAAGGAAATAGCCTTTGGAGAAAATTCAAAGAAAGTCCATTGGGGAGTGACTTGCCTGTTCAGAGTGTTATTTCCTATTCCTGAATAGAAACATCAGACTTATTTTTGGCATCAAATGGCAGTGCTGCTATAAACACTAGCCTCTTTAATTCCCATCTCGCAGCGGACATTTATTCTAGGAACAGAGGGTATTTGTTGCTCTCCTGAAATGGGAATGGGCGGTAAAAGAAGGAAAGTTTTAACAAAACTGCCAAATTGCCTTTCTTCTGTTGTCTGTGACCTAGCCAAGACCACACTGATACTCCCGAGCCCCAGCTATGAAAACGAGAGGCCATTTAAATGTGAGCTGTCTGTGATTTGGGGAGTTGTCTTCTCGGTATCCACCAGCAGAGCCATGGCCACCGCAGGGCTGCCTTTTCTCAGGCTGCTGAGAAGGAGGCTGGCAGCAAAATGATGGGTATTTTAATGGGCACTTCTTTGGGGGCGAGGGAGGGGTAGCAAGCCTGAGCATAAGGCCATTTATGTCTTCATAAATTGTAATAAATACATAAGATCAGCTGGTGTTATTGCAGAGAGAATGGAGTATAACGATGTCTAGTCTGGCTGCTTCTCTGCAGTAGTAAATCCAGACCGTGTACGGGTGAGGATTGGTGGAAAGGGCAGGGTAGTGAGAGTCACAAATGAACCAAAGGGTGTCAGCTAGGAAAGCTTTTATTTCAAACTTTATCTTCTACTGCCCCTCATCATCACACAGTGAAAATACTCTCCTGAAAATAGAAGAGATGAGTTTTGAACTTGAGCAGACACATAAAAAAAAAAAAAAAAAAAAAAAAAAAAAAGATTAAAACCGGTAGTTTCTCTGAAAAAAAAAAAAAAAAAAAAAGGTGGAGCGCATCAGTTGTTGGCTTTCTCCTTGTCTATTAATTCCCACAGTCCGTCTGGATCTTAAACCTCGCGTCTAGCAGATCTCTGCAAGCTCGCCAGGGAAGGCTGCTTCCATCAATCGTGCCTATGTGTCTGTGTTGTCACGCGGCCGGGTGTGCCACTGTGTCAGGATTTAGCAGGGCAGCTTCTGCTGCTGCAGTGTCTAAAAGGATGCAAAAATCCAAGTGTTTTGCCGACCGTAGCTTTCACCTTCGTTATGGAGAGCTTTTCCTGGATGTTCATAAGCTTAATCCAAATACGTGTAACACAAAGCATGTACAGTGTTGATCCCAGGGGGGCTGTTGCTCACCTCTTAGGAACACGAGCAACCTTTATAACTTGTGGAACTCTACCTTGAAATGGGCTGCTTTGCTTGAGAAAAACAAGTACAGTGTCTAAATGTCTGTGTCTTCGCTTAAACTTTCAGCTGTCAGTCTGTAGTTGATAAAATTGGAGGTTTAGTAGGATGAAAAACCAGAAAGCAGTGTAAAACCCAGCAATAATGAGACGTGGTTTGTCTTCTGCCCTCCTTACGGTTGGTTTGAGGAGGTGGGGGTGCTGGGCTCGGGGACGGGCAGCTCTCCGGGCTGCTGCTTCGGGGCAGTGCGCACACAGCTCAGCGCTGCACTGACAGCGCTTGTGGATGCGTCCGGAGAAGAAAAGTGAAAGAGAATAGGGGGAAAACCAAAAGAAAAAAAAAAAATAAAGCCCCAAACCAGCCCCAAGCAAATGACAAAAGCCCTTAACCTGGGATATAACCCCGGGATAGAGGTGACAGAGGGAAAAGGCTTGTTGTGGCCGTGCCACTACCCGCAGTCATCTGTGGCCGAAGGCTCCTGCTTGCGTTCTGGGCGACCACTGTGTGCCATCAGCTTCTGCTCAGTGACCTGTCAGAGCAAAGAAGGAATTTCGCATGGCCTGAAAAACTGACAGAACAGTTCACCTTTCGGGGAAATGTAATATTTTCTGATAAGGAGCTTATGTTAGTTTTCTTAGTAAATAGCCTGAAAGCATTTCTGTCTGTGGCATTTCTGGATGTGATAAGTTGAAGGAAACATCCTTGACCATGACTTAACAAAACAGGCCATTTGTTTCATGGGGTAGCTGTTTCAAGAAATGTAAATAAATGGCAACTTAAGGATGATATAAAATAAACGATCACAGAGACAGCCCAGAGCTGCATTGTTTCAGAAAACACAAGGCACTATTTATGGAGCTGTAAACAGAGGAGTGTGTTTATTATTGCACTTGGAATTAAATCAGAAAGGCAGAAAGCTGAAGTTTGGGGAAAGATTAGGCCAAATTTGAGTTCCTTGTGTTGGGTTACAGCGGGCAGTGCGTGTTGGTTTTGTAACAGAACAGGCTTTTTGTGAGGGCGATGTGCCTGTCTTGCAGGCCCTAATTCTACCATTTATTTTGCTACCTCCTTGACAGGAATGAAGCTGCAGGGGAGATGATGAGCACGGCTGGGGCCACAAAATGTCCGGTTTTCATACTACGTGCAGGTGTTAAGAATTTTGGAAGTGTACATTTGCAGACAAGCACGCCTTTGTGGAAGCAGGTCCCGGCCAGAGCGGGGCAGCCCACCCTCCGTGGCCTTGCCCACGGCTGGAACCCGAGGTCGCCCCACGGCGCCGGCTGAGCCGGCTTTTGGGGCTGGGCTTCCTCCAGGGGGGCTTTGGGTGCTTCTCTTACAGGTGGTACCTGGCTCTTGGAGGCCCACGATGGGGTTAAATAGCATTATTGGCGACAGCCCACCACTTGGTTTAATAACACCGTGGTCTTATTAACAATCTGGGTAATTGTTACGGCAGTGTTTCCGCAAGTCTTACCTGTGCTGTACGTGCCCCTTCAAGGAAACATGCCTGCCTCATCTAATACCGTGTTATAAACTGCGTTACACACCCTTCAAATTGAAAATGCCTTTCCCCCCACTGTTTTACCGGTATTCCTAAACTATTACGCTGCATTTAAAAATGAATTGTGTGCAATGACATTAGAGAAGGGGTTAGGTTTTCTGAGCTGCTACCAGTGACATATGACTGTGGTGACAGACAGTCAGCAGTATTCAAACAATTAATCTGAAAAAGCAGCAGACTTCAATGTGGAGTTTAGGAGGAGGCTGAGCAGCTACATATTTACAAAAGGGATGTCACTGAACCGTCTTTCTACCCAGGGATAGCCTATGGCTACTTAATACTTTTAAACCAGTAGTGGAAGGATTAAATACACCTGAAGTCAGGTCTTTGAGGCCATTTCCCTCTTGTGCTTTCTTTTTCTTACTTGAGCTGCACTTCAGCAGATATTTTTTTTTTGATGGGCTATGAGAAAGGGTGGATATTCTGATACCTTTTATTAGAATTGCACAGAAGTAGGAGAATCCTCGCAGAGACGCAGGCTCCTTTTTGTGTTGCCTTTGAAAAGTTAACACGTGAGGCTACGCAAGAAGCAGACACTGCGGTGGAGGAGGAGGGATATGGTAATAAAGGTGATAGCGATACCTTAATTTAACAAATATGCAGTGCTAATTATGTAAACATGTGAGAACTCTAAAATCTTCTCATCATGGGTGTCACACAATTGAAATATTTTACAGCCTAATTCAGGATTTTACAGTAATAATGTTATTTTATATTGGCTACTTGACAAGCATAGGCCAGGGCTGTCTATCAAACAAAACTGTTGTGCCAGATTGTATCTTGGCGATAAGCACAAAAGAAGAGTCAGTCAAATTCTGTTTACATATTAATCGTTGAATCAGATTTAAGTTCTGTACCACAGACATTGCCATAGCCAGGTAGCTTTAAAGGGGAAAAAATGCCTGTGTACTTGGGTGGGCCATATTTTAAACCGAGTGATTTTTACAGAAGGCTCCTATGAAGTTCCAGATCAGGTTTCGCAAAAGTACTCAAGAGATCGGGTTCCCATACAGAGAGATTTAGGCAGCAGCAGCTTTTCTCTTTCATCATTATTAAACATTTTTGCCCCTCTTGCTCACAGAGGATGGGATGTCTGTGTTTTGGAAACTGGCAGGATTCTGCCAGATAGAGATTTATCTGTATGCTTGTGTTAACGTGATGTTGTCATCTGCTAAACAAAGTGAGCATGGTGAGCAAATCAGAAAACCTGGACAGGTTTGGTGGCATAGTCAAACACACCGTCCTCCCCTCTCTGAAGCAGAGCCAGCAGTTGGTACTAATTTGCTTGAAGTCGTTCAGTTTTCAGTCTCTTACCACAAATTCATCTTCCCCCTGCTCTCCCCTGCCACCACAGCGGACAGCACTGTTCCCAAAACCAAAGTCCGAAATCCTGGCGTCGGTGAATGTCGTTCACGACGTGCCTGGTGAGTCCAGCCCAAATCCTGCCTCTGGGAATATTCAGCACCAAATTGCTCAAGGGAGGACAAAGATGTTCCTCACTGCCCAAAGAAGATGTTTCTCTCTAACCTCCATCAGCCTGTGGTTCATTTCCGTCACAAAGTATTAAGGTTTTCAGCCCTTCTAAGATATTTATCTTAATCCTAGCTAGGATGTTCTCATTATTCACATAAGCATCTAAATTAAACTATTTTATATCATATTAAGTCCTTAGCCCGAAGGGTATCTTGTGGCAATCGGTTCCATAGGTTAATTATGAACTGTGTAAAATAGTATTTTCTTTATTGGTTTTTAAACATGTTGTTTTTCAGTGTTGTTGCATTAGGAGGAGAGAAAACCAGGAACAAGCAATTGATCTTCTCTATAAGTTTCATTAACTCTCTCATGTCCTGTCTTTTATTTCTCTTCAATAAACTAAGCAGCCCCAATCTTCACAGGCTTTCCTTCTGCCACTAATCATTTTTGTTGCCCCTTTCTATTTCAGCTTTATGTTTTTTTGAGACGAGTCGAATGTAGGTGGGTACAGCGTTTCAGATAGGCTACAGCAGCCAGTGACTCGGTGACGCAGTATTTTAGTGTTCCTTTCCATCCTGTCCTTTATACAGCCCAACAGCATATTTACTTTTTCTGACCACTGCTTCCAATTGTTTTGCTTTCTCATTGAGCTGTCCAAAGTGGCACATGTTTTCTCCTCCCTCTCTTTTCCCCGAGTGGTTAGTTAATTTACAACCTAGCCTTGTGCATGAGTATTGAAAATTATTCATTCAAATATGCATTACCTTGCATTTATGAACAGTGAATTTCATCTGTCTTCATGCTGCGCATCTGTCTAGTTTTTCTAATCTTTTGTAATCATGACTAACCTAAATATTTTTGCACCCTGTGCAAATTTTGTCACCTTCCCCTCTCTTTTCCAGAACACTAATGAATATATTAAACAACACCAGTCCTAATACTGACTGCTGAAGCACTTCATGGTGAGCCTTTTAGCAAGCTAGCAATCAACAATTTATTTCTACCCTTTTGTTTCTGTCTCTGGCTGTCTTTGTTTAACATACAGATTTATTTTCAAAGCGTTGCCATTTCCAAGTGTTCTGCGGAGAGCCCTCCCACAGGGTGTGGGGACAAATGCACGACTCTGACCTCCGATGTCCAGTGGCGTCCAGCACTGATGCTCTAAATACAGCATTTGCAGGTCTGCCAAGGGTACGAACAGGTCAGCTCTGGTGCACAGAAGTAGACTTGATTAGTCCCTGGAAATAGAGGTAGAGGTACTGGCGGATTTGACTCAGCCTAATCCATATCCAAAAAGAAAAGGGAGAGGCGAGAGAGATTGATTTATGCAGCTTGCTGAAAAGAGACTTCTTTTTCTTTTTTTAAACCATGGCTGTAAAAACAAAACTGCTGCCCAGCCAGGGTAAGCAGATATATACCACAGGGCCCCTTGCAGTAAGACTGATGGTCTGCGCTGAGGTTCAAGGAGCAAAACAAATAACCCTGCTCCCAGCACTGTGATTTGAGTTTGCTTTCAGCCAGTTGGTCGCCACCTTTCACGAGAGACCATTGACATACCCATGGTGCTGCTTGCAGCTAATTGCAACGTATTTGGCGCTGAAATGTGCATCATACAGTGATTATTATTATTATCATCATAACCTCTGTTTCGTATTTGAATGTTGCTGGAACATGGAAAACAATGGTCAGCCCCTGCTTTGTTCTTCTAGCGTGGCTCTAATGGCTCGGGTTCAATTTTGTCACCACACAGCGCTTGCTGTAACTTCTGTGGGCTTTAGTTTCGCCCAGTTACTGAAATGAATTCCTCCGTAGCTTTGTCGAATGAAGATGTATTCAGTTTGTGAGTGGGAAATTGAGGCACGGAACAATTCCGGCACTCACACGGCAGGATGGAAACCCTCTGCCCCGTGCCCCGGGGAGGACCTGCTCTTCACAGCACGTGGCAGAAGGTGATGGTGCCAGGTGAGATGGGGGGGGATGGAGCAGGGCGAGGAGGTGGCAGCTGATGTTGTCCCCCTGCCGCTGGCAAGGCACGGGCTCAGCCGCCAGCCCCTCTCTGCGCTCGGTCCCCCCATGGGCTCCGTTTCCTGCCCTCGCTCCATTGTGTGCTTGAATGGTGCTTCATACCTTAAAGCTGTTATTTGCAAGTTTTAATCATGTTTTGCAACTCATTTCCTGTTTCTTAGCTGACAGCCTTTCCTAAAGTAATCTTTGGCAGGTACTAATTTGGGTGATGACCACTTGATCTACATTTTTGGTGGGTAATTACTGAGTCAGAAGTGAGCAAATTTGATATCCCCTGACAGTCAGTAAGGCAGGCATTTTTACTACCCGCTCATTAAAGATTCACTGGTAGTGAAATGCCCTCCTCTCACACATAAGAAAAATCTGTCTGTTGAGTTCCAGAAGTTCGTGCTCATGCTTTTTTTGAAACGTTTACATAGTCCGAGAAATGCTGGCACTTTGAATAATAACTTTTTTAAGGGTAAGTGCTTTGGTGTAATGAAACCACCATGAGATGTAAACTCCACGGCTTCTGAGGCTGGATACCTTCCTGTGTCCTGTGACAAATCTCTTCCACAGACATGTTGTTTTACAGTGATAACTGAATCTCAAAAGATTTGGAGGTCTGATTTGCACAAACGCTGATAAGTTCGCAAACCGATGCCGCGTTCCTACAGAGTGCCGGAGCCAGATTCATTGGTATGCTCTGGCAGCTTTGCTGCACTCTGGTGATACAAAGCAGCTGTAAATCCGGGTGTGCTGGCCAGTTAAGCGGGGTTTATGGCTGCCTCGCACTGCCAGAATGGCCAGAGCGCACCGGTGAGCCCTGCCCTCGGAATCGCTGGTGTACGTGCCATTGGGCTGGGTGTCTCCCGAGAAAAGGGGGCCATTCTGAGATTATCAGCACAGCTTGCTGCCTTGCATTACTTTGGCACTAGTCTCTGCTTCCCGTAAGACCCTGTGCAAAAGCGAGCAAAAAGAAAACATAATGTGGGAAGAAATAGCCAGACTTCTTTCAAATGTCAGAGAGATTCAGATTTATTTTGAGTTTTAGAAGAAATGTGGGAAAGGAATATTTGCCAGATTCTTGGCCTCCCCATCTGGCTTCTGTGAACTACCTTTTTATTCCCTCTTTCCCAGTAAGTTTCCCCAAATCATGGAGATCAAGTCCCTACTGCAAATCCTCTGAGATGCAGCTTAAGTAGGTTGAGAATCTAAATAAAACCTGATCTTTGTTTCCGAACCAAGAAGAAGCTGGTATAGTGCCTAGTTTTTCCAGTTTGCTTCCACAGGATCTAAAGATATCGAAGTTAGTACGAATGTGACAATGTAGTGGAACAAATACTTGCCCTGGAGCCTTCAAAAATACTTTCTTTGTCTCCATCACTTCCAACTGATTCCTCGGTGAGCTCCTCCGTGTCCGTACGCTGTCGTTCACTTGGGCTCTTTCCTGCCCGCCCGTGCGCTCTCAGCTGTCCGTCCTCTTCGGTTGTCTCTGGGCACGTGTGCTCGGTTCCTCTCAGCTCTGCTTGTAGTGTCATCGCTCTGAGGACAGCAGCGAGGACAGTGTCTGCAGCGTTCAGTGTGTGGCTCTGCAGGTTTCTTGTGAGCAATATTGATTAAATTAATCTAAGTCTCTTAATGTGGTTTAAATACGTAGGGTGTGTTGTGCGGTCCCTATGCAGGAAGGGCAGAAAAGTGGTCCCCAAGAATTCCATCAGAATTCATTAGGGTTTTGATGAATTGCAACTGCTAAGAAATTGTCTCCCAGGACTTGGAAATTAGTCAGTACCGAACCGTACAGATGTCAAATCACCTAAAGAGAATAAAACTGAAAAATGCTGGCTGGGAGAATGGCTGTTACAGAAGTCTGGAGAATTGGTTTTGAGAGAGAGAGAGAGAAAGAAAGAATGAAAGAGAGAGCAGATGGGAGGGAGAGAGAGAGAGAGAAAGAAAGAGAAGAAAGAAGGAAAATACCTAAATACCTTCTGGTATGCTGTCCAGCCCCTGGGATTGGACATCCCAGTCATATAGCTTCACTCCCTTGTATTTGTCAAGTGCTTTCAGAGGGGGTGTGTGCATATGAAATTAGTGGAGAGAATATCGATTGTAGTCTCTGAAGTTGATTTCAAGGTTTGGATTGATTCAGTCTAAATACATTGAGTTTGAAGGATATTCAACCATTTATTCTTAAGTGGCATTTAAAAAAAATAATATTACCCTATATTAACCTAGTGAAGACTGTTATAAGTGCCACAGTTTATGCTTATTATGCTTATTGGACAGGTTCAATATCTTATATGAAATAAATGGTGAAACTAGTAAAAAGTTCTTTTAATTCTTCAAAACTGTATCAATCACTTCCTGCATTGCGCATCATGTCGATAAGTGTGCTGTATCGGAAGAAAACCGTGCACAAATCTATATAATTGGCAATGTGATTATCTTCTTAACTGTGAAAACTATGTGTGCATCTTCTGTTTTCTGGTGGAAAAAAAAATATCTAAATATCATTATGTGTGGAGAAAGGCAGAGACACGTCATTGGGAAAGCCCAGCTCTAATGATCGTCGTAGCACGTGGTGCTTGTAGACACCTGTGCCGGGGGGACTGGGCACGGATCGCTGCCCTCCAAAACCAGCCACCGAGGACTTTGGAGTGGAGATGATCGGGTTGCTGTGGACCCACTTGAGGAGCAGGAGTGCTTCCTGGCATGCTGCCCTGAGCATGACGCAAACACATGCTGGGTCGTGCTGGTAGCTGGGGGTGTCGTGTCCATAAAATGGGCAAAATTTCCAAGTTACGTGGCGTACTCAGAGGAATAGCTTCAAGATAATTAGACTGCCTATCTGCAAAAGAGACAGTAAAAGTTAAGTATTATATTCTCTAAAACTACTGTGGTTCATATTACTGTAGCTTCCCAAATTTAAAATCCAGATCCAAATTTCTGCCATCAAAGATTTTAGCAGCAGTCTGGTCTTTTTTCATTATTTTTTTTACTTGTTTCATTTCTTTCTTTTTTTTTTTTTTTTTTTTTTTTTTTAATTTTATTTTAGTCTCTTATTCTGAAACTTTGAGGGCGTTTGGATGTGAGATTTTGCTTTGATTTTTTCCCGAGACAGGAGCCATTGACTATTTGCATTTGGGATTTTGCTTTTGAACCTAAAATTGGATTTTGAACCCAAAATTCAAGATTAGATTCAAAACACTGATGTTGCCAATCACAGAAATAATTGCCAAATGTAAAGCTGATCCAGAATTAATTTTGGATTCGGGCCACTGTAGAATTCCGCAGGTTTCGTATATCTGCTTCAGATAGATCAGGAAACTGCTGTTGATGCTACAGGCTTATTTATGTGGTCTTTCTTAGAAAAACAAGGTATGAGAAATAAAAACGTGTAAGAGGAGGAAAAAAGGGAAAATAAAGTGTGGAATTACGGGGGAGGGGGAAACAAAACGAAACAAAGACCCCACCTGTGTACACTTCGTAGGCCTTACGACTTTTTCTGCCACCGATGCTTTGGAGAGGCAAGGCAGTCTGGGTGTAGTGAAAACCGTCCATCAGCTGAACACATCCTTTTTGCAGTTTGAAAGTTAGTGTTTTCTCACCATATTTTTACATGCTTCAGCACCTCCTGGTTTAAATAAGGGAGAGAAATACTCAAGCAATATGGTATTTCTGACCCTGCCAGAAAAAGAAAGTCCTGAAGACCTTGCTCCTGAAAGGTTATCTAAAATAAACCCTATTCGGAGGTTCATTTGACTTAGATTATTGTGCTCCTATGATTAGTGCAGTTAAACAGTAGTGAGGAACATGTACAACAGCCTGATCTCTCCGTCGTGTCTATAAATGTCTATACAATGCAGGGGGAGAAGGCGTTCTTAGAATCCAAGGAAATATCAAGCATAACTCTTCTGCCTTTACTCGGCATGATACTGCTTTGATTTCTTTAAGAAAGCAATGAGGTGAAAAGGTTTCTGAAACAATGCTTCTGTATAACCTAGCCTCTAAAGCTGCACTGTGAAATTCTGGTTTTGTGTATTTAACCTTCCCACGTTTCTCTTTACTAGAACAACTCTAAAACAACTTCCACCATTCTACCCTAGAAACTATAATCTCATCATGTTATCTTGTTATTTCTTTTTTCCTCTTGCCTTTGTTCTCTTGTACAGTTATCCAGTATTCAGGAAAGTATTTAAACATTCACTTGAATCCACCAAAGTCAATGAGACTCAAACATGTGCTTAAGTGCCTGCTGAATTAGGGCCTTGATTTGCATCATAAATACATCACCATTGCTCTGCTCATCCTCAGGCTCTCCTACCGTGCTGCTGCTCACGAACTTTGTGGCTCTCACCCTTGGCCACTGGCATGGGGCTTTAGTCCTGGCACGTGGCCACAGTGGGTCCCTTCTCATCCCCACTGGGCACGCCATGGCACACAGCCCCGAGGGCACTGCCGTACCCCAGAGCCCTTCCTGCCCTCTGCTAGTGCAGGTGGGCAGAATCCGCGCCGTGCCGCAGGAACTGTGCCTGCGTTTGAGTCGTGAGGAGATGAGAAGAAGGGTAACAGCCAGGTTAGGTAACCCCTAAAAGTACGAATGGTTTACAAATATTTAACAAGGAAAAAACTAATTATGCCGCTCCTGTCACGGCGAGGGCAGGCTTAGAAATGGTATAATCAATATGGGAATGTTAGCTGTAATGCAGTCTGTCAGCTTTTTAACCAACCAAAAAACTTCAGCAAGTCTATAAACAGAATTGACCCTCTATCTGCTGAGTCCTGCTTGTGCCAGCAATATTTTCCTCTCATCATGTTCCGTATTAGCAGTTGTCTGTCACGGGACCTTGTAAAAACTGTATTAAAGAAACATCTCTTCTGCAGCTGAGAGAGTCTGTCTCCAAGTACAGGAGCTAGAAAGTGCCTATGGAAAACAGTGAGAATTTATCTGATTCCCAGATAAGTAAATTCTGTGTTAGACCCCGAGCAAGTCTTAGGTGGTTCATGAGAACACGTGTTGTGCTGCTAAGGCTAGAGAAACACCACACCTAGATGTGATGAAGAATATGTCTAATGGTTTGCTGGGCTGGGCTTCTGGTCCACCTTTGCACTAAGGCTGGCTTCTAGCTATCGTTATGTTGGACATGCATCTCCATCCATATTTATATATAGTGGATACTATATTTAAAGCTAATCAGCTCTATAGGGGAGCTGATTTTCTCCAAAAGAAAATCTGCCTGCAGTAGCTTGCTGGTGTTTGGGACCATGGCTCCTGGATGCACAGAAGACAGAAGGTTGAACCCTTTCTGGCCAACTCAAACTACTGAAATCTGACTACACCATATAGTGCAGGAAATTGTTTTCTTATGAGGTGCATATGTTTTAAAAGAAGCAACATTGCCATGTATTTTACATGGGTTATTAAATAACTGTATAAATTTAATGATTCAGATGTTTTGCATTATAACCTGGCATCTCAGGAGGCATGAAAATAGCACAGTAGGAAAATGTCATTGCATACTTCATAAGCAGAGCTGTTAACAAATGGAAATCCTTTTATAACTATATAAGAGATCCAACTTTAGTCCCCTGCCTGTCTCAACCTTCCACTGGTCTTCAGATGTGAATAAACTGTGACTAACGTGAAATAGTAACAAGGCTGTTGCAACTGCCAGGAATCTTTACTTTAAAAAAAAAAAAAAAAAAGCCAGGGGGAGAAGGAAAAAAAAGGAAGGAAAGGTCTCCTCTGTAGTTTACAATTAGCAGCAGCGCATGAACGTGGCAAGAGCCCTGTTTTGGCACTCACCTCCGAGCGCAGGGGAGAGAGCAGCTCACCATCACTTGATCTCTTGAAAAATGGAAACTTTCTAACCTATGGAGTTTAAGCACAGATCATCAGTATTTCTGTACATAAAGTGCTGGGTGGGTATTGCTCCCCTTGATTTGTTGTTTGTTAGACTAGTTTTGGTTGGTTACAGCATTATGCATTGTAGTAACTTTATTTTATTGCTACTGTCACAACAAAGCAAAGCTGCTATTATGTTATAACAAACTAAAGCTACATTTCTAAAACATCACATCTACCCAAACTACAGTGCTATAACGCCTAATTTACAGTTTATTCCAATCGCACGGACACAGGAAACATAAAATAATAAAATAAAGGATTTCATTGGTTCATCCCAGCAGAAGTCCTTTCCAGTTTGGCTGTTTGTCATGCAGCAAGGCAAGCAAAATATATTGCCCCTAGTGTTTTTGTATGGTAAGGGCACAAATATGCAATCTGCATATTACTGCAGTACTGTCAGGCCAGTTCATCAAATACCCTGTGAAACCCCAGGCAGAAGAATGCACATCCACAGGTCTGCCAAGGGCTTTTGTTCGGATGAGAGATACAGGCTGCTGAAGTGCTACAGAGAAACGTGACTCGGTGTGCCGTGAAGTAGAGGACCAAGCTGTTGAGGCACCAAGATGAAAATAGAAGTCAGTCCTGCGCTCAGCCAAGTTATTTGCGGCTCCTAGTCAAAACAGCAGTTGAAGAAGTTTGTAGCTAATTCTCCTCATTTTCTTACTGCGAATCCCAGCAGAGCAGAGCAGAGCACAGAGGCCTGGATTCAGCTCACTGCTCAGAAACCCACATACGCTTGAATTGACATCAGAAGACTCATTAACATTGACCATGCTTAGAACCATTTTGAATTAGAGCCCAGGAAGTCAACACAGGGACAGGCCCTGTGGAAGGGGCTGCAGAGAGATGAAATGACTGTGAGAATGACTATGACATGAGGACGGCATCTATTTTTCTAGCTCTAGAGCCCGGGCGTTACAACAGGCTTAGCTGAGTAGAGCGGGGATGTTAATGGTGAATCGTGGTCCTGGGTGTTGCTGCTGCTGTACTGCTTTCCTGGGGTCTTTTTCCTCATTCCTCAGCCGTGGTTGATCTTGCCAGCTCTGCAGCACTTTCAGAGACATCTGTACAGGAGCTTGGGGACAGTATGTTGGACATTTCAGTGTGGTAAAATGTTGGTCTACGTCTGGAAAAGTTGGCAGCAGGAGTTTGATAAATAATTTGCAGTTAATAACTTACTTGATTTTTTCTTTACTTTTTTGGCAGATAGTTCTGCAGACTCATAAATTTGCTGTAAATAACTCCTACGAGCAGGAAGCAGTACAGCGTTTCTTGAAAAACTCAGAGTAGCAAAAGAATGTGACAAATTCAGTAGCTGAGCCATCAGGATACAGAGAGCAGGTATCAAGCTGTGCCATATGTACAGTCACGGTTGGCTTGGAAAGTCTCCTCTCGTAAAACCAAATTGTTCCACTAGGAAGTGAAGCCAGGAGCCTTTTGCCTACAAAATTAAATTGTTCTTTTTTTTTTTTTTTTTCCAAACCAATTGCATTTTTTGTTTTGTTTAATGAAACACCAGGCAGAATCTCATTTTTCTCCTCCAGCTCTACCTGTCTTTTTCCTCTTATTTCACCCCTCTCCTGCCCTCCTTCCACCTCAGGGCAAATGGCAAATCTCATCTTCTTTTTAGGCTATTTATCTTTTCCTCTCTGAAACAGCATCCTCTAACCTTCACCGTCGTCCACCAATATGAAGTTGGACAAGTAAGGAGACATGGAAGGGTGACCTGGAGGGAAGCTGAGGACTTGGACTGCCTAACAGTCACAGGTGGCTCACCGAGTGACAGAGCTGAGCCCTGCTGATCCTAGTTCTGCAGAAATAGCTCAGACAGGCGAAAGATGAGATTCTTCATTTCCCCGAGATTGTGCATTTCAATTGATGCCTAAACTAAAAAGCATCTAAGGAGATAGGCCTGCCTACTGTAAAATAGCAGAAATTAAGAAGACATCAGTCCATAAAACTCCTTTTCCTCTTACAAATCTGAAACTCTCTCTCAGCCTACGATGCCTGCAGATGGATCCCACTTTAACATTTTCTCCAACATTGTTCTTCTGGGCATTAGACTCCCCAAGCACATGGAAAGGAGCACTGGTAGGGTTTGATTGCTTTGCTTGGTGTTAATGCACTGTTAGAATTGATCAGAAATTGCCTGCTGCTGAAGGAGAACTGTTTTGCTAATGCCTCCTCATCCCTCTAAGGCTCCTGCTGTGCAGTGCCCATCAGCTGCCCCTCCAAGGGGCTCATGTCCAGCTACAGAGGGTACCAGCTTCAAGGGTGGTGTGGCGAGAGTTTTCTCTGGTTTTCCTTACGATCTGGAAGCTAGGCTGAATCATATAATATAGTCAGGGGCTTTGCTGGCTCCTTCATGTAGTGCCCCTTAAGATGAGAACATTTTTCTCAGCATACACTGCACTTTCTTTGATGACTGTATGGGAAGTGAATTGTTTCAGTTTGGGTGTATTCCTCCCCGGTCACTGCACAGCAACATATATTTTATTGTAAACTGTGTCAATTCTCTGTCATTTGGCAACCAAGTATTCGGGCCAGCCCGGAGAGGGAGGGCCTTAGAATCAGAGACAAGATCCATGCAGAGTAAGGATCTCCAAATGGTAACAGTACTACTGCTAGCTCCTACCCCTAAGGCCAGGTGAAACGGGAGTGCCTCCAGCAGCAGTGTGTGCTACTCATCTTCAAATGCAGCACGCCCCCTGTACTGCTGGTGGCCCTGCAGCCACGGGCGTTGGGCTGGGTGGCTGACTCCTGCTCTTGCCCTTGGGGTTCTGGGGCGCGGAGCCCCTGGTACCGATGTTTTCTTCCCCCACGTTTCTGTAGGCCTTCCATGTTTGCTCTGGGGTTAGACTGGGAGCACTGGAGAACACACTGAAGGGGGCAGCCACTCCCCGTACAAATGTCCCCTTGCTTTGACAGGCAGCAGGGCTGCAAGGGAGGAAGCTGTCACGGGTCAAAGTGGAAGACTCTCTATGGAAGTTGTTTGATGTGAGGAAAGGGAAGAATCAGGGACACGCGTGCACAAAAAGAATACTCTAGGCAAATGAAACCAAGGCATATATAGTTTGGTGGAAATGAGGGTTGATTTGATCTCACCACATGGGGATACAGGCTGGAACACATTGACTACAATGCCTTTTCTACTTTCTAATGTATTTAATGCTACCAGTAACTGAAGGTGAGTCAAATGCAGAAGCAGAACCTAATAATAAATGTTTACAGCACAAGTAGCCTACTGTGAGGCAGTTCTGACATACTGATCTGTGCAATTAGCCAAATTCCCTGCCTGTGAATGCGCTGTCTTTCCGTAAATGAACAGTGTGTCTAGTGTTCAGATTTACCCTGCCCTTCACATGTGGTCAGTGAGATCAATTATTAGCAACCTCAGAGGATGCTGTATTGAGATTTCTCTCTCTTTGCATGCCCTGCAGAATGTTCACTGTCTTGTAGCAGATGTAGAAAGAAGTAGAAACATTCATAATTGCGAAAAGCCATCAAGCAAAATTTGCCATTGATAGAGTAAAATATGGCCTTCAAATAATTGTAATATATGAACTGATAGCCACAAAAACCCAAACCATTGTGGTCTTTTGCAGTGATGTAAGATGCTTCAGAGATGCAAGGAAAGAAAACAAAGCACTGAGATAGACCAGTTTGTGCAGTAGGGTCTGTGCTCTGCCCCCAAAGGGACTGGCAGGCAGGAGAATAGCGTGCTGCTGTCCATCTTTCGAGCTTGGCAGTTCCTTTTGTTACTGTCACGATAATACTGCTCTTCATACAGTGTTGGCTCATTCGTGTTTCCAACACGCAAATCAAAGTAAAGCCATTTTCCTCTGCCTTTCTCAGAAAACTCTTTAACCTTTCGTATTTAATAATCAGCATAAACGTATGAAGATTAAATGTACAAGATGCTCGTGGTACATCACTGCCACTTAGCAAGTGTCATGTATTTGTGCATGTGCATGTAAGGCAGAAAGAAAGCATATGTATTTCTTGATTCTGCTTTGGCTTTGCTGGTTTTGTGTCACCTCTTACATAAAATAATAACAAAGTGAACACAACATAGATTGCATTCATCTGTATCTGTGAAAGCATTGAAAAGGATTATTTATTTCTTTTTCTATGTGTATGTGGTCACAACAAAATGACTAGCAACACATAAGGAATACTGAGCATCTCAGGAGAAAAAAAAAGAGAGGGGGGGGGGGGGGGGGGAAAAAAAAGAGAGACATACTATATCTCCCAAGTAAAAAATGTAAAATTAGGGGAAAAAATAAAAAAGATTGTAGGCAGGAAATAGACATCAATTTCTCTGACTCCCACAATAGAAGCTAACACCCTGGATGCTATCTTCTGTTAAGAAGCATCAAATTGTTATGTAATTTAACAGCCTGATTGGCAAGGCAAATTTGAGCTAAAGTAAGGTGTGTGTACGGTTTGTCAGATTCCAGGGATAATCATTTGAAGCTAATCCTTTTACTTTTCACAGTCGTCTTTACAGAAGTCTTTCCCTTCATGTTTGCATTATCTGAAATAGTTGGGTGACTATATGTATATTTTTTGCATGTATGTGATAAATTTAATTTACAATTAACCACCCGGATTAAGACATCTAGGCAGGCAGAGGAACCTTCTGATGTTGTTAATTGTTTTCTGTAGGATATGCTTCTTTTAAAGTTTTAATAATCACTGATTGAAGCTGAGGAGCCTTTTTTTTTTTTTCATATGATTGTTTTTGCAAGCTAAAAGTCCAGTGAAATAGCCAAGCTTTTCAAATATTTCTGTGGTGCAAGGCACGGTCATCCCAGTATACCTCTTTGGGGGAGGCTGTGTTTAAAACTAGGTGTTTGGAGTGTATATAGCGTTGTGCATGCTTCTGTTATTTCAGAGGCATAGAACAGATTTATTAAGCAAGATCATCTCTGAGCACTGCTGAAATGCTAGATATTTTTTTTAGGTGCTAAAATCGGAGCTGAGCTCTCTTTAAAAGCTAGAGAGTACTGAGCACTTGAAAATGTGTCTGTGAGCTCATCTGAAAGTTTGGTCCATAATGAGAAAGCAAAGCAAGTAGCAATAATGTGGCACTTAATTAACAACCTTTTGAATATAAAGTGGTGAATTTTGATTCTCACAAAATTGCAGAAAAAGTGCTTTTTATTACGGGACAGCATGTGACACCCACACATCAGTGGACCACTTGGAAAAAAGTCTGACTACTTCCAAAGTCTATCACTGCTTACCCTAAGTAAATCAGCACCAGCCAACCCAGCAGTGCGATGCTGAAATATTTGCCATCATTTCATTTGGAAATGCAAAGCAGTTGTTTCAGTAGGGAATTTCTGTTCCCAAGGACCCAATGAATGGGGATTTTTGCTCCTTCGATTAGAAGATCTGCTGTCTGTCCAGCTCTATGTTCCTGAGCTCTTGCATATTGCAGCTAGGTCAAAGTAAGTGTGGAAGACTGAAAAAAAAAAAAAAAAGAAAAAAAAAGAAAAAAAAAGAGATTTATCAAATGTGAGATGTTCTCTGCTGGTGACAGGCCAGTTGCGACTTCCTTGGGAGAAATGGTGGCTCTTTTCATCTGCGTCTTCTGCGAGAAAAGTCATTGCTGTTGTTGGCAAAAATGTTTGGTGTAAAAGAACAGTGGGAAGTACAAATACTTTATTTCTTAATTAACAGAAAAATTAGTGCTTTAGGTTTTATCTGATAGGAGATAGCCAAGAACATAGTGCAGTGTAGCTCATGCCTCTGCCTATCGCTCCTCTCCTCCCTGGGCTTTGGGTGGATGTGCCATCTGCATGGCAAGTGAAATCCACATCAGGATTTCAGTGTGCTTCCTCCTCTGCAGTAAAAGTCTTTGAAGGGAAAACGTGTTATTAAGGAATACCAAGATTATTAATATTGTCTGTTTGGACCACATTAGTGTCTGCTCAGTAATCTCTAAATGCTGTTACTTGTCAACAATGCAGTGTAACAAATTGAAATGAAACTTAAATATCTGCTTGATAGGATCCCAGTTCAGGAATGGGTTCGGTCCTATTTTCATTATTCCTCAGCGCATACCTTGCTGAAAAGTGTTATTCATCCCCATTAGACAAATGTAGCTGGGATTGTTGCAGTTCCGTGCCACACATCAACACTTGCTTGTTTCCTTTCTTATTAAAAGCCCGATGCGCACTGAAACCTGGGCGCGTCTGAAAGGGTGAAAATAGGTATCAGAAGCAAATCAAAGATTTTGTGAAAGAGTACTGGAGCACACCTTCCGAAGTATCACTTCATAAAGCAGATCCACAGAAGCTAGACCTTGGCACATATTTTCAAATGAAGCCTCTTAGCATATTGAGGCTGCTTTTTGTGACCTAATGGTGATTTTAAATGGATGGATTTAGCTAGAGAGGTTTTCTTGCACATGACCTTTAAAAGGGAAAAAGAACAATGTTAGCATTCAACCCAAACCCTGTAGTCTGTCACTTTGTATACCATATCATTACTAGCAAAATTTAAAGGAAAACTGCACCCATTTTGCTCAGCCCAGCAATATGAAAGTTCACAGGCTAAGAAGCACTTGTCACCATTTTTTAAATTACAATTGGCATTGCTGAGGAGGCAGCCATTTTACTGAAATATGATCTATCCATTCTCTCTCTGCCTGGCTGTCCAGCTGGTGGGCTTCTGAATCTGCCACGCGCTGCGCTGTGGCAGTGCCACCTGAATCATAAAAACATCTCATCGGCCAAAGATGACCTCCTCCCTTCATGGCGCACGGCGCGGGGTGTGGATAACATCATGCACTTTTCTTTCGGACGAAATCGAGCTGCTGCAAGGTGGCTGTGGACCATCTCATGAGAAGTTCAGTATGCCAGGGCTTTTTTCATGACTGTGCTTTTGTGCTTCTGAATGCCCCCTTAGGTTAAGATCTGCTAATTCCCTAACCCGTGTGGCTAAGAAAGCAGATTTTCAATTGGAAAGAAATCATAAGCCAATTCAGTGATATTTGTGTATGAACATGGCCCGAAAGGGCAACCTTGTGAACCCGTTTCATCTCTGTTGCCTGCTAATTTGCAGCAATCCTGCTGGCCAGGAAGTTTTGAAGACAATCTTTTTGTTTCTCATTTCCTACTTTTTTATTTGTGCCTTTGTATGTATGGACTCCAAGTAAATCAGGGTGGCGTGCTGTTAAATATTACAAAAACAAAAGGAAAGTCTGCACCTTCCATGCAGAAGCCGTAGTCTACATGAACAAATCAGAGGAAAAGTTCCTAAGGAAAGAAAACAGCATGTGTTATTCAATGAGCAGTGAGTGGAAAAGCTCCTTGTCTTGAAGTCAGTGAAATGGATGACATGCAGGTAAAATAACGCTGTGCCACACGAGTTGGCTAGCTTTGATGTGCTGCTCCCGCCTTCCGTTGTGCAAAAGACCAGAATGCTCCACCTTGACCTTCTGGAGTTCCTTGCAGTTCATCTTTAGTCCCGGGTTCAGCGAATTGCTAAAAAGGGAACGAGGTGCTTAGCTCACCATGGCTGGGGCCGTACCTGCTGGAAAGAGGCGTGACCTCGCGGGCAGCTGACATGGAAGAAAGAAGAGCAGGCTGTGGAAACCATTTGGAAACCCAAGACCAACACCACCTTGACATAAATCCAGATAAGCCAGAGGTAGGCTTTGAACAGTTCTGCTATAAAGTGCGCTCATAAAAATGAAGGCCACTGCCCACAGCTGTGTATTGGCTCAAGCTTCTTTAAGTGCTTTTATGATTTCCCCTTTTAGAAGTCGGCTGAATCATGAAAAGCAAGGTGATTCGTTATCAAGCTGGTATCGTTGGCTGTTGGGTTTGACATCGTCTGCAATACCGGCATCAAGGAAGCTTAGTGCAGAAGATGGGGTGTATGAGTTGATCAGTTGTTCAATATTGCCTTAAAGAGCTCTACAAATTATGTGTAATTAGCTCGTGCTTCACCTGTGCTGAACTGTACCAACACCATTAAAGACAACGAATGCTGTCTGGTCCCTGCTGCTGAGGATCTTGTCCTGGCGTGTTGCCTTTCATGGGCTGCCCCATCTCCAAGCTGGCTGGGCACCAGTTTCTGTCTTTGCCCTAGTGTAGATATTTTCTGGCCTTCACCAGACCTACAGAGCTCGATGGTACTTAGACATATTGCAAAGTGTATTGAAACAAGCACTTCCAGGCAGTTTCCCAGGCAAACTTTTAGACTATTGAGCTGAGAAAAACAGGTATCATATTTCTTTAAAGAAAACATTTTGCTTCTTAAAAAAAGAATTCTTTGGAATACTAGGCAAACTGTCCTTGTTGTTCATAAACATCTTATTTATGCATCTTCACTGTTGTGATAAATTAACTGGGTTTGTTTTATATTTCCCTACAGTTTACTTTAAATAATCCTTCACAGTCTTTCACCACAAGACCACATAAGATTCCTTTTTTAATACCCAGAATGCTGAAATAGCATTTTGAGCGCAGACTGTAATGCATAACAAGTGTATAATTTCTTATTGGGAATGCTGTGCAAAAACTTGTTTTCCTATCAGCCAGACTAAATTTTTTGCTTAATTCACTAGAACCCCTGTGTATCTACAGGGGTAATTTATAATTAGAGCTGCAGCAAGCAGTTTGCTGGAGAGGCATACGTTCATGGACAAGCCTGTTAGGCTTCGCTCCAGATCTGAGCCCCTACACGCCTCCATTTGGCCAGCAGCCTCCAAGCTGGGCTCACAGTTTAAGAAGGGATTTTTCTTGACTAATTTGAAAAAAAAAATATGTAGCAAGCTCCCTGAGCTCTGTACCTCTTTGCAAATGAGCTAGGAGAGGGGTGTGCACGCCTCTATGTGTGCCTGTTTGAAATTGTCCATCTGTATTAACCAGGGCTTCCGCACAGTTTGGTGCAGAACTTGGTATCTTTTATTCTGCTAAGCATCATGCACGTTTATGGCACTATATAAATAATAGTAATACAGCAATAATCTAAGTCATTCCATCAAGGTCTCACACTCCGAAGATCACCCCCATGATTCTGATTTTTAAGAGCATCACATTGAAGAGGAGAGGAGGGAAAGGAGGAAATAAGAAGCCAGATTCTGCGTTTGTGGCTGATTCAGCAGTCAAGGGTGAGCGTGGCTTTGCATACTACCCAAACTTGTGCATGCTCCCAAAAGAGCCTCCCGAAGTTGCTTATTATTTCTCTTGTATATCTTTCTACCACAAAACCACAGAGTAGGAAGAGTGGTGGGAGTACAAGGTAGGAGAGAGAGAAATTAAAGAGCTGAGGCACGTGAATGACGTCATTTTGTTATTGCTCAACAAATAAGAGATTTTTGTGTTTACATCCCATGTACTGCAGTCTGCTGAAAGTGGTGGGAGGCTTTTCAGTGATTTTGGATCAGGTCAGCACTTGTTAAGTCATCAAGCAATACTACTACCACAACAGTTCCCACTGGTTATTTCCAAGGCAGAAGGGTTTTGTTTGTTTGTTTGTTTTGTTTTCCACTTCATTTTTTTTCATTTTTTTTTGCTTCATCCCCCCCAGCCTACACACGTGCACAAGGTTTCTGTATTGCCATGCATTCAACTTCGGCTCACAAGCTTTCAGAAGCAGAAGAAAATCTTTGCTGTCCGAATAGCTGTTCTCTACCTCATCTTCTCTTTCCTATGACTTTAATTTCTCCAGGTGTTTCAAATGCGCTTTATGTCTTCTGATGGATACAGAATCATCTCTGTTCTGTGTAGCATTTGTTTACTTCTTCAAAACATCACATTATTGGCAGGCTAATCTATGAAATGGGAACTAACCATGTTCATGTAAATGTGTTACATTATTGTGGCATTTTGATTATAAGAATTGTTGTCTTCTCTTTAATGTGCAGTTTATGTTTGACTCAATACGTAGTCTTAGATTAAAGGATTTTGTATGTGTTGAAGAGGAAAGCCTCAGAGCTTTCAGCATTCTTAATATGGTCCAATTTTGATTCAGGAGACTCAGACTGTTTCCCTCAGTGCTCTTTATTCACCATCAAAAATAATTCTTACATTTGCAACTGGCAACAAGAAAAAAAGTTGGATTCAAGATAATTGGGTGAGGTGCTTTTCAGAGAATTAATGTAACGAGAGCTGCTAAACTTATTGCACTTAAAAACACAAATAAGAGTGTTGGACAGAAGTTGTCAGTAGGTGGTCTCTTAATATCTTACCAGTTTTGAAGTTATGAAAAGGAGCAAGACTTTTTGAAATCTAGAAAAGAAAGAAAGAAAAGCTAGAAACCGAGTGAAAGAGCAGAGTCGCAGCACCGGTGACCCGAGAAACCTCATTGCTCCACTTATACTGGCACAATGTCACGTTCTCAGCCACTCCATCACCAGCAAGGGGAAAAAAAAAGCTTTTCCTTTCCTTTTAGTCAAAGGCAGTGGGTAAGCAGAGCACGCGGTTCAGAGGGTCATTAAAAAGCATCAAAGGAGGCAGCCTCATGATGGTAATAAGACGGCTGCAAGGAAATAAAGTGGGCATTGATCTGCACTATCGAGTGTGACATTTTAACCGAAGCTAAAAGCCAAGAGCAGATCTAGCCCTCTTATTCATCTGCCTGCCTGTTTTAGTAAATTGTCTTTTTTTTTCCTCCAACCAGTGGCCTCAGAGGTCACTTCATATTAGCTGGCTTGTTAATACCGAGGCAATCAATACTTAATCAACAAGTAATGGGATTTTGCAGTCATCCTGTATGATCTTTCAATAAAGCCCCGAATCTATCTCAGCCCATTCAGAGCCTGACTAAAGGTGCACGATTGCTGCAGAGCAGGGATTTGATGGTCTGATGCTCTTAGGCTGATCTGCATCTGATTAAGACACCATGCAGCCACTGTCCTTCACCCTTTTGTTCCTTTATCCCCGTATAATGTAGCATGGCACAGAAATTCGTCATCTTAGCTTTTAGATGCAACAGCAAAGGAATTAATATTTCCTTACTGCATGATGATACAGCCTCTTGGTCATGATATGCAACCAAAAAAAAAAAAAAAAACCAACAGCACAGGGGGAGGGAAATTACAGGAGAGGCGGTGACAGGTTTCATGTATTGCCTTAGAAAATACAGTTATAACAAATGGGTCCAAACCAGCCTTTTCTTCTCTGCCCTCTTCATCCTCCTTACTGAGAAAGAAGACGTGGTGCTGTGACAGATGTCACCGGACCTGGCTAGGTGAGAATCAGTGCTACAGATGGCCCACTGGTTCAGGTAAAACGAACAAAAGCAAAAAACTCAGGCTCTTTTCAGGCATGGAAGCACCTTGTTGACAAGACTTGAGGATAGGACTGCTTTAGGCTAATTGTTTGCCATGATTAGCATGATAAATAGAACAATTTTTTCCAATCTTTTTTATGTGGGCCATGTACACACGTACTTCCTATAGCATCTCTGAACTTAGGGAACTGCAGCGAGCGCCTTTGTGCCAATGAATGCGATCCAAAGGTGTCGGTGGGTCTGCGCAAAGGGAGTCTGTGTTCTCCTCGATTGCCTGCTGGGTCTGGAGAGACGGGAGAGGCGGCACCCCCTCCACGTCCTGCTGCTCCCCGCATCGCCCACTTTGTTCCAGTTAAGACCATGCTTGGCCACGTGGTGTGAAACACCTGGTTCCGTGGTGGGGCATGCAAGGGTGGGGAGAAGAAAAGCAAAATACAGTTGCGTGTAGAGAGACAAGAGAACAAGTGAGTAAAACAGGGATAAGGGAATGTGAAAAAAAAAAAAAAAAAAAAGATTAAAACATGGAGATCAAGCTAATGCAGGTCCGAGGGGGCACCTGCTCCCTCAAAACCAGGAGTGACGCGTGGCTGCTGATGGCCGGGCTGTGCCAGAGGAGGACTGCCACTCTCTGCGTGTGCCACATCAACCTGGTATTTGTGCTTTTTTGTTCCCTGCCATTATTGGCAGAAGGGTAATACACAGTATGCAAGTGTATGAAAACACGCTGCTCTGAGTCACTTTGTGTTTTATTTTTGTGGATATGAATTTCTGGAAACGGAGCCTGTGCTTCCCATTTCCCACTCTTCCCGGGGGTTGGGGACGTGACACTGCTTCAAGCCGTGGCCTTTCTTTCAGTTTTGAGTTGGAGTTTTCTCCCCTCGTGTTGCACTTGTTTCACCTGTGCCATCTGCCCATGCGGTGTGCCGGCACGTCCGCGCTGGCGGTGTGGCAGCAGGAGAGGGACAGGGATGTGTCAAACCTGTCCCATCCCACCAGGCTCTGGAGGTTGCTGCCCGAGATGTGACATGTGGTGCAAGAGGGCCCTCTTATTCGGGTCTGAGGACACGAAGGCATGGATCACAGCTCCGCTTTTGGTGAGGAGCAGCATGGAGGCCGACTGGTGGACGTGGCCCTTCGCTCCAGCAGGGTGCGTAGTGCCCGAGTGCTGGGGGAGAGGGTGCGGGGAGCGCTTCGCATGGTGGGCTCAGTGCCACGCTGGGTGGGACTCGCTGTCCCCCAGATCCCAAGTGTGTTTGCCATGGCCACAGTCACCCTAGGACAGACCATTTTTACATGCCAGAAATGACCCGTCCCTGCCTGACGGCCGAGTGCTGCTGTCGTTCCCATTTGTTTGAGTCAGCACAGAAGACGGGAGGCTGTTTTTATGCCTACACAAAAGCCAGGCTCAGCCTGGGCCAGTGTGTGAACAGTGATTGAGTGGTGTTGGGCAAAAATCAGGATTGGCTCGCACATCAGTCCAATCCTTTAATCAGAATGAATTGAACTCTAATCTACTTCTTGGCAATGAACAAATAGGCAGCCCTGGATATGGATGCTATTCTGTTTCATGGATATATGTGTTTGTGCAGAGTATGGGGGCGCGGGTTAAAATTAGAGCTGTGCGAGCCCTGTAGGGTTCCATTGGCGGTGAGGTTTGCAAACTAATCCGAGTTGCTTGATTTACAGTGATTGGAAGCAAACCAAACCTCGTAGACTTGTTTGAAGGGCTGTGTGTGATGTGGGGATAGGAGCTCCATCTGTACACGCTCGCTTGCGTTTTCCCCAAGCTCGCCTTCCCTAGCTGAGGCAGGAAGATCTTAGGGTTTCGTGGGGAATGGGGGCACAGAAAGGAGCCAACCCATTTGGCTTCACTGGCGGTGCTAAGAAATGCTGAGTTTCATGAGGTGCATTTCTTCCAAGTCTTCCATTACAAAAGACAGTCTCCAGGTAATGATTTACTCGCTCTTCTCCACTGTTAGCATTGCTTCTCTTCTGCTACCGTTTCCTGGCTGGATCTTAGGCCACATATTTGTTCTCACCTCCTTAAAGCATCACTAGAGAGACCCTAAGAAACTGTGAAGTCTCTTCTCTGACTCCTGTGCTGGCAAGACAGCTGGCGTATTGCTTCTCTTGTAGCTTCTTTTTGGCAGTGTTTATTTTAGCTGGGGCTCTCTGAAAATCATCACTGAAATGGACGCAGGGACACGTCTCGCCTTCTGACGGCAGGGAGCTGCTCTGGAAGTCAGTCAAGGAAGAACCGCATGATTAAATATAACAAATATCAGCTACCAGCAATTCGTGATGATTCGTAATGTATATTGAGAACTGCAAAAATTCGAGCTGCAATACTTATTTTGGCCTACTTTATGTAGAGCTCCTGAAATCATTCATTACCTTGCATGGGAAGATAAGCTTGGGAGCTTTTAAATGGTTATGATAAAGCCAAGAATGTCTGCATTTGGCTCACCATCAGCCATTCAAACCCCATGCAGTGCTATGTTGTAATTAATTACTGTGGGCCAGGTTATTAGGGGGAGCCAGGTACATTTTTTAAAAAGTTGAAACTTCGTGAGAGCGTCTGCTGTAGATTTGAAGCAGGAGCTGAGCAGTCTCGAGTGCGGTGTCTTCAGGGGCTAAAGTATCCCTTTCTGGAAGATGGCAATCAGCTAACCCTTGTACGTATCTCTCTTTGTGCTGGAGCTATCTGCTGCCAGAATCAATAGCAGCTGTAATGGCCAGGCACACGGACGACACACCGACAGCGTGGCGGTGAGCTGGGGCAGGCTGCGAGAAGCTGGCACGTTACGCCCCGGGGGAGAGGAGGCCCGGGTGTTAGACAAGGCGGGAGGACAACCGAGGGGTGCTGCTTCAGTACGTGCCTACCGAGGGCAGGTCTGCTTCCAGCTCCACGTCGCCATCGGCCGTGCATCTCCATCCTGCTCTGGTCCCCATTTTCCCTTCCGTGGGGGTGCAGAAGTTGCCCCAGGTGGTCCCGAGCAGAAGGAGCCCACGCTCGCCTCCCCCAGTGCTGGGGGCTCAGGTGTTGCTGCGGGCACCCCAGAGCTCTCTGCTGGGGCCGAGGGGAGCTGCAGTTTGCCCCCACGATCTCCTGCCAGCGGCTTAACCCCGGTGACGTGGCTGTGGGAGGAAGGGATTGCCAGTACTGTGCTGTGCTGGAGCCCCGGAGCAAAAAAGGGAGCAAAGTTCCTGGTTTTTACAGTTGTCATTGCTCACCAGTTCTGCATCGGTGGTGAGTTTGGGGCTGAATCTGCATTCTGCTGGGCAGGCGGCTATCCACAGCTTAATTAGCCGTGCTCTGGCATTGCAGGTTTAACTCAGAGGATTAGCAATTGCTCTGGACAGTGTTGCTGTTAGCAGGGGGGTTTGAACTCTGAATGGGAAAGATCAACAAAGTGTCTCATATGCATTTTGTAAGCGATGACAGACTACAGCGAGTTACCAGGAGGCTATATTAGGTAGAAATCTTACATGGAGCTTGGAATGGGATAAGGGGAAAAGCGGAGATAGGGAGGAATATGCGACTATTTTTGTCCCTCATCCAGATACCTATTGGTCAGTTTATTACAGGGGTTGCCTGGAAAGGTCGGCAGCTCGGTGAGCTGTGCTGAAAAACATGCCTGGACTGAACCAAGGCGCTCGTTCCTGCAGAAGCCAGGCAATCTCGCAACTATCAACTGCGAGCTGCAGCGTGGAGGACGACTGCCCTATTCCTGTGCTACGGACATGTTGCTACTAGTCAGTTCTGACACCTTTTATCAGTTCCCGAAAGCAGCCTTGTTTTCTGCAGCGTGGTGTTTCTTTTCTGCTGGCTTTCCGTCTGTGCCTTGCACATAAAGCCAGCGACGGGAGGCTGTTCGCAGGCTGACCCCGCTGCACCGAGACAGGACAATGGCAGTGCAACCTGCATTACTCAAATTCCAGCCTTCACGGAGCTGTCATCAGCATGCCTGGAAAATTAATGTCATTATGCTGTCGCTCGAGGCTTGGCATGGCTGCTGCTCGCCTGCGTGGGAGAGGAAGCCGCGGTGGGAAGTGAATATTGTGGCTTACGGCTGCAAGGGAGGGGCAAGCACTGCCGGGAGCTGATGGGGTGTTTGCTTTCACAGGTTTTGTAACTTGAAGTCTGCACTCTCTGTTCAGCACTGGAAGCTTTTGTATATTTGCAGCACTACTTTTAGTCGTTACCGAAGTCTGTGCTAACTAGGGTCTGGTTTGGCCCCTGTCGTTCAGTGTGGTGGTGTGATATGTTCCAGTTTCCACTGGGCACTATCTTGAAAAGAAGGGCAAGGATGCAACAGCCTTTCTCTCCTCTGGATTTAAATGCATTTCTATCACCCTCCTCCCCTGCAAGGTTTTTTTTAGGGCTTCTTGACATGAAACAAACTCATACTTTTAAAACCAGTGAATGGAGTCATGAATATATTTCTTGTCCTTGACAGCAGTGGCACTCAGCTAACTGAATAACTGTTTAACTATGCAAGGGTACTGAACGTCCTCACGTCAGCCTTTAGAGCAACTTTGGAAGAGTGGCTTTATTTGCAGGCAGGTGGGAAGACCACAGAGGAGCCAAGGAGCAGGAGAGGAGGGAAGGGGACATCCGTGTCTCTTTCTACCCCCAAATGCCATGAGGAGCTGCAGAGGAATTTGCTTCCTCTGAAATAGGAAGCGGAAAGAAGAGACCCTTACAGGGCAGTACAGCCTCTCTCGGACCAGTCCAACTAAGTGACCCCTGCCCAGCGCTGGAAGTTGGCTCTCTGAGCATCTCTTGTACCGACCCATTTCCAGATGTCAAGTGGTGTCTTAACTTAAAACTCAGTAGTTCTTCCCAGAGCAACTGTGAGATTTTAAAGAATGCAACTTTGAGTTTTCTCCCTTTTTTTTTTTTTTTTTTTTTGTGCTTTGATTTAAGCTGTTACTGAAAGCACAGAAATGCACAGAGAACAATGTATGTCACAGCAAGCCCCGTCCTGCAAAATCAGCAAGTAACAGAAATCTCGTCTGATACAGGGATCTCTCAGGGCTGCCTGGATAAGTTAGGACAAGCACCCAGTAATGATCGGGACTTCAAAATGGCAAGATCTCCTAGCCAGGCACTTACTGTGTGATGAAGAAGCTCAGAAGTCTGTACAAAAGCTGTAAGCCATTGATTAATATCACCACAGAGTAGCTGTGTACATGACATTAACCAGCAGACCTCCTCTCTGTTTGTTATTTTTTTCATTATTGGTTCATTTGCATTATGAATATCCAGATCAATAAGACAAGATTCCCGACTCTTCATCTTCCTTTTTAGTATCAATAAAGCCCTGTTCTGTATAAATGTGAGCTAAACAATGCAGATGAAATGGAAGGAGATGCATTGAAAAATGAATGTGAAGGCAGATACTGCTCTTGCACCTCTTGCATGTGCATGCAGACCTGCTGCCTGAGCGCAGCCTGCCCAGCAAGATGTTTCTCTGGCCTTAGCATTGTAGCAACTGCACCTGGAAGTAAGAGAATAACAGACACGATGCACTGACCTCTGTTGAACAATTGCTTATTTGACTGTTTTGGCCAATATCCCAGTAAGTCACAAGCATGGAAATGCTCCATCTCTCTTTTTTCTTTTTCTCTTTTTTTCTTTTTTTCTTTCTTTCTTTTTTCTTTTTTTCTTTTTTTTTCTTTTTCTTTTTTTCTTTTTTTCTTTTTTTTTTCTTTTTTCTTTTTTCTTTTTCCTTTCTCTTTCCTTTTTCTTCTTTTTCCTTTTTTTTTTCTCCTTTTTTTTCTCTTTTTTGTTTCCTCCCCCCTTTTATTTTATTTTATTTTATTTTATTTTATTTTATTTTATTTTATTTTATTTTATTTTATTTTATTTTATTTTATTTTATTTTATTTTATTTTTTTTATTTCCTGCAGGCCATTCAGGACTCACTGAAGGCAAAACCAAATCACTTCCCTAATAAACACCAAAAGGGACCAGTGCTGGAGGGGAAGGCTCTGCAGGGGAGCGGATGGGGCGCTGCTTGGAGCACATCAGGTGTGTTCTGCGCAGGACCAGGAGCTCCCAGCAGAATAGGGCAAGACAGCGCTTCAGTGCCAGGAGCAGCGCTGGCCCGGCAGCACTGCCGAGCTGCCCAGCAGCCTCCTGAGCTCTGGAAGCTCAGGTGTCTCCAGGCGTGCACATGGCAGCTCTTGTTATCTCACAGTGGTGGTATCCTGCGCCTTTCACACTTGATTTTTGCTCTCAGAAAAAAAAAAAAAAAAAAAGCATCAAAATTCAGGGCAAAACCATGTTTACGCAAAGGTGAGTCTGTGAAAAAATAACACTTTGTTTATGTGCTGCTCTGCCTTGCTGCTGTGGTGGCATGGTGTAGCATCTCCTCAACATTTTTTATTCACATGTCTCTTGTTGAGGTCCCATTTTATTTTAGATACCTTCTGCTTGAGCATCTCTTTGTCATAACGTCTGGAGAGGCACTTAATGCTCTGACTGGAAGTCCCTTATTCAAGGGGAATTTTTGATCGATGACATATCGGGAGCTACCATTCTTGGCCTGGGAGAGCTGAGAAATGTGGAAGGGGCTGGACAGCGTGTCTGTGTTTATGTTCCAGGGAAGAGGCCCATCTGGACTTGCTCTGCCTTGCGCCGTGCTCTTCAGAGGCCCGTTTGCAAAATGACAGCTCTCTTTCGCCGTGACAATCACTCCTGCAACAAGCAGTCATGCTTAGCAGTCACCGCCTGATTGCCAATATTTACCTTGCTTTATTACAGTACTGTAAACTTGGGTTGGCTATCACAGCCAGTTGATGACTCTGACAATTTGGAATCCGAAGGGCTCTTATGAAATTAAACACCGCCTTTGCGTGCCATCCGAGCCTCTAGATGGGCAAGTGAAAATAAATGTTCGAAAGGTTGTACTTTATATAGCCACAGACTTGACCTCTAAGTGCCTTAAAAGGGCTCACATACTTAAAGGTGCATTACCAGGCCTTACACTAATTCACTGTGATAGCTAAAGTGCTTTGTGTATACCACAAGAGACCAGAAGCCCTTGAGGATCCTTTCGAGCAGAGCATGTGGGCAGTTAACATTATTCAGCTTGAATTTTGTATTTGCAGCCAGTCATGAGTGAAAGTAGGGGTAGACGATTTGCATATTGTTTTGGTATAAAGCTGGAAAAATGCTTCCATATGTGTGAGTCAAGTAACTTCATCCTGCATGTTTTTCAGATGGCTGGAGAACCCTAAATAAGAGCAGGCCCTGCCTTGCTTCTCTCTTTTTTTTTTTTTCTTTTTTCTTTTCTTCTTTTCCCCCTGCAGATTACTTGGGAGCATTCATCCCTCCCTCTCGTTAAGTTTGCTGGTCTAAGCAGGAGTACTTGAGACTGATTTTAATTCTTAACTAGATGGACATGATTTATTAATTCACATTTGAAATAACAATTGCAGTCGGAAGGAATCAGCTGAAAGCCTTAATTACATTGGAAAATATGCTTCAGCGTAGCATGGCCCCATCCAGATTTCAGAATGCATAATTATCATCATTTTTTAATTTTTATATTTGAAAAATTGTGATGGAGACCAGACTCTGCTGGCTACTCGCAGTGCTTCAAAGCAATGCCTAAATCAGAAGTGAGTCTTTAAATAGATCATTTTCTTACTTGCTTGTTAGTGCCCAACCACATATGCAGACTTATTGTGCAGGGTTTGGCCTAAGCATTTTGAGTATTATTTTTACATCCGAGCCAACTAGCAGTTTCTGTGCCCAATTCCAAGGAAAAAAAGATGTTAAACTGTGAATGTGCACAGGCATATGAGCCGAGATTAGGTAATTTGGGATCACTCCATAGAAATCACATATGGGCCTCGGGGACTGGGAATTCATTCCTGTTCAAGCAGTGACCAAATGAGGAAAGCAAGATCAAGGTAATTAAAAAAAAAAAAAAAAAAAAAAAAAAGAAGAGGAAGAAGCAAAACCCACCAAACTTTCTGAAAGGAAAAAATGCACCATTGAACAGAAAAGAAAAACCAAAGCCTTCCTGGCCGTAATCTTGACAAAAATATGACAGTTGAAAGAGATGCTGCCTCACTTGAGCCAAATGAAGTACACATGAGCACTCCTCGCTGTGATTGCAGTTCCCATCACCATTCTGCCTCTGAAGGCTTTGCAGTGTTTTTCTGTAGCGTCATCCAAAGACACTGCTGTGGGAGGCGACCCGCAGGCTCTGTGTGTCACCGGCTGAGCAGAAAGAACTTTTTTTGCACCGTGTCCTCCAGACTGTGGTTGAAGAGTACAGTTTGCTTACCAAGGTAGTGAAAACAGATCAGCAAATGATGAAAATGTGTAATTCCTTCTCAGCAAGGGGCTCCTCCCAGTCCTTCCCTGACACGGAGTGGTCTGAAATTGTGCACAGAAGTGCAGGAGTGATCAGTTAGATGGGGGGACAGAAAGATCACTTTAACCACTCTCGCTGTCCTTGACTAATGTTAAAAGCTTTTGCCTTTTCGTTCTGAACTTGATGAAACTTCTTACACCTGTTCACATGCAGGAATGTACTTCTGAAGTAAAACAAGGTAAGTGCTCTTCAGAAGTCATTGTTAAAATACAGAGGAGGATCCTTCTTTTATTCCGAGTCCTTCCTTCTGATGTGCACAACTCTTCAAACATTTTAACAGGCAATCAGTATGGTGGAAAGCTCTTTGTGGTTATAGCTTGCATGATGGAATAATTCCACTGGCTCTTGTCTCCAGAAGATGGAAATGATACTGTTTATCTACACTCTTCTGTGGCAGCTTTTGGCCAGTGTCGCTTTTGCCCTAGCTAACCCCAAGCCTCCACAGCACACCGTGCGGGATCTCGTTAGCTCTCCAGATCTTCCACAAAACGTAAGCTTTGCTCCAGATCCCCGCTCAGAGTCACCACCTGTTGGCTGGCTGCTGAGCCCATGGCACGTGTGGTAGGGCCTTCTGTGCATGGGGCTCACTCAGACCTACGACAGCATCTTTCCAGGGCCGGCAGATACCACAGAACCTCACCCGCAGGCTCCCGACCTTCCTGCAACTCGGAAATGGCTATTTCTCTTAAAAGGTTTGAGAAAGTTTCTAGGAAAAGGAACGGACAGAGCTCACAGGATGGCTGGTGAATTCACCCCTCTGTCCCCTCAGCTGACTAGCTGTGAAGAAGGCAACTGCAAGGCTGTACTTGAAAGCCTAAGAGCAAAAGAACAATCTTTTCTCCTCTTGGCGTGGTTTCCAATGATGTTTGCTGTCTGCCAGCATCACTGTGAGTTACAGTACACGAGGTCATCATTACATACGTGGTGCCAAGGAGGGCGAGAATAACCCCAGGAGCAGTCTGCTGGCTGTCACCGAGCAAGTGTTCTCCGCTGCCCTGCCAGGACATCCAGCTACCTGGTGGTTAGACATGACTGGAGTTACGTTCAAGCTGTTTGCTCATCCCTTCCCAGCAATAACACCAGTTAAATGTGCGCGTGTGTATGTATATATTCTACATATGTATGTATAAAAATATAGACGCAGCTACCCACAAACATATACGTGTGCTGTACACGCCAAGCTCCTCATCCGTCTGCTTGAGGAAAGAAGGACAAAGCTCTGGGCAAACTGGAGGTGAAGGAAGGGAATCAAGACTGATCTCTGACAGGGGGAGACAGTTTCAGCGAGCAATGTGGCTCTGTCATTTTGGAAACGGAGGCTTTCTGAGAGCAGAGAGCATTGTTGCTTTAGGATCTGATTTTATTCGGGATGTTTGAGTACTTAATGAAGGGTAACACCACAACAAGAGCTCAGCAAGCATTGTTGGCGCAAAAATCATACCCTTATCTGACCCCCAACAGTGAAGTTTCTGAGCACTAAGCACCTCTGCGTTTATCCTCCTTGCTCCCTGGCAGTGAAAGAAGTTCATTTTTATTCCTGGTTTAATGATAGGAAACGGAGAATCAGGGAGACGATAATTCGGACTTCCAAAGGGTTCTGTTTAAATAACTAGGTGTAGAAAGAGGGCGGCATGCCAGGAAAAGAAGGTCTTCTGAAAACATTTCTGCAAACATCAGGAGGGAGCCAAATGCTTTCTGCTACACTGGCCCTCCTGGGAAGGACGTTTTCTGCAAACCTGGCCTTAATTGGTGCTGAGCACTGGAAAATTCTGGTCCTCTACCCAGCAGTATGGCATTACAGGTCAGCTCGTGTATCCCAGGCCACTCTCTGTTGCATTAGACCGTCTATCTTCCAATTCAGTCTTTGCCCTGGATGTACATGCCCAATTTTATTTTGCTTTATTTGTAAAGAGTGAATTCAGGAGGAAAAAAATATTCTCCCAGCACCCTTTTTTCATTCTATTTTCTGTTTGTTTGGTTTTGGTCATTCTCGTCCTTCAGCCTGGGATTTACAGAAGCTTGGCCCATCCTACCCCCGTCCAAAATGCGCTGAAAAGGAGCCATCTGTGGGTTCCCTCTGTTGATATATTTCCAAAAGACCTTGTAAAGTGACATTAATTGTTCTGACTGCATGCACCTATTTGTTATTACACACTGCTGCCTGATTTTTTTTTTTTTTTCTGGAGGTAATGCTCTTGCACTGCGCTCCAATATTTGTGTCCAGCTGGCTCAGAGGGAGGCACCGAGAAGCCTTCCTCCCATCAGGGCCCGAAAAGCAGAGATCTTCTGTCATCATTTCAGCTGAGGGAACACATTCCCTACTTCCCAGGCGATTCCTCGAGCGCAGGTGGGACCCACCCACCCCGCAGCGTTGGAGGTAGCTCCTCTCCACGTTCCTCCCCCTGGCCTGGGCTGGCTGGAGGAGACGGGAGCACATCGCCTTCAGCCTCATCTCTGCTGATGCGTGAGTCGCTGCCTGCTCCAGCCAGGAGCTGACATTCAGCGCGGCACTTTTCTGTCTCCAGCAAAGCCGTGCAAATCTGATGGACTTGCTGGGCAATATTAAATCCCAAGCAAAAGCTTTATAAAAGCTACTTCAGAACACTATCAAATTATTAGTATTCTTTTTCATAATACAGATGGTGTCTCATTTTATTGAAAGAAAAAGAGAGAGAGAGAGGTTTTTTTTCCCAGCCCTCTTGGGAATTATTTTATTGAAAATATCAAAACTGGGAAGATTTCTCCAGTGCCAGGGGTCAGAATCTTTGACTAGTTTGTTGTAATGCGAACATATAAAAATTCACTCAGTGCTCATTCTCTGCCTTTTATTTAATGTACAATCCAGGTAGTTCCACTTTGATTCTTTACATTACTGTCCCTAGCACTGAATGTTTGCCTTGAGTGTTTTAAATTTCTTTCATGAATTCTGAAGAAGGGAAAACTTCAGGAAAATTGCCTTTGGCCTAATATGTATTGATGTACTATTACCAATGAAACAAATTCTGTTATTCCAGCTGACGCTGAATAAACAACTCCTTTGTATTTCTTCTGGGAAGCTCTAACTTGAAGTATCTCTGTAATATCTCCACTTAAAAATAGCATTTTTTTACTAGTTTCCTGTGAATCATATCTGCATACCTTAATGAGTAAGTGTTTAATATTTTAATTTCTATTAATACTGAATAGTAAATGCTGCTGAAAGTCAGCCTAAGTAAGAACTATGACAAGCAGCTAAGTTACATTTTTCCCTCTGCATCATTGTCATCATCATCAAGTACTATCAATATAAGGACCAGGCAAGTCATAATTTCAAAGGAATTGGGTTTTTCAATGATTGCTAAGGGCAGAGTTGTCATGCAGACCCTTTATTGTGACAATGATTCATGAGAAGAAAAGAAATCAGCTCGATTCTCTCATCACCAGTGACATTTTCTTCGGACTGGCAGTTACAGTATTTTTTTTTTTTTGCTTATAAATAGATTACTGGTAATCTCTAAAGCCAGGCAAGGGTGACAAATATGGAACCTAGATGGATATATTTGTTACTCATCTTTCAGCATAAACCTGGGCTATGAAGTGAGATCACCAAACACAGCCTTGTTGCCTCAACTGTTTTGACTTTTTCTTATAAAAAGAGGCACTTTCACCCGAGCTGCATACTTCAGCTCCGTGACACTTTGTGTCCAGGTATGAATTTGGCAGACTCTCTGCCATGCAAATGAAAAGCCTGATTTGGAATAACTCTGCTGAATGAAAGCTTGGCTCTTCTTCAGGTTGGCACTGCGTGTTTGAGGCTATGTTGGCCAGTACTAAAATGCTTTTAAATTCCCCCAAAATGACAGCTAAGGAAAGTATTGTGTTGGTATTTTGAGGCAGACCTTAAAAGAAGGACTGCTTTTGTCTGAGATCATACAGAGCATCGTGTGCAAGTGCTTCTCGTGTTCTTTGTCAGGGGGTTGTGAAGGCTCCGTCCATGCACCTGAGCATGCAGATGTGCTGCTGATGGGAAGGGGAAAGCGTTTCACAGGCCTGCAGTATGCACCTCCATGATCTAAGATGAAAAAACCACTCCATCAGGATGTCTTTGATTGCTTTAACCTTTCTGTCCTCCACCCCGAGGCACCCCTGGAGCTGCTCTTTTGCTTCCAACCAAGACTCCAGTCTGCTTCCAAACGTCGCACTTTAAGCAGGTGGCTGAGGACTTCCGAGTCCGGGGGCATCTCACCTTAGGCATGGTGTAAAACAAACCACGAGAAAATCAGGGTGAGCTCAGGCCGGTGCTTGTTGCTCCGCTTCTGACTATGCAATCCCTATTCTGTGAATAAATTCATTTCTGCATGTTTAATCTGACACCTTTTGCAAGCAATACACTCACTCAAAACACCAGCAATGAATAAACACTACCAGCCTCTTTTAGATATTTGATTGGGTAGCTAATTCACAAATGATTGACTACTCAAGTAGTGAGAGCATATGGAGGCTCTGTGAGCGACTGTCAACACGGGGAAAGTAGGCAGGGAAGCCAATTGTTAGGAACCAAAAACAATAGCGAACAAGAAAGTCCTTGAAGGAATGTGGCACTGGGTCTGCTCTAAGCACGAATTTATGAGAACGCGTGGCCAAAACAAAAGAAGATGGCAGCAGCATTTCCTATATGCGCTCCTCGGTGTTGGTTATTATTATTCCAATTTTTGACACTTGAATGAAATGTGGTATAATTGGGCTTCATAGCTGCTGCTTCAGGCGACATCAATTGCCTTTTTTAAAAATGATGATGGCGTTGAGGGAGACTCTTTTTTTCCTTTTATGTTTTGAAGTTGCAGCACTCCCGGTGCCACTGGTACAATGCGCGGAAGGGGCATTGTACTCCTGGGAGGGCCCGCGAGGCTGGGGACTGAGCCCACGAAGAAATACGAGATGCAGAAGAACAGAAAAGTAAACACACTGTAGGATGTTACGCTACAGCCAATCCCAAGATATCCCTTCTTTTTTTTTTTTTTTTTTTTTTTTTTTTTTTTTTTTTCTCTGGGTTTTCCGTACTGGTAGTTGAAGCATTTCGCTTCCTTGCTGGTAGCACGCGGAGCATCTGACCGTCCTGCTGTGTGCAAGGAGACGCCGCTCCCCGTCCTCCTGGGCTTTGATTCCGTAATCAGTTCTGCCAAGTTTGAAGGACCTTAAGCTGTCGCAAAAGGAAAATCGTTCCTTAAACTGTGTTTATTTCTGCCACAAAAACACCTCTGCATCTTTTGTATGTATTGATAGGTATTCTGCAGGGTTTGGTTGGCTTATTTTGACTGGGGCGGAGATGGGATGAGAAGCATTATGGTTTTCGAAGTTGGATTCAGCAGGGAAAAGGAAGCCGTGTTCGTCATTCTGCTTTTGCATCGAGAAGCAATTCTTTAAGAGGTAGAACAAATCTTTAAAAAAGCAATATTGAAAAAAACTAGTGATCAGAGGAATGGATAAACCTGTTGTGGCTGCATCCTTTTCGGGGACAGATCCTACTGGCTATGTTCAGACACCGCATCGTGCGCCCAGGTTCTGCTCCGCCCTGACCCTGCCAGTGCGGGGCTGGCCGAGCCCCAGCGCACAGCAGCGTTTTCACTGGGAGTCCTTAAGGAAAGCTCAGTGCTCTGGGGCTGCTGGGCTCTGCTGGGCTCTGCTGGGCTCTGCTGGGCTCTGCTGCTCCTGCAGCCTGCCCTGTGGGGTGCCCCCTGCCACTAGGGCTTGGCTGGGGACCGAGAGCCAAAAGAGGCGGAGGGATTTCTGGCTACAGCAGGGGAAGCCTTTGCTTTGCCTGACTACAGGTGGAACGGGCGCAGGAGGAGAGGAGAGAAATGAATTGAGCCATGTCTGTGTAGCTTTAAAAAACAAAATATTTGCATATCTCGAAGGCAGTTTCCCTTCAGACAGACCCAAATGAAAGGTCTGGATCCAAACACCCCCAAATGAAGGACCATCTGTACTGCAGCTCTCTTGCAGCCGCTTTATGGAAAAACTGCCAAAGGATGCGCAGGATGAAGCCCTTCTGCCAGGTGCTGCCAGCAGCACTGCTTGATGGGTTCGTTGTCAGGAGGTTCGTCCCCAGACAAAAAGCCCCACATCCTTGCTCAGGTCCTCAGGTGAGCAAAACGTCTCCCCTGGGTGTCCTTGGACAGCGGAGTTTCCTCTTTTGCTAAGGCCTACATTTGTGCATGAAGCAAAGAAGACGATGCTGAGAGAAAAGGAGCCTGACAGGGAAATGCAACCAAAGAGAAACGTCGCTTTGTAGAGCTACAGCTTGTAAACAAGAAATGTGCAAACTCCCCTCCACGCACGCACACACGTGCGCACTGTGTTTTGGGCAGCCATCCTTTTCCTCACCTCTCTTACCCTCTGGCAGGAGTGCCCGGTGCGTGTTGTCCCTTCAACATTTCCTTTTGCTTCTCGCCTGCTCCCTCCCGCAGCACCCCCCGGGAGCTGTCGCTGTGGCCTGGTGCAGGTGCTGTCTCTCTGCCATGGGGTGAGGTTTGTGTCTTCCTGCCTCTGCTCGGTCACACAGACTGCAGGGTCAGAGTGCTGGCAGAGGCAGGTTTTCCCCTTTTCCCAGGGACTACTCTCACCGAAACACCAGGCTTCGATTACTCTAAGGCTCTGCCAGACAGTAAACCCCATTTCTTCTTCCTCTTCTTATTAGTGAGATCCCAAGTGGAGGATCCCCTGTGACAGACAGCACTACTGCCAGGACCTGACACCGAGCCGGGGCTGCCGGCGGGAGCCAAGCTGCAGCAGAGCAAGCAGAGAGCCTGGTGCACTCGTATTGGCAGGTAACTCTTGGAACTTCCTTGCCTTAAGACATAAATTTCAGCGCATTTTTTAACTACTAATGATTTAGGATCTCAAACAACTTTAAAATATTCCTTTAAATGAAATCTTTGCAGTTAACCTTTAACTGCTTCCAGTTCACAGAATCTTTTACAAGAAAGGGCAGGAAATCAATAGCTTTAAAAAGCAAAAGCAACAGCCCTAGCATCAGCGTGTGCCATATCGCACCGGTGTGCCAGTGCAAGCAATTGCCTGGAGCAGGCAGGAGGTGATGCAGAATAGCCATGCTCTGTCTGGGTTACTTCTGCATTATAACTTGGCTCCTAAGGAATGGTACGAGGAAAAAGGGAGGGTGAAGCTTGGTGTCATCACCAAGCCATTCTGAAGGGGAACCTGGGGCAAATGCTGTTTGTTCATACAGGAATCCCTAAATCCATCAGTTTCTCAGAGCTCATTAGTGTGAGTATGGCAAGCAGAATTTTGACCTGCTTTTAGTGTTGTGCTGGTCCTGGAAATTGTTGCTACTTTTGTCACTCTATTACAAGTGCTATGAAACAGGGAGAGATCTAAAATTAAACCAGCTGCTTATCAACCTCAATTTCTCCCCCTATGCAAACAAACCCAAACTGCGCTCTCTCCCCCATACACACACACACACACACACACACCATTCAGTAAGTTTTACTTTGTTCGGCTTTTCCATGCTTTTGTCTCAGATGTGAGAAGGTTGGACACAAGGTCATTCACTAACCATTTCATGTGGATCCAGCAAGTCACTTCAGGTCTTCTCCCCCTCCCCTCAATTCATCTGAAATCTCTGCTGTGCAGTAATGGAACTGCAAACAGTACAGCAAAGCCCTCATGGTGAAAAATAAAAAAGTGCTCTTGTTGCAGCGGAGTGCTGGGAAAGGACGTCCCTGATCGGTGCAAGTCAAAGTGGGTTGTTTGGATGTCATATATTACTTAGGCAGCAGATCAGGATGAGTTTGAACCCTTTTAAGCAGAAGCTGGGAAGGGGTTAGAAATACTTCTTTCATCAATAATTACAGGAACTTCTGTTCAGCCTTTGCTTCTTCCTAAGGCCCAGGACATACTCCTTTTGGACCCCAGGGAAGGGCAATTCAGAGAGGATATTATTCACAGATGTCAAAACCCCCGTGCGTGTGTCACTCGCCAGTACTGTGGTGGCAGGGCTCTGCCCGAATATCGGTATGGATGTGGGCTGTGATCTCCTGTGAGTTGTTCTGCCCAGTTTCTGGAACTGACTCCTCTGTCTCTTAAGCAATTATTTAAATCTATATGCTCACTTTCCCTGTCTGTAAAAATGGGCTGACTGTCCTCACTAGTGTATTTGGAGAACAAATTAATAATGTCAGGCACTCAAGAGGAAAAGTTTTTCAATGTGTATTTGCTCTGCAAAACTGCTCAATATTGTTATTATTTATTATTCTATGGACTCATCACTCTCAGCTCCCTTCTGCCAGAAGCTGCTTTGAAAGATGGATAAGTTGCACAAAAATTATTTTCCTTCAGTTTTCTTTGTGAGAAGGTTTTAAATGTGGCATGTGGGGGGGGATTGCTTTTGTGAGGGAGGGCAAAGGAAGACATGCTGCTGTTATGAAATGGATTTGAAAAGGTGAAACCAGGGAAAAACAACTTCTTACCTCAAATTCAGACTGCTGAAATGCCTATTTTTTTTACTCGAATAAGAGGCACAAATACAGAAGAGTGTAAACAATCCTCTTAATACCAGCAGATATTTTTATAACAGATTTTCTTCTCAGGCTGTCTCTCCCTCCACACTGGTGCAGCAGACGTAAAAGGCAGGGACAGCAGTGAATGGGCATCATTACTGTTTGTGAACACTGCATTTGATGTAGCTGATAGGAACCACCGTTGATCCTGCTTCACTCTCTACTTCCAGTGACTTTCCATCTGGTGCAACTCGTGCTCTACGCTCCCTCAGGTTTATGTGAAAACTACTGTGAAAGCAGAGTCATTGATTTTTGTAGGTTTAGTGCCAGAGCAATTTCAGATGGCACGATGCTGGTTTCCTTGACTTTCGCTTTCCTGCTCTTGATACTTCTGTGTCAAACTCAACACCTTTCCCAACACTATCCTCCTCCTCATCATAACAAAGTACTCAGCACCTCCTCCTCCTCACTAGCGCTGTCAGCAGGAGCAGTGGAAGGGTGCTACAGGCGGCTGTGTTTGTTTTGACAGTGCCAACTTTCAAAAGAATCAGCTGAGTTGGCGGGAGGCCTCCGTGTTTGTGTTTCTAAACATAATTGTTGAATCCCTTGTTGGGGATATTTCACCACCGCGCATCGCCTCTGGAACGGGAGGGGTGAAGTTAGCAGCCTGGGCTTGAGATCCCTCCTGTGTTACGCCAGCCATCGCGGTGAAGGATTTCGTCTGCCGCAGATCTCTCATGCCCTAGACAGCTAATGACGTGGAGGGTCTTGTCCAGGTCTTCCAATTAGTCTGTGATAATGGAATAAGTCGTGGGGAGATTATTTTCCCGTGCCATTGTGAAAGATCTTCTGAAGGCTCCATTTTGATTTTGCATATGTGACCATTCATCACAGCAAAACTTCTGAGTTAATATGCACGGCCGCATCTGTGGGGTCAGGACCAGCCCCTGAAGCCGGGCCATTCGGGCTGCCAGCAGTGGGGTTTGCAAGCAGGCTGAAAGGACAAAGTGATTTTGCCTGAGTTAAAGGACATTGTTATGGAACAATTCTCACGTTTTGTCTCTCTGGTATCGGTGACACAAGATGCTGTGATTTATGACGTGGCTCTGGAAACCCTGATTAATTGCCTTACACTGCTGATGTGCAGAAGATGATGTGAAAAGTGTTTTTCCCAAGCATTTTGTAAAACGTGGTGGGCAGGGAGTGGAGAATCAGAGACTGAAGTTCTGACATGGGGACTGCCCGCTCACAGAAAGCGCGTTACATCGTTGGATTCGTCCTTCAACTTCTCTTTCATCCCACTTAAGGGCTTATCTCTCCCCTGACTGCACAGGGAGATCAGTCCTCAGCCTGTTCCTCTGAATGGTGTCAGAGTTACGTGCACAGAGCAAATGTCTGCAGCGAAATCTCTGTGGCTACTGAGACCATTTACATACAGCAAGTGAGGCTATTTAGGTAGGTGCCAACCTGAAAGCTACTTATTTCTCAGCTCTTTAAGGACTCAGACCTTGAGAGATACCAAATATAAGTGGATAAATGGCTTTCGCTTGTGTAAGTCCAGTGGCCCCTTCATACAGGTGACTGAAGCAGTCATGAAAAATTGAGTCTCTGCCCATATTCCTTTGAAATAAAATCCTGTGCCTTAATCAGCGACTTCCCTGCATTTATCTACATGCCATTGTTTCTTTTTATTTTGCAGCACGTCTGCTCAATTCAGGAGACATTTTTGTTACATTTCCAAAATGTGGGATATGCAGTGAACTTAGCTTTAGAGCTCTAAGTCCTTTTCTTCCCCACCTAAAAAAAAAAATCCCACCTGCTCTCTCTTTGTGTATTAGCACCCTGCCTTTGGCTGAGATGTGGGGAGACAGAGAGTGTATCTGCGAGTGCTTCGCTCACGCTTATGTTCCAAATGAACATGGCATTATCTTTGAACTTAAAACCAGTTCTTTGAAACACTGCATTTTTTACACGGCACAACAGTGTGCCACAGCTCGTAACAAAAACGTGGCTGCAGAGGGAACTGAGGTTGGCCTGCGGTGGCTGGATGCGCCTGTTTATCCCTTCGTGTGCACAGGGACGAAGCCTGCAGGCGCCCTTCCAGAAACACAACGAAGGCATTTGCTGCACCGGGGCCTGGGGGTAGCTGTGTGTGAGGGGCCGGGGGGGTGAGGACATCCAAAGGGAAGGCTGCAGCCCACAGCTCAGTGTAACGGGGGCCCTCAGACCGCAGCCAGTGCGGGTCCTCACCCAGGTGGTGCAAGGGGCGTACAAGGGTTGTAGGTTCCTCCTGCTGCAGTCTGGTGGCAACCCAGTCTGGTCTGGTGTTGAGCTGGGACTGTTCTCCCCCCCCACATCCCAACGCCCATGCATTTGATGGTTTTTGCTCTGATCGTCTGTATGAACTCCTCGGAGACGACCATACACGTTGAGGCAGAGGACAGATAGCTTTGCTCTCTCCTTCGGTGCGCTGGAAGGATAGATATTACGTTGAAAGTCACACGACAGCCATTTCAGAGGGTGACTCTCAGCTCCTCTGCAAACAGAAGAGAGCTTTGCATGCCATTTAATATAAAAGAAGGTTATTGCTTTAATCAAACTATTTTGTCCTATTTTGGGATAGAGGAGTCTTTATCAGTTGAGAAACAAGGAGGCTCAAATCCTGGGGTTTTGTTTTTTCAGTGGGGAATTTCTTCTGTCTCCTTCTGTCGCTCATTTACCTGTTCTGTCTTACTGCTTCTCTTCGGTGGAACAGGGATAGCGCTTAGATGTCTCTTTAACATTTGGGGTATGTGATCTAGTCTTATTTATAAAATATTCTGTGCACTGTCAGCTGTAAAAATGAAGTGTAAGCCCCAAATATCTCTGTATTACTAATTTTGGCATTAGCAAGACATGTAATTTTTACAGCTGAAGATGGCTTCTCCTTTTTAATATGAGTCCTTCTCATTTCACAAGGTGAGCTGTGCTTCAGCTCTCCGAGGGAAATGGCCTGGAATTCACAAACCTGAACAGAAAAAAAAAGAAAAAAAGAAAAGAAAGGGACAGGAAAATTAGGAAGCATGGCCAAATAAGCCAGGCATATGCCCTGTATTTTTCTTTCACATTTCAGTCATGAGTCACGCCGTGGTCCTCCTTTCCAGATGAGCCGACTGAGGCAGAAAGAAGAAAAGTAACTCCGATGGCATAATAAGCTAGAACTTGAACAGGAATCCAATTAGCTCTTTTGTTTTAATGCTAAACTACGTTGCCTTGACCTCAGCCCACAGGTAGTGTTAACGTCCGTGGCTATTGTCAGGCAGTTGCATGAATGTGTTACAAAATTAAATAATGTGGCATTGTGCTGTATGACTAGCACTTAGGCACTAAATTATCACAGCTCTCCCTGACCTTGGCAGCATCATAGGGTTCATATTTTCAGAAAGATGAATTGTTCTCAGAACAATTTCTCAATGTTTTAAACACACACACTTTTCTTTAACCTTATGGACACACAGTTTCTACCTCCTTGTACTGTTATGATTTTAAAAACACTGGTCCCGGCACAATGCCACCTGAAGTCAATAAAAGGGCTCTTACTGACTTCTGTGCTCTGGTACTTTATACTCGCAGGAAACTACCAGATTTGGGCCTAAAGTGGGAGAACAAGATGTGTGCAGCTTTATGGAGTGCTTTTTTACAGGGTCGGAGAGCAACAGGGCAGGGCAGAATGATTCATGGTCAAGGCTCAGTAGCCACAGGCCGATGCAGTCATTTTTGTGTAATGCTCTCAAAATTTGCTTCCAGTTTGGTTCCAGAGCAGGAGCAAAGGGCAAGTTTGCATACTTTTTAAGTGAATATTAAGACCATACTAAGCAAATTACGAAGTCAGCAGAGAGGCAGACCCCCTTGTTGCCCCCCCTGATGACTGCTGATGGTTTTGCTCCCCGGACAGTGCAGGAAGCCAGACTTGGCTCTGGGCAGTGTGAACTTGTCGTTGCTCTCTGCTTTAGACACCAGGGTAGAAGAAGACCTTTGCTTTCCAGCCCACATGCTGGGTTCCTGTGCAGTGCTCAGAGAGCTTCTCCTTGTGGGAGGTTTGTTACAGGTAGCAGGTCCTGAGGCCCTAGAGGCATCAGGAGTTTCCGTATTAGCAGCATAAGATTTGCAACAACTTTCTGCCAGGTATTACCACGAATCAAGCAGTCTTCATGTGGACTGGAGCTAGGGGCTCCAGTTTATATTGCACATTTTTGGCAAGTGTGATTTAGTTCTGCTGCATGATGGACCAAATAAGAACTTTGTTTTGTTCTGGAGATTTGTCTTCAGTCAAAATTGCCTTGTAACAAAAGATCTAATGCGTGAGCAAGACATATTCTGAAAGAAAGTGGTTTGCAGGCCAAGTGCACCTTTGGTCTCTGGGTTCCTCTAGGTTCCCACTTAGCCAAGGAACTGGCCAAGACACAGCATTTTTCAGCGCTGTGCCTCTTCTTCATAGGGCAAACTGGAATGCCCAGACACAGGGCACATGTGCTAAGGAATCCAAAGGATTGTAGTGTTTGTAATAAAGATAGTGGTGGAAGTGCCCCATTGTGCACGTTCCTGGTCTCTGCATCTCAAGAAGGGGTGTAAACTCCAAAGGCTGGTGCACGTGAAGCGGTAAGATGTGTGCATGAAGAACCTCCTGGCCCTGCAGGAAGTTATGCAGCTCTTCTTCACCGCGCTGCTTCCTACGCGTTGCCTTGAAGCATCTCCTGTTGGCCACTGTCAAAACCAGAATGGATCACTGGTCTGACCTGGTGCAGTAATCCCGAGGTTTATATCTTTGTTAATTAAAAACTGCTTTTGACTGGCTGTCTTGTGAATAGAGAGATAAAAAGGAGAATCAAATCATTTGAACAATTATTAATACAATGTTAAAAACAAAGAAAAGGAGTGGAAAATAAAGATATACTTGTAGCCTTTTCTTGGAGATAGTTTTCCAGTGCAGTGTAACATAAACAGATTAACTGCAGTGTTTATTCAGTGTGAAAAAGCAGTTCCAAGAGCCCCAGGTGCTTGCCAAGTCCATAATTGTACCTCCTTAAATACTTTCATTACTTGGAAGTACAATAAGAGAAGCAGAGACACATGCTTTCTATTTTCTTGTCAACAAAACACCTCCAAGAAATTAAACTCTATTTTCTCTAGAAATTTTCAGCAACGTTTTTTCCCCTGGTCTTAAGAGGAGGGGAAAAATGCCTCCGAGATGACGGCAGAACGACACCCCCTTGGAGGGATTTCTACATGCGGAAAGAGAGGGACTGAACTGAAACAGCGAGAGTCGTGTTTATTAAAGTTTAATTAAATTGTGGAGGACATTAAAGAGGGGAGCATTTAAACAAGCATCTAGATTTGATGTCCTACCAACATAACAGCAAATAAAGAGATGGTCTTTTCTGTAGAGTTTGGCTGTGCTGCTGGCCTCACAGCAGAGCTGGACTGGCCCAGGGAGTGCGTGTCCAGAGATCATTTACTCGCTCACTCCACCAGAGCTGTCGGTCCTCATGTGTTCAGCAGAGACAGCTCAGGGCCTGGATCCTGTGCTCATGTCCACGTCATGCTTTAGCTGCCCCCGAGCCCTTGTCTCCGCTCTTATTTCTCCATCTGCCCACTGGCTGACCCATAGTCACGGGTCAGGCGGCCACAGCCAAATGCCTTCTGTACCACCGTCAGCTTCTGGCTTTTCCTCTGCCTCCTGTGCCGGGTAGGTTTTATAATTTCATCCAGTTGTTGAACTCAGAAATTTGTGCGTGGAAGCAGCAGGGTACCTTCTGGAGAGGTGTGGATATTACCTTGAAGATGTCTGCGATAGATAGATGACCTTATTGCTTTTTAAAATATGAATTCTTTGGGCAAACCAGCTGCATAGCCTGTGTGTGATATGTCTGTTCTCTTTCAGCTTTGCCTGCTAAGTGAGAAAAAGGCAAGAACCTTTCCAAAGGTGGGGCAAGTTCCTTTCTTCAGCCTTGTCCTCATGTCCTGGTGTGGAGCTGTTGTTTTGCCCTCAGCTAAGGAACAAAATACTGCCTTGGAATGCAGTTGAAGTGTTCCTTGGTAAAATTGGGCACGATTATATGCCCACGGGTCATCTGCAGATAAACCTAGATGTAATCTGATCCTCAGCTCTATCCAGGCCTTATTGTTTGAAGAATATGGGCAGACGTTTTGGGCTGAGGGCTTTGTGTTTTTAGGAATGCCTTAGTCAAACAAAACTGTTTTTCTGAGCATCTCCCTCCTGTGCGCCAAACATATGCAGTCTAACTCAGCTCTTGGGGGAAAGGCGTGTGGCGGGTGAGATTTCTTCATATAAGTCATGGGGAAAAAAAAAAAAAAAAAAAAGAGTAAACTTCTGCTTCAGAAATTGCATCTGAACACAAGTGTAAAGAGAATTGCTCATCTCACAGCGAGAACAAGCCTGTACAGTTACACAAAATTTGGTCTTGAGAAAGGCAGTCTGAATATTTTATTTATTCCTCTCATATCCCTTTATGTCTCAAGCCTTGATTACATATCTAAAAAGAATTTCCCTCATCTTTTTTAAGGGAGGTTGTGATGTGCTGTGTTGTCTCTCTCCAACTAGTTCCTTATTGCTCTAACCCGTGGTAATGAAAAGCGCTGCTTTCTCCGCGCTCAGTGGTAGGTGGAAGAATGATATCTATCCGATGATCTTCGTGGGAACTCTATTGTGTTATTATACGATGCTTGGGGTGATATCGAACAATGCACACCTGAAATCTTGAAATTCCTCCTTTCTCCCTGGAAGGGGGGTCTTTCTCTCGGAGGATCTGAGTTCGGAAGTAGCCCCTGCAGGAGAGCCGAGACAGAGAGGTTCCTGGAGAGCGTTTGTAAGGAGAGATCCCCCGTCCCCGGTACCCACGGAGCCTGGAACATTGTGATACGCTCCAGCCGCAGACCTGGGAACACAAAGTGTGAGAAGACACTTGCCAGCTTTATTTCCCCGAATGCAACAGCCCTTTTTAGTGGCAGAAAAATGTCTGCGTTTCCACATCGGTTTAATAGTTTGCCTGTAGATCACATCCCTTCCTATCACAAAGAAATCATTTCATCCTGCTGTGTAATTAATACGCATGTACAGTGTGGCAAACATTTTCCTGTAGACTGCTTATTTTGCCTGTAAATTACAGGAAATCCTATACAATACACCTGGGAGCCCTGCAGTTTGAAATTAGAATACAAACCATCCCCACCTCCTCCTGCTTGGCCAGCTTACCAGTCAGATTTCAAAACTCTGTTTTTTGTTTGGACGTGTAATAAATTTGGATAGTGACACACTTCTCTTCAGCTTAAAATTAATACCTGTTTTAATTCCAAAATGCAACCGGTTTATGGCTCATTGAACTGCTACAAAGGGATGAAACTGCACGGAGGCTTCCAGTTGCGGGTTTTGTTCTGACACACATGCACCACACAAATGTGTAACAAAATCCCTATAGTTTAAGGTATATTGGCAGTAAAATCAATGTCCAAGCCTAAGCTCTGTGTGATGTCACATCTGTATGAGCCCTGAGATAGTATTAAAATAGCAACAGCTGTTACTTGTTGTACACACCGACTTTTTAAAGGGAAGCTCCACATTTTCCCTCCTTCGCTGGTACCCCGTGAGTCTCGGTGACAAAAGGACCTGCCAGGAACATGACGGTGCTGGCTGCCGGAGCATCGTAACCACCAGTCCTCATTAGTTTGGTGCAGACTAATTGCAGGGCATTACCTTCATTTCACCTATTCTTGGTGTGTGTGGACAGAGGGTTTTCTGCCAGCACGGGGGGCAGAAAATATCTCCATCCTCCTGACAGTTTGTGACCTTGGTGCTGCAGAACATGTGGCTTCACCTCCGGCTGTTGAATGAGCGCTCCAGTTCGGGAAGGGTACGGGAATTTGGGGAAAAGGTAGCTTGTGGCTCTCCTGTGCTCTGGGGGCTGCTGACGGCTGTGGCAAAAGCTGCTTCCCCAGAGCGCTCTGCCAGACATAATCACATCCCCACAGGTGAGGGAGGTAATTCAGTCTCTTTGAAGCTCTCTTCTGGCTCTCACTCCTTCTCTCTTAAACCGGGAATGGCAATTGCATCTGTTTATTAGCACGCATCAGAGACCAGCAAATTTCCATCACTGGGAAGATCTGTTCCCTTTAACAGAGGCAGACCAAATTCAGCTCTCTGTTTCATCAGGGTAAATCTAGTCTAAGGCAAGGCTCGCACTGGATAACAGTTGCTTTGCCTTGAAGTTTGATGGTGCAGTTCAGCAATGGTAGGAGAAAATAAGAGCAGGTTTTGCCTGCAGCTTGCCTGGGTAGCTGTGCTGGGCAGAGCAGTCCTGGCAGGCGTTCCCCTTAGCCGTGGCTGCTGGATCAGGGCGAGGAAGCAGTAAGAGAGCAGCAGAAAAATAAACCATTGCTGGTTGAGTGCTGTATTTTTCCCCTGCTATCAAAGGAACTCTCCCAACGCTGGGCACGTTAGTAAGATGTTATTCGCAAGTTTTGAATGGCAGTTTTGTAAGCACACGGGGATTCAGCTGAGCAGGAGGATCTGCTTCTTGGGGTCTAGGCTTCATCAGTGGCTCTGCTTACAAAAATCAGAAATGCCAAATGTTGCTTTGCAAGGCTTCTGAGGCACTGGCGTCATCAGAAGCTGTAACTTTAAAGCTGTGATGTCACAGTGGAGGAATATGATGTCAGGGCTGTAAAAGAAGGAAATAAAACTTGCTAAAATTCCTTTTCACTTTTGGAAGTTTCTGTTTTCCATTCAACAAAAAATACTCTGTTCTCTTTCCTGTGACCTTCACCTTCTTTACAAGTACCCCTGCCAAGAGCACTAAGGGTACACAGGAACCACCATTCCCCATCTCCCTGTGGGAATATAGCTACCTTTTATTACTAGGACTAGTTCTTTCTTTAATGGTTTAGCAGTAAAAGTTTTTTTTCTTAAAAAAAAAAAAAAGGAGTGTGAGAGAGATGAAGAAAGTGGCCTTTTTAACTACTACAAGAGGTTTAAATAGTCAGCCAACCTCTGGAATCACTTCGTGTTTTCCGTGGAGCTGGGTAAGGAGTGTTATGGAGGATTTTTGAGTAAAGTTTATTGGAACTTCACAGTAGGACTACAAAAATGTGGCTACTCTGATTGTTTTTGTTTAATAAGACTCAAGACTCCTGGCTCTACCTCACTTTAATGTCTTATTGCTCCCTACATTTTCTCCAGGATTTGAGTGTATGTTTTCTGACAATCATTCACATGAATATCATTTTGTCTTGTCCTGCAGGGCACTATCAACACCAAAAGTCATTAATCTGGGCTGTGACTGTGGAACTGCAAGTTAGATTTGGACTGTTAGATGAAAAAAGACAAATTCTGGTTTAGGCATCAAGTACTTCCTCCTCCTAATAACAATGTAGTCGCTAGCTTTGAATTTTTGGACTGTTTCCATCGTTTTACATGACAATGGCTCTCACCAGGAGCGAGCAAAGCAATTAGGAATAGATGAAATGACTCAAACTCCCATTAGGCTTAAACTGAGCCTGTTTTTAGGAGTTTGCTGAACTTCAGTCCTTTCCTTTATTTCCTCTCCGTGTTTTTTCTTCCTGCCTAGCTGTCTCCTGTGAGGCTCTGCCACTGCTTCTGCCAGTGGAAGCAGGGGTATTTCAAACACTACGAAACAGGTAGAGAAATCAGAACTGCAAACACGTCACATTTTATAAGTCAGAGAGTCCTATATAAATATTGGTATTCTTGAGCTCATTGGAGCCAAATTCCAAACCTTTTGGTCTTGACTTTTGCTAATTCTTTTATTCCCTTGGGAATGTTGAAAATTAACTGATGTTTAATCATAGTTTGCTCTGTCCTTTCTTGCTCTGCCTGAAGGCTTACTTTGGACATGGGCTTGATACAACTCTATTAAAAAGCTGGTTGAATGAAAGCTATCCCTGTGCCTAGCACCATGGTATCCCCTGTCTGGAGTCTACCCAGCTCCACAGCTATTTCCTCAAGGTCTAACAAACCCCACTTTTTTACAGGTGATGTTCTTACCAAGCTAGAAGCAGGTTTTAGGTGTTAGGTTTGACAAGAGTTCCTATGGACAGGCTTTCGGGACATCTCAGACTTTGTTGCTGAGGAAAGATGAGGTGCGCTCCTGTCTTGGTCGTCCTCCTGGCTGGGCACTCCTTCGCCCACGCACCCTGCCTGCCATGGTGCAGGAGACGCCGCGTACTCAGCAAGCTCTTACCGTACCCAGAAATTCCTGTGTTGAATCTAGGCAGTATTTAGAGCTGCCCGTGGAAAGGGAACGGGCTGGGTTACGTTCATCTGAGGAAGAGAAATTAGCGCCTAGTGACAGAAAAACCCGAGACAACGCATACATTTGTTCAAGAGTGTTTGGTGAACCTTGTTCTCACCCAGCTCTGGGGGCAATGTTTTAGACAGAGATTCTTTGATGATGCTGTGGACATCAGATTAAAAGGACAAGTAAAACAAATATGTTTTCTCTGTGTTACTGGTTAGATTATCTTGTTTAAAATAACAGTGTTATCATCTAGCTATTTTCCTAACCAGCCTAGAAATGCCAGAGGCTCAGCAAGCTTGGTAGTTCTCGTGGTAGGTGAAAGAATCATGATAGGAGTGGATATTCCCAACCTCACACAACTCTAATTAAGAGTAATTCTCAGTAATGGACTTTGGCTGCAGGCTAAATAAATACCACTCCTGAATATTTTTCTTAAATCATGCAGAATTGTGTTAATTGAAACTTTCACATCTTCTTCTAAATTGAATCCAACTCTGTGCTCTCCAATTTCTGTCTTCTTGTGAGTGCTGCTAAGTCCATCAGCTAACAGCAGTGCAGTTGGAGGCATGGCTGAATTTTCTCACAACTCTTTTCTGTGCAGGGAGCACATCCTGCCTGCCCCAAAAAACTGTCTTTGGGCTGAAATATGGCATGCAAAGTTCCTGCGTAAATAAGATCTTTGTTTTAGCAATTGAAAAATAATTGTATCTCTGGTCCTTTCTGAGGTACCCGCTGCAACTGCAGCTCCTCCACAAGTTCAGCTCGTGGGACAGGAATGCCATGGGTTTTAATATTAACAGCAGCTTGCTGAGGACTGAATTTGTAGGCCCTTGGTTTTTCCTTGGGCAAGCTTATTTTGGAGCTCATTTCTCTAGAAGGGAAGGAAGTAAAATGACTGAAACCTGGTTTTGATAGAAGGACTTAAATGAATGGTGAGCTGAGCAGGGGGGGACATCTGAGCCCAGCTTCTCAGCTCCTGCAGCATTGGTCTCCTTTCTGCATCCCCCGTATCCTTCCATTTGCTCTGCTTCCACTTTCCCAGCCTCTCTCAGGCCCTCTCAGCTCACATGGCACTTTGTCTCCATTTCTGCCTTTAGCAGCCTTCTTCCCCTGCAGGTTCTGCCAGCTCACTGAGCTCCTCCTCATCTCCTTCCTCACATCAGGGACCTCTTTTGCGGAGGTATTTCTCCTCCTGCCCTCTTCTAGCTCTTCCTCATTCCTTCTCTTCCCCCCTCCCTCTTTCCCTTCCTGCTGCACCATCTGCATCGCCAAGGCTGATCTCCCTTCCCCTTTGCACCTCAGCTTTCCCCGAGGGAGAGCTCCTGTCGCTCCCCACGTTCCCTGATCCCGCCGTGGCTGTGCGCGCTGCCTGCTGACACCGCGGCGGCGTGCGCTTGCTTTGTCAAGCCCGGGGGAGCCACAGGGGTGGAGAGTCTCAGACTAAGTGCTGAGAGGATTTGATTTTGCAGCTAAAACACTTGGGTGAATTTTAACTTCACCGTTTTGTTGCTGAGCATCCGTGAAGGACCTGTGCTGAATTCACAACTTGCAATATGTTCCCAGCCAAGCGCAGGGAAACAAGGAAGCGCAGCGATGGTAGGTGGAGAAGGCCATGAAGAAGATCGGCAAAGTCAACTTCTGTTGTGCAAAGTACACCAAGTGCATGCAGGCAGAAGGCTGGTGATTCTGGAGAGCAAAATGGGGGGCAGAACGACTATCCTTGTCAAGCGGGACAGGACAAATGCACCAGGAAATTAGCAATGATCTCAGGTTTCTGGTAATTGTTGCCAATAGCAGAGGAAAAAAATGCAGAAGGAAAGAAAGGGACTTAAGTGTGCTTAGCGCGGGAGATTAAGATCAGGTTTTCAAAGGCGTAGGCCGTGCCTTCCCCCAGGGGTTTGCAGACACACGTCACGCCGCAGACTTTGGCATATGAGCATGGAGACGCCTGTGTGCTTACCATGATAGGCAGTGGCAGTCCGTGGATGGTTCCCCACCTAGGGTAGTGCTTGCACTTGGCTATCTCACACCTTGGGGTCTCTGAACATTCTGGAGGCGGATTTCAGAGGCAGGTTTTGCTCCCAGAAGCCTGTCTCCTTTGTGCTCCTCCAGAAGAGCAGATCCAAGGAGAAAGCTGGCTTCTGAGGAGGTCCCAGCAGCACAGAGAAGGTGACTGGTGACATACGCCTGTCTCTAACCACACAGTGCAGTGCCACCCCCGGTCCTAGGTGACCCCTAGGAGGGGCAGGCTGTATCTCCCCCAGACACTGCTCCAAAAAATGCACAGGGCAAATCAGGCCTCACGTGGCTCCCATCCACCCCGAGGGGGGAATACAGGAGCAGGGTAAACATGGCTTTGTCTGGCTCTTCTGTAAGTACACAACGCAGCTGCAGCAAAAGGTGCAGCTCTAGCTCCTGAGTATTACGGCTGGAAATTTTCCATCTATGCCTCAGTCAGAGCAAGGAGCTACAGAACAACAGGGGCTGTCGTGTGCGTGCCTGAATGCCAGGCACGGCACCGAGAAGTTAAGGATGCTGCTCAAATCGTAACAGCAAACATCCCTGCTTTAGTGGGTTCGAGTCAAACATCAGCTGGTATTTGATCAGAAGGTGGCTTGATTTTTTATTATTATTATTTTTAATATGGTTTAATTATATTGAAATGATGTTGGGGGCTCAGTAACCAGTGGCTTGAAAATTAACTGAATTATGAAAGCTGAAATGTTGCTGCAGCATCAGTTAATGACAAGGTCGCCACCACTGTCATATTCAAAAGAAATGTCACACTTGAGTGAGGCTGAGATGGCTGCACTGTCCCATGGTTCCAGGTAGAGAAAATGAAGCAAGGGCTCCTTGGGTACTGTTTTATCCCATGTTTGAATCTAATGCATTCTTTTTTCAGCTCATTTTGGTTCTGCTGTGTTCCCTCAACATATGGAGTCCCTAGACATTAAGCCGTAACATGGAAACTTTGGGGGCTGGGAATTACAGATCATGAATAGATTGAAAAGTCCCACTAAATGCTCCCTTGGGTTGTTTGTGTAAAGATTAATTTTTGTTGTTTCTGCCTTTTACAAAAATCAAATAAGTCTAGAATTATTTTGCCTTACAGGCTGTAATAGGGAGCAGTCTTTTAGCATGCCCTGTACACCAGCACAAAAGCGCAGGGATGCAAATCAGCAACTGCCTCAAAAAGGTGCTGTAAATTGAAACGGGGAGAAATGTAAGATCCTGGGGGAAAAAAGGGAGAAAAGTAACTGTTAAATACCTGATGTTTGCACACTGATTTAAAGTCCTGATTTTATAATTCAGTGTAAGTCAAAACAGAAGGTAATGAGATTGCACTTGGCCCTGTGGTACTGAAGCCAGGGTGAGCAGGATTCGTCCTGGCATTGTTCAGCCGGTGGCTGAGTAACGGAGGAGATTACTCAGAGCCTACTCCCTCGTCTGAGCTTGCTGCGTGACCACTCGGTAAGGCTGAAATGAAGCAGTACCGTATTTGGCTGGTAGGTCCTGGTAAAATGAGATACTGGCACGTTTAGGAAAATAAGAGTATTTTTCAGAACTGAAGCCATACTTTGACCCAAAAACTAACCTCAGCCATAATTAGGGCACGCACCTTGTTGGGAGCAAAGTGGAACAGGAACCCAGCTGGGAGTATGAACGTCTGGTGACTCTCTAAGCTGCTTCAGCACAAAAACCAACAAGGTACTTTCACCAGGTATTTAAGTTACCAGCGGATAGGCGGTAACAATCAACTGGAGGGCCTTAAAATCGTAGCCCACGCCAGCTATTTGCACACAGGGTGGCTCTCTGTGTCGTTAGACTGAAAGAGGTCAACGCACTTTGCTTTTCTCCCTCAGCCTCCCATCACAAAGCCTTAGCTGTTTGAAGCCCTCTGTGAAACTGTGCTGCATCTGGCCATCTGCACCGAACCTCCAGCTCATCTCCCTTCCCAAGCCTTCCTGGGACACCAGCTTATTTACTGTGACTGCCAGAGAAAACAGTTTGATCCTCTCAGTTGCTCCATGCTAAGTGTACCTTTTTTAGAAATCAGCCATTTTATACACTTATGGCTAGAACAGCCATTGGAGCCTATTGTTAAGTTCCCAAATATCAGAAACCTTGTGCCAAAGATGCTGAGCAGCAGCCCTGCAGCTGGATAAGGAGCACCAAAGGCAGTGACGTGTTGCATGCTCTGTCTTCTGAAGGACTGGACATCTGCTGGAGATTTCCTACTGTTAATTCCAGCGGGGATGGTGATGATCCTCATTAAGGGAATTCTTTCTTTTTTAACACTTTCAGCTTTCATTGAAAAAGGAGAGCAATTCTCTTTGCTAGTGCTTCATTTGACCTCCACTAGTGTTGATCTGAGTGAATGCAGGATGGAGAAAACGATAACCTCCCTCAGAGGCACTTCCTACAGATAGGCCTTTCCGCAGTGCTTATCTCCTCTGCATGTGGCACATATTTTCTTCCCCCGTTGCTGTGCTAGGGTTAGAGCAAAGGGTGGATGCTTTCAACCTTCCCCATGCTGTGAAATACTGCTCCAAACTGGGAGCACCCCAGAACCTGCTGTCACTAAGCCAAGGTTGACTCTTGTGCCATTTCCTTCTGGCCAGTACTTGCAGTGAGCAGGAGGAAGGTCAGGGTGATCTGCTGCTGTAGAAAAGGAGCCAGACAATATAACAAAACAAAATTGCACCTCAATAGTAATAATAACAACAACAATAATAAACAATAACCAATTGTTTAGCCGAAAAATCTTGCTGTAGCAGGACATCTCGAGCTCAATAACCCACTTGCGTTTACTCTTTATGTAAGCTGCTTGGGTTGCTGTTAGCTGTTCACCAGTGCACCTTCCAGGTCTGACCAGTTCAATCTACCATATTAATGAAGACATTTATTTTTCCTAACCATAACTAACCTGCAGAGGGATGGAATTCCTATGCGTTGGAGAGCCCCAGCATTTCAGGAATGCAGACATTTCTTTCATCAGACAAACGCATTTAAAACCGTGTCTGTCTTTTCTGTTGCTACGCACTTACTTACCAATTTTTGTAAAGAGCTGTAGCTCCAGCTTTATCTAGATTTGCTCTGAGCTTTTGTGAGCAGGAGCTATTGCTGTAAGCTGAGAAGTGTTAGAAGCTGCCCCTTGTAGGATAACAAAGTGCATCTTCAAGTAAAGAATTTGGAAGATTTGGGCTCATAAATTGTTTTTATCTGAACTCTCCAGTCCACACAAACCAATATTTTTTCATGTTCAGTTACTCTCCAGACAGGTATATGGTTGCAGTCCTCGGGCTTATAAAGGAAGCACGGTGTACAGAGCGCTGAAAAGGGATATAGCAGAGGCAAAGAGATCCAAACCACATGCGGAGGCGTATGTGTGTGTGTGTGCGTGTAAGCCTGTGCGTCTGTCGAGATATTTATTTGTCTCCGAAGCTGTGTTTTTTTCACTAGGGGTTCAAATTTGGTCAAATCACAATGTGAAATGTGGAAGGTGAGCTTGACTTCAGCTGTAAGTAGGATCTACGTGTCTGGCAATTGCCAAATATATCAGAGAGCTTTCCCTGCTTGAAATCAGCTCTCTTCTTCTTAATGGACAGGGAGCTAGAAATCATGATAAGAACCCCTTCCACTCCTGAGTTTTTATGGGTAGTCTCTCCATAGTTAATAAATGAGTTGGGCTTGATGGAAGTGTGTTACAGTGTTTTGGTTTCCAGTCCGCTTGGGGCCCAGGGCTGCATTCTTCTTGCTCCCTAGACTCCCCTTGAACTAAATGGGAGGTGTGGGTGAACAAGATCAGACCCCTCGTCTGCAGACACTGAAGCCACATGCAGCCTCCAGTGACCTCCCTCGCTTTCCGCAAACACTAAATTCATTGCTAGTTTAAAAAAAAAGTGAGGCACTTCAGCTTCTTTTCAAAATAGAGAGAAACAATAGGGCACACTGTAGTGAGTTCTCAGTCTTTTATCTTTCTACAGATTCAACCACAGTATTGATTCTTTATTGACCTAAACTGTCCTAAGCGTGGCTGTGGTTTTTTCTCATACAGTCTATGGGAGAGTTAAGGCAGCTACTACTTTAATATTGATTTTTGTGAAAAAGGTGCAGGAAAGGGGGCAATTTGTGTCTGCAGTTGCTCTTCACTATAAAAGATACCATTGTTAGGAGCTTATAGCATTATATCAAGGGTCTTAATCTGTAGCAATCTTTTTTTACAACTTAGAAATAGGCTTGGGCAAATGTGTTATTGGTGTTAATGATATTTTGAAGTGAAGAAAATTTGTCAGCCTTTCTAAGTAAAATGCTCAACTTAACCATTTGAGAACTTGACAGGTTTGTTACATCTGTTTGCAGGAATTATGTCTTTTGTTCCCCTGGAAAAAAAAAAAAAAAAAAAAGAAAGAAAGAAAAAAAGAATGTCCGTTTGAATAAACAGTGATAATAATGTTATCTGAATAAATCTTTAATAAATTGAAATTATTACTGCAGGCTTAAAGAAGTGGTAAGTTTTGACAAGAAGGGCATTACCATCTAATTATGCTTACTTTATGAAAGAGAGGGGCAAGGGCCAACCTGTGAGCTGTCTTAACTACAGTAATAGAGTGATCCCCTCTGCAGACTAAAGAAGGAGCCATCAGACAACAATAAAACACAGGCAGCGCGCTGCAAATTGTAACCGAACCCCTGATTCACACAGATACACCACCTTAATTGTCAGGAAAACTAGCAGAGCAGTGTGGTAAGTGCATGGCAAAACAGCCTTTGCTAAGTGGATGAGAGAATCCTGTGCCAGATATTGTAGGCTATTCCTAAAGGTTTCTTTAATTATCAATTAGTCACTACTGTACATTAGCTTCCTATTGGCTAAGTGCTCGGCATAAGGGTCCGTATCAGCATTTGCAAACAGGTGTAAAGATATAACTGGTACATAAATTGCCTTCTTCCTGCGGGCACCTGGTTTGCTAAGAACACTTAAGAAATTCCAAGAAGACACCTGCTAGCTGCTCTATTGGTGCCTCAGATGCTGCTGTTAGCCTGATCTAGCGCTGAATTGTAAAGAGCTCTGCCTACTGAAACATCTTGGGGTTTGCATACTAGCAGCGGAAAAAAACAGGTATGCTAAGTGGAGTAAAACAAAAGTATTTACCTGCCCCCCCGATGTGTTATGTGTGAGCTGGTGCATGTGGTTTTCCTCTAATACCAGCTATTTAATTTTTTCCTCACAGGGAATCAATAAACAGAAAAATCATTGTCTGCTAATGTTCACAAGCTTTTTGAATGTTTGATTTGTTTGGCAAATAAGACTGACTTGCTTAAAACCTCCGCTAGCTACATTTATTTCACAGAAGGGAAAAAAAAAAAAAAAAGAAAAAAAAAAAAAAAAGAATTGATCATCATAATCTGCCAGAATTAACAGCGTAGCATAACTCTTGCTTGGTTTAGATTAACTATTGGATTTGGAAGTACACTCACCAAAAATCAATTCTCTTGTGTGTATACACATAGGTTTGTTTTGCATATATATAATATTTTATTTAAAAACTGTTAATCTAGGCCCTCTCCTGCATGTACTTATGATATATGTTTATTCATATGCACCTGACTGCATATGTTTGTGTGTTGTTTTTTTTTTTTTCCCCCATTAGAGTCTCGTCTCATCTAGCATTCTGGACATTTTAAGGCCAAAACAGCACTGCAGTAGGGAAAGGCATTGTCTTTAATCCCCTGCAAAAGTCTGTCAGACCTTTTTGGGTCCACCTTTACAGGCATCAGGAGGTGCTTCCAGAGCTATTCACAGCAAAGACAGGGACATGGGCAAAGAAGGGACTTCTCCTCGTCTTTGTCTTTTGACAGCAGCTCAGCAGCTCTAGGGGGATGATCCCAAAACCGTGCATCTTCTGGCAAATATTGGGCAGGTACATTGAGTCCAGACTCTCAGGTTAGAGCTGTTATAAGTGACTGAGATGGCCTACAAAGACCACGGCTTTAACAGCGGGGAGGGCTGCAGTCACACCCGCTCCCCATCTCTGTTCCCCATAAATATGTCACATCTCACTTTGTCTCGCAGGACTCTCGGAAGGAAGGCTAAAAATAGAGAAACACATACAGATGTGCACAGGGGATGTGGCTGGGTTTAGTTTCCATTCCTTTCCCTACTGTGAGGGCTAAGCAGGCTTTTGCCTTTACACATTGGCTGGGACCAGCCATTCTAAGTGTAAATTATGATGATTTGGTAAAAAACTGTGAACAGAAAGGTCCTTAAAAAAGGGATGTTCAGACATCTTCAGCTGAAGTAATTGAAGATGCCCTACAGTTATTGTACACACTAGGTGTAAATTTGCCTAGGTGTTGCTGCTTTAATGCAGCCTTTCATGCTTATTTTATCATTTTGTGTATAATTCCCTATAACGTGCCAACACTGTAACCGATATAACTTCATGTCTTTTTTCGCTCATGCCAGCGAGCTGAACAAGTGGGATGAGGTTACAGTAAACAAGAGGGAGATCACGAGCGATAAAAATTTTAAAAGTCCACAAAAAAACCCAAGAGCAGCAGAGAATCAGAGGCAGGAAAAGCTCTCCACCAGAAGAATGCTCAGAGCACAAAGTTATAGCCCCCCTCGACATAAATACGTACAGACAAAAATGACTCACGGTGTGAGTCAGAGAGAGGAGGTTTTATTTACACCAGAGAAGTTGGAAATAACATTTCCACTCAGTCTATTCTGTTCACCAATTGTGGGTATAAGCAAAAGGCTGCTAACACTTCTGTGTGAATCAATTTTTTAAAAATCACTCCGCCCTTCAATCAGAACAGTTTTCTCACTTATGTGAATTAACCTACAGAACTGGCACATGAAATAATTTGTTTCACTATCTATTACCGAATATGTTTTGGCCTGGATCCACAAAAGCATTTTAGGAGCTTGAGTTGCACTGAAATCACTGAACGGGGAAAGGAAAATAAAACCCCAACCTGTTCCTGCTGGGTACTACAAGGAGCTTGGTGCGTCGCTCTTCTCTCCGGGCAGGTTTCAGACCGTGACCCCGCAGCCAGGCTTTGCGAAGGTGCTGGGGCTCTTCCAGGCTGCCGAGGGAGGTGTCTGGCCAGGCTCTCCTGAAATCCCCTCCTGGGGGGCCGGGGGAGGGCACGGCATGGCGCGTGCTCTGTTGGGGACACGGAGCTGGTGGAAGTAATGTGGTAATGAGCCATCATGGGACCGGACCCCCCTGTACAAAATACACCCGTTTTCTTGGAGAGGGGTGAACTGAAATGCAGTCATTTTTGACAAGGTAGCTACATTTCTGGTAGAAAGAAAACATTTTATTTTTTTTCTGAGCTTCTTCCTCTAGCAAAACATCTGAGCTGCTGAAAAATATGTTGATAGCATTTTGTTGCCCACCCTACCATCCATTCCTGTCCACAGCCACCACCATCGTGTCCCCCGGCCACCGTCCCATGATGGCCAGTGCAGGTAGGTTTGGTGGGCATCTCCAGGTGGTTAAGCTTCATCCTCGTTTCCCAGCTCTCGTCCTCTGTAAGAGTGTGGTGATGAGCTTCGAATTTGTGACATGCAGAAGTTCACGCGTTCCTTGATGCAGAAGGACAGCTTTTCTGTTCTCCTGCACAGGAGAATTACTTTTTCTGAACAAAATATGATGTTTGGGGCAAACATTTAGATGCCAAGTACAAAGACTGGTTGAAAAGGTGTGATGTCTACAAACAGAGCCAGTCTGCGAAAGGGTTAGGCATGCAAATGGCCAAGGTAAATAAGACACTGCTGAAACTGTCTTAGCCCCCCACAGTCCTCATGTGTGGGTTTATATACGCCAGCAGAGCCAGGTTAACCCTAATTGTGTGTTGTTTAACTTGGCCATAAATGCCTAACCCTTTTTGTAACTTGGCTCCGATTGTAGGTATCACACCTTTCGATTACTGACCTTTCTTGTCTAAATTGTTTTTTTAATACATATTAAATATTTTTGATCTAGTTTAATTTCCTCGTGCTTTTTACTGGAGAAAATATTCCCAAAAATATTTCTTCTGATAGAAAGACATATTTTAAGAGAATAAGTCTTACATTCTCAATGGCTAGGCAGGTCAGTGGTTTTTAAAACCTGGTTCTTTTTGAAGGAAGTAGTGCCAGAAAACCTCACTGAAATTTGATGTGCTGTTTGTTCAGTGCATTCATTGGCAGAGGTAACAGGAGCACAACTTTGTTGCAACTCTTAAATAAGAAAAATATTTAAGCTGTAACAACCAATCAGTAATTCTTCTTATTTTCCTTTCTGCATCATGTTTCTTAATAATGGCTTTAATATGTCAACAGTTTGTTGCCATGATTCTCTGAAATTTTGAGAAGATAAAATGCTTCTCTGTTTGAAGGTAGAATATTAAAAATGCATCACATTTAATTGCCTTTTCTGGTAGTTTTATCTGCCCGTTCTGTGTAATGGAGGTATTAAACTTGCTGGTTGACAGAAGGTTTTGATAAGTTTTGTAGATTCTGTAACTCAAGGTGTGATGCTATCCATAGCAGCAGCAGCACACACAATCTGGGGACTTGGCCCAGTTCTTACAAAATTCAATTGAAGGGCTTCTGTTGACATCAGTGGATCGGGTCTTTCATGATGAGAGTGAGGAGTAATTATTTTCTGCATGTGGGGTGTCTCATCAGGCAGTACGCGGTGGCGAGTCGGTTTGTTCTGGCTGTTAAGTTTGCACCTGAGTTTCCGTGATAACCCCAATCTTGTCTCGTACTTTAAAATCCTCAGAAATGTGACTCTGGACTAAGGCGAGTGCGTTTTTTCATCCGGTGAGATACAGGTTAGGTGGTCTTGGAACAGTTCCCACGAAAGCAGGGGACAGTATTACAAAACCTACTACCATTTGTACTAATTAGCAACTTTGCTGACAGCCTCTGGTGAGTAACTCATTACTGTCTATTTGTGTGCTTGGCTTATAAATCCCCAAACAGCCAGACTGTGTGCACTGTTGTAGCACAATATTGTTGTGGTATAAGACCTTTTCCTTGAGCATTACTGTGTCTCCTCCTTTCTCCACGCAGAGTGCTTGAAGTAGGTCAGCGGCATGGAGACGCAGCCCCGAAGAAAGGAGGGCTTCCACTATTTCTTTTTTCCCCCTCTTTTGGTGCTGAAGTAGAGATGAATACAATGCTAGTCTCTGGCACTGCTCTTGCTGATGCTGCTTGTTTCTTGGTGCATTTTAAATTTTCTGTGATTAGACCTTCACCCTTACTTGTGGGCACACTATCACGTATTTCGGCGTGTTTTTTTTTTTTTTTTTTTTTTTTCACTTCCCTCCCTATCTGTGTTAGTCAGGCCTGCTGGAATTTTGAAGTACTTTTGCCATGATTGAACAAGAATGTTCTGTTTCAATTCCTGTAGGTAGACTCTGCTGTTCGGTGATTTTTCCCCATCCTTTATCATAGGCTGTGTCTTTTCCATATGGTAATGAATCATTCCCCTAGGAGGAGTATCATTTGCTCAATTCAATGGACTTCTCACTATGCAGATACATGCATTTCTTTCACCTATCATTTTGATTTTAGTTTTCTTGCAGTTTATTGGCTTCAGTCTCTACATTCTTTCTGATCTGATGCTAAAGCTGCTTTTCCCAGCTCTAGCAGATATCCCCAACTACACTGAAGTCTGTGCAGCCCCGATGGCATAACCTACACTTCTGCCTCCCTCTGGATGTGTTATCCATGTATTCAATTTATTCTTGTACACCATCCACTCTCATGACACCATTTAGTATCTACCTGGAGCCTCTAATACAGTTTACTTTGTTGTTTTTTTTTTTTCCTATTTGCCTGTTTAGAAACAAAAGTGCTGATAGTGCTCTGTCCAACGAAGCTATTGGTGGGAGTCTGATGGATAAAGAGGACAAGGATAAACAAACATCTCCTGAGCATGGGCTTGGGTGGCACCGCACAAACAGAAAGGAATCTCAGGTCTACGTGGCAGGTTCTGCATTTTATTTAGATGGTGATGTGATGGTAGGGCTGTGCTGGAATGAGAGCACAGGTGATTTTTTTGCAGTATTGCTTGTCTTGTTTAAATAAGCTTTTGCAAAAGAGCTGAGATGGGCTGAGGGTTAAATGGGCAAATTACAGACTAGAAAGTGCGGTGTTCCTCTCCTTATTTCTGGCTCATTGCAAGACTTTGAGCTGGTCACTTCAATATTCCTTAGCTGTATTTTCTCTTGTTTCCAAAACCAGCCATGTGTTTTTCCCTGTTTCACTGTCTGTTTGGTGAGACGGATCCTGCATCATCACAGTGAGGAGCCCTCACCACCGGCATCCACGGGAGCAGGTTTTGGAGCATTGGGAATCTCATTTATCAAATGGCCGGTAAATTACTTAACAGGTTTTTGGAGGAAAGAGAAATTATTATTAACAAACAGCTTTGGTGCCTTAAAATAACTCAAGACAGGCACCAGATTCTTGAAAATAACAAATGGCAGAGGTTTTACCTAAGTATCTCCCCATGGGTTTGGCTAGATGGGTTTCTAATGAGCAGGTCTTTTATTTCTGGGATATTCTGCATCTCCCTGCCACAATTATTCATGTGCAAGTCCCAGAGCCAAATCCTGCCCTTAGAAGCATGTTTGCTTCTCCCATTGGCTTTCTTGAAAGCTGCAGGCATTTTTCCTAAGCCATCATTTGGCCTCCGGTTGTACTGTGGTCATATTTGTCTGTCCAAAATGACTGTGGCTCTCCATTTATAATCTTGTAATTTGTAATCTTTATTGAGATACTGCTGTGGTTTTTCTTTCATTACTGGCATCTTATTGTAATATTGATTTTTTGTTAAATGGAACTGCATTGGTAATTTTGGCTGGCAGCTTCTTGTTTTTGCTTTCTTTTGTATACTTTTTGAGGGTGGGAGAGCATTCCCTATGCTGTTTTGAAGCTGATTTCTTTGATCCGACTCTTTCGTTTTGTCTGTCTAAACAAATTTAATTTTGCCTAATCTGTCTATGCAGTTCCCAGTCACTGTGGTATCTAGGCACTAAATTATAGCCCTCTTCTGAATGTTTTCTTCTCGTAACAACGCTAACTTCCTTGTTGAGTGAGTGACCTAGTCATTGTCATGCTTTTGTAAACAGTTTCTTCTCTACCTATTGATTTTGGTCTAACATCGGTGACCACCCACTGTTTCAGACTGGGAGAGAGAATAATTGTTATATAGGCATCCGCATGCGTACGCACAGCCTCGTGCACCTGCTCTCGGGGTGGACATCCTCTGCAGCCTGATTCTCACCGGGGCAATGCCACGCGTCTGGCTGGGGGAGCTGCACCCGAGGGGCAAGGAGCACGCGAGGAGCTGCTTACGCAGGGCAGGGCATTGAACCACTGCCCACGGGTTTTGGCCAAGGAAAGAGGTAAAAGCCCTCTCAAACACGGTGGAGTCCCTCTACAACCAGTGCTCACCCCTAGCTGGCTTGCCCCTCTCGTTGCAATGTGAAGATGGCACATCCCTGCGTGCCAGGTGGTTTTCTGGAAAGCATCGAGCCAGCCGTCACTCCGTGTTTGGGTAACAGACCTGCACAAGGAAGTGATTCACAGCCTACAGATTTATTGTCAATTTTGTTATGCTTAAGGCAGGCAGTAATTTCAGTTTTCACTGCCATTAGCTAATAATAGTAATTAATTAGTAAATCATGCCGTTGGGATCTCAGGGTGAGCTAACAGGGAAAATGTAAATTAAAAAAAAAAAAAAAAAAAAAAAGGCCACTGATATTTCTGAGTTTGCTGCCACAACTGAGGGTTCGTGTCTGTCCCATCCCTCCAAACTGAATTTCTGAAGAGCAACTTACATCGCCCACAGTGCTGTCTGGGAAGGATTTAAAGCAAAACAAAAAGCTACACCACAAATTGTCAGAGAAGTGCAAGGAGACGCAGGGAGAGGCAACGGAGAATCGGGTTGCTGTACAAGCCATTGGAGGAACACGGCTGAAACCTACACTGGGAGAAGTTCAGCCTTCACCCAGCCGAGGACAAAGCCTCTGTTTCTCAAGCGAGGAACACGACGTGAGCACCCTGGCCCACGGCCATGGCCCCGCTCCCTCGGGTGCTCACCACGCGCCCCCCACCCCTGAGCCCCACGGACCCCAGCAGTGAGACAAAGGCCCGAGCGCGCTCCCACAAGGAATTGCTGGGCGAGTCCAATCTAGATTCACATTGCCCCTCCCTGTCCAGGATCCGTGATGCTCACATTGAGCGAAGAGGGGAGGGCTGGTGTTATGCTGTTTGGGTTTTTCCCTGTTTACTTGCTTACTGGGGAGGAAGTTTGGGATGTAAGGGATGAAAACGCTACAACAAATCAAGGGTTTTCAATTCAAGGTCATTTTGAACCCTTTTTCTGGCTGAGAAAGAAAGTAGGGGAGAAAAGAATTAAAAAATGTGAATTAGGCTGAGTCATTTTCACTATGAATTGTTTGCAGCTGTCAGAATCAGATCTACATAGTTCACTACAGCTCAATTTCCTTTCTGAGTTAATAACACATTGAACAAACATACTATACGAGACTCCTTTTCTTCTTTCAAATAACCTCGCGGAGGATCTCGCATTCCTGGTATAAAAATGTCTCTATTAGCTTAGGCTATTTATAGAACATCAGAGGGCTGAAAGATAGTTAAAAATTAATCGATTACCATCAAATAACAGACACTAAAACTCAGTATCTGAAATGCCTTCCTCCGCTGAATAAATTAATAGCAAGAGGAGAAATGTCCAATTCTCATTCTCAGGCCGGCCAGATTCAATTTAACACTCTCCAGCGCAGCTCAGCAGCATTCGGGGCTGTGCCCTTCAAGTGGACTTCCAGAAGCTGCCCCTGCCTCCAGTGTGGCGGGGAGGGCAGAGCGGGTTTGGGTGTCCAGCTTCAGGTGAAAACCATCCCCCTGGAAGGGTCAGCTCTCGGGATCTGTATCTGCTGTTGGATGGTTCCTCTTGCTTCTTGGGCGGCTTCTCTTCCAAGGTGGTGGTGGGAATCCACACCTGGAAATGACTTCTCCCTATCATCTCCATTTCATGATCTTTTCTTCCTGTTGAAGTAGTTAAAAGCAGCGGTGGTGAAGTGGCACCACCTGGGTGTAGAAGATTAGAAAAAAAAAAAAAAAAAAAAAAGAAGGATTGCAAAATATTAAGATGCTTCTCTAATAATAATCTTGTTGGGAATAGTAAAATGCTGCTCTGGCCTTTATACTCTGTGGCTATAATCATGTCAGGGGTTGTAAAGAAAAATAAAATATTTAAGAAATCAACAAAAACAACTCGAGAGAGAAAAAAAAAAAAAAAAAAAGCTTTCAGGAACAGAAGTCGTTCTTTGGGTCCGAACGGTAGCAAAAGAAGAACTTAGCTTAAAGATTGCGGCTCCTCTGTCATCTCTGAAGCAGGGCTTGTGTTTCGTCTCTCTGTTTCTTCTAAGAGCACTCAGCTGGCTGTGCATAAGTTAGTATTTCCCTGTGCAGTCTGCCTTTTTATCAAGGCACAATTCTGAGCAGCAGTCCTGGCAGAGGGCAGAGCTACCTGGTGGGGACAGGCACCGGGGGGCTGCCACGACGGGCAGAGTGCAGGGAGCCCTCGACGATGCAGCGCCTGCACAGCTAAAGCTGCTGCTGCTGCTTGAGAGACAGAATTATTTTTGACAATTTGGGGTGCTTCCAAGCCTAGGATACTTTGCTCTCATACCTTTCAGAGAACGTGGCTGAGGGATATGGTGGCCCTCCAGTTTGAGACAAGCCCCATGGGGAAGAAAGGAATTAGATTAAAGAACGAACAGCTTCTAGGACGGGATGGTGAGTTTAACATCTGCCCTGTTGATTGCTGGCAGACTGTAGCACACAGCTTACAATGTAAGTTGTCTACAGGAAGTCTTTATTTCCCTTTTTATTGCCGAATATGCACATTTCCAAGCAAAGGTGACATTTTTGTATGTCAAAACAAAGGTAGAACTGCGTAGCCTTTGAAACATCAAACTCAGATGGAAAATGAGGATTTAGCATGGCTTAATTTGGGCTTTATTAATGCCTTTGGGGGAGAGGGATGGAAGAAAGATTAGGCAGATCAGAGCTTTAAAAGTCATAGATCATGCATTTAATAGCTCTAATTCTTAAATACTTGAAGGGTTTCATAAAGCCATTTTCTTCAAGTGCAAACTCTTTCCTGCTTTTGACTGTTGCATCTAGACCTCCCAAGTTCTTTAAAAGAGCTTGCAAGTGAAAATCTTCAGGCTCTTCCATACAGAAGTGATCTTGTACAGGCAGAACGTATGCAGCTGGCATTCCTAAAAGGATCCCGCGGGGAGGACATGTGCACACACAGGCACATACTTTCAGTCAAGGTGCATATTGTATTATTTTTGGTGCCCAGCAAATGGGATTTAAAGATGAAGAAGAGACTTTTTTCCATTCAGTTACGCTTTCTGAAGTGGTACCAATTTAGAAAGACTGGATTTCAATGAAGTTACTAGCAGATTTGAAAAAAAAAAATGTTATTAAGAGAAATTGATGCCTAGATTTCAAGGTGAATTTTATCTAAAACTGAAATATTGTCAAAGGCAATATTCATATTTTGTTCTGTTTTCTTTCTTGAAAAGTGGCTTTTTTTACTGCATTTTATTTTGTCATTAGCACAATCCTAAAATAATTTGCCACGCATTTATTTTAAATATTTTAATGCTATTTTTAAACTAGCAGTGCAAAGCAGCAGTTTTTATAGTAGCTATTACATTGTAAAAGTACTTTTCTGTAATAAAATCAATATCATAGGATAAATATTCCATGCTAGTATAATAAGCTACTGCTAATTTTACCCATAGTAATCATTTTTTAGCATGGCTGTACTTTCTGTAGCGTGATTTCTCTGATAGCCGTGAACATGAATGAAGGTACATTGCAGAAGCTAACGTAGCCTGGGACACTGTGACCAACGTGGATGCAATAGCATCAAATATCTCCCCCCAGTCATTTTCTTTCAGGTTATTTAAAATCAAAGGTACAAGATAAGGTAATTTTAGCTGCTAGGACTCTCTCGGTGTCATGGTCAGTGCTGAGGGGAGCACTGGGACCCGCCGGGCTGTCGGTGGTGCCCACGGGGCAGGGATTTCCCCAGCCCCAAACGTGGGCACAGGAGACTCGAGTGGTCAGGGGAACTGGCCTCTGACCGTCTGGCCCGTAGGGTGGTGGAAAGGTGATTCCAATGGCTCGTTTTACAGCTAAGTGATTGTTTATCCTGCTAGCAAAATCTGCTTAACTCTGGATGTATAGGTTAGAGAGTAATAAAAGTTCAAGTATCCATAAAATTGCTGTTGAACTGTAAATTACTGTGAGGTAAAGTTGTTGCCCAAGGAAATAACCAAGCTTCAGAAAGGTGTGTCCTAAATCAATTAATGCCGGGTTCATCTCTGCCAGGCAGAAGAGTGGTGGTCTTTGGTGTTGAGCTCCGGGTTTTGTTTTCAAGCAAGAGGTGCCATTTTCATCTCTTCTCGCTTAAACAGGACTGTCTAAAATCAGAGAAAGACCCCCAAAAATTATGACAATTTTTTTCCCTGTCTTTATTTATTTATTGCTACATCTCTTTGAATTGGTAGAGCCAATCCATGTTGTCACTGCTTTAGGCACTTTGTAATGGTCAAGAATTTCCTTTTCCCCTAAGCAAAGACCTACATTTGCCCTTTCTGGTTGCTGATCTCCCTGAGCATCATGGTTTGGCTGTCATCTCTCTTTTAAAGCCTCTGTTTTTATTCTTTGTTTGTTGTTGTTGTTTTGTTTCTACATCTTTGAAGAAAAGAAAAAAAAACGCAGTGGTACTTATGAATAGATCAGTTTTAGTTATTATGAAGGAGGATTAATTGAAAATTAAAAAAAAAAAAAAAGTATTTGGTCTCATTGCCTTGGGAAGCAACTGTTTTTTAAGAGAGTTGGACAAAAAGGCACTTGGGTCTCCAGAGCTTCGTGTTGCAGTGTGGTCTGCAAAAGGGTGCTGCTGGGGTTGTGCCATTGCCACCACCAAGGAACAGAGAGGAGCCACACAAAGCGTTCACAAAGTGTCTGCATTCAGCAAGCCATCCGCCGTGCGGAAACCATCGGGGGCTGTTGCAGCACTGGGGAGTGGTTGTACGGGGCTTCAGAGCTGCCATATAAACCACTGCTCTGTAGTACCAGAAGCCTGCGAAAGCTGTCTCCTAGATCTCTTGCTAACAAGCCTCAGAGATTTGTATTGAGTCGCTGACTCTTCCCTGCTCACAGCAAGACCCTTTCCGCAGAGTTTCTGTCAGCGGCGCTGCTGCCGGCCGGCCTGCCGGTGCTGTGCTGAACTGACACAATGGCAAACAGCACTTCCCGGCAATTACCAACAAAAAAGAGTCGCCGCTATTCCCCATCGCTGATCAAGCGCTGCTAGTCTGCTTGACACAGGATAAGGGCTGAGGCAGCTGGAGCAGGACCTCCACCGCACCGTCGGTGGCAGCAAATTCAAAAATAGTTAAAATGTTTTCTGATTTCTCTTCTGCTTTTTGCCCCTTATTTTTGTCATACAGAAGTTGTTTTCAGTACTTTTCGGAACTTCTCCTTTTCTCTTACCATCTCTTCCTCTTTTCATTTCACCTTTGCTTTTTAGCTTTTTCCCCCATTCTTCTCTCTCCCTTTCTTCTCGATGTCTATTTATTTCTCCTGCATCGCAGATTGTCTCTCTGCTTGCTTTTCTTTTTCCCGGCACTTACTATATTCCATGTGTTTTTGCAACTCAGAGGCTAGCTTGTCTGCCAAAGAATAAACTCCTATTTATGGAAAATATATGCAGCTATATGCACTGCTAAAACATCTTCAGACTGTTTGCTCACAGTCATCCTGCACAGACAGCGTGACACTGTTAACACAAGAACTGAGCAGTTACCATTTTATTTACCAAAAGTAAGAGACAAAAGTCATGCAAGGACTGCAAGTGTCCCATGCAGTCGGGCAGGTTCTGTACAACACGCACACACGGGTTCATGTTCATCTGCTTGGATGTGAAACGAATTAACCTCTTTTCTCCTCCACCAGTAAAACAGTGCAGTTTGGCTGTACGTGGGAGAAACCCATGGGTTGGTCATTAAGACATAATAACCCACCCCTCCAGCACCAGTCACTTGCCCTGGAAGAAATAACAGTTAGCTGTAGCCTACAGTGCAGAGCAATACCAGTTCCTCAAAACTGCATTAAAGGTGGAAAAGAGTGGGAAAATGATGTGGAGTTCCTGAAAGCTGGAGTCTACTTCTGATCCGCACCATTTTAATCTCCATTGAGCCCATGTGCTCTAATAGATTGGGCATTTAGTCTTCTTGTGCTAATTATTCCATTGTCAGTTCAAGCTATAATTTTAGATCACTCTAAATGTGAAGCTCTGAGCAAGAGGTATTACAAGTAGATTTCTTGGGACATCTATGAAATAAAAAGATCAGCGTCCTGGTGTGATTTCATCCTGTGCCTCCAGATTAGCATTCTAAAGCAGCATCTCTCCAGCTACGATATCCTTTAAAACAGTCCTAGTCGTTTGGCATTGTTTCTTGCTGAAGTATGGTAAATAAAGGGGGAGAATTTCAAAGGCACAAAGGGTAGTTCTTCCACTGAAAGCTGGTGGAAGTCGTGTGTCTAATTCCCATTTGTGCCTTTGAAAACACACATGTGCCTGCTTTGCCCATGGCTTTAAATCTCATGCGCACACAGACAGAAGCCCCACGTTCCTATTCAACCTTCCGCACACAGTTTAATTTCCTCGCAGTGTCACAAACTTTCCACAGTAGCTGAAATCTGTCAGGGATGTTTGTGTCAAATTGCTGAGACCAGGTTCTTCAGCTCCCACTCTGCACTTGTGGGGTGATCAGATCACGATGTTAGCAGAGTCGCATAAGAGCTTATTAGCAGCTGGTGCAGACACTGTCTCTGTGCTCTAAAAACAACAACGAGAACAGCAACTCAGCTGGGAAGAGCATATGCAATAGCCTTTTAATCATTGCTTCAACTCACCATGTCATGATGCGTAAGCTTTCTCATCAATGAGGCTAGGAATACAAAACCGGAGAACTTCTTAAATATTTCAAACACCTGCATCTTGTGAAAGAAATTTATGCTACCAGATTAAAAAATAAAAATAAAAGGGGGGGGGGGAGGGAGGAGGAAGAAAGAAAAAAAATCTCTTGGATCAAAAGTGTCTTCTTATCAGGAAATGAAGGACAGGAACAAAAATACCCTCCTCCTTCATCTCCTCCTCTTCTTTTCCCACCTCAAACTTGATGATAAAATTCTGTAATCTGACAACCCCCTGCAAAATGAGAGCTGAGTGTTTACAAATGGGGCTTTTCGATGCAAGCCTGCAATTTCCAATCCCCCCAACGCCAGCCATTTCAAAGCTGGTTAGGCCGTCTCCTGTCCGCCGCTATCTGTGCCGCCCAGCTTTGCCAGCCTCCTTTATCTGCCACGGGTGCGAAGCCAACGCGAGTGGCCACGCAGAGGGGGACACAGGCAGCTGCGGGATGCCAATGCCAAGCTTCAGAGCCTGTTTATTCAGCGGTGGCAGGGAAGTCTGTCGCTGGTCACCGGGCTGGAGACGTGCCCACCGGCTTGGTGCGCCGCTCGCCTGCTTCTCCGCGGCCCGCCTGGTGGCAGTTGCAGTGATGAATTCGTTTCCTTTCGGAGTCAGTCAGACAATAAGGATGTGGCTAAATCTTGCCTGGAGCCCGCAGGCGGGGCCGCTGGTTGATATTTGCTTGCGGTGGAGGTAGGATTCGTATGGCCACCAAGTTGCCCCTTGACTCGGAAAGCCCAACGTTGCAAGCTTGCGTGCTCTGCAGGCAGCGAGTGGAGCTCGGCATGGTAAAAGTGGCCAGCAGATGTCTCTCAGGATATTTCTTTGCAGACACCACTCTCCCAACTCCCTCTCTTTCCTGAGCTTCCAGAAACTGGCGGTGGTGGGTTAGGAGGAATTCTGTTCTACCGTTCTCTGCGAACACTGCACCCCCAAGTACCTGGGAAAATTAAGGGAATGTTTTATAAAGATTTATTTATTTTTTTATATTCAATGGCAAGGAAAGGCAGCCCTTTTCTATCTTCAGAACATGTCACGCTTATGTACAGCCATTGAGAAAATGAAACAATGCCACTCGTGGGGGCATATGGTATTTTGTATTACTTTTGATTGGGATTGGGAAAAGCACTAACATCGCTGGGATTCTGCTTCATTTAGCACAGGGGAATTGGTAGATGACAGGGAAAATATTCTGCTCGCAGGTGCAGGCTGCGTCGACACGAGGCAAATCTGCTAATCAAGCTGTACCTGCCGAGCTGTGCTGGCAAATTTTTCCTTGGGTAGGCTCGGCCTAAGCTTGAGCTCTTTTCTTCAGCTGGCTGTATGTTATCCTCTGTATTTAGACAGAGAAACGGCAGCAGTGAGGCTAAGTGGTTGCTCACGGCACTGAAGGAATTAGTTTTAGAGGTGGAAGTGGAAGGCTAGAGTCCCCTGGTCCCAGTCATGTTCACCCCAGACCGCTGCATTTTGGCTTGGATGGGGTTTAAAGCTCACCACTTAGGTCACGCAGAAGGCGCGCACACTATTATCATTTTGCAGGAGCTCTCCGTTGGCATGATCCATGTCTTTGAGAATACAATAGTCCATCACCAATCCAATCATCTTCCTGTGACTGAGGGGTTTATGCAATTATAAAAAAGTGGATGATTTGAATGCTCTATCCCTCTTGTGGAATTATGTTTGGACTTTATCCGAAGAGACAGGGAAGGGATTTTGTTTGTTTTGTTTGATCATTTCTTATCACAGAACTTTGTTTGACTCAAACCACAATGATACAAGCATTCAAACACCACCTTCAGATGTAATATTGATTTATAAAACAGCAGCGCACAGCTGCTAAGCTTCACTGTTGCATACAGAAGGTCTTCAATTCCCAACAAATTACTGGCATTTCTACCTATTTACAAATTAATGTTTCCTCTGAACCTTGTGCATTTCTTATTATTCTAGTCTGCTTTCTTCGGTTTCTGCTCGGAAACCCTGTGTGAGTGTGCATTATGCAGTGATAGGGCAGCTTTAGAGCATCAGTTAAATTGGAGTTAAATAAAAAAAAAATCTAGATCAACTTTTATCCTTAGGCAAGTTATGCACTGAGTGAAATTAAACCACTATATGTACTTGTAGATTGAAGAATCAGAGGTGGAGGATGGGTCAGAAACACTAAGATCAAAGTTTTTCTTCTTTGAAAAAAATCCCTTTGAAAAGCCCCCATGCCACCTATTCTGCTTGTTAATGTTTTGACTGGAAGTGTCTGGCAGTGTCATCATCAGCAGATATTTTTAAAGACCTTTTTATTTTTTTTTCGGGAGCCGACTCTAATAGCAAAGCAATGGATCCTTAGCAGCCTCTGTTATATGTCTCTTAAGGGAATATTTTTGTTAATTGCAAATATTTGATTGACAAACATGGGATGCAATTAGTAGGCAGGCACAGTAGGAATGTGCAGTGAACTGGATCTCTGAACCAACAGATCTCAACTCTCTCAGCTTGATCTGAAATAGGCTAGAGCATTTAAACCATATGTTTCCCTCAAACTTTTTCTTTCCTCTGAAAATTCCTTATTTCCCTCAACTAACCTTCTTTCACTCTCTGCACCAAGGGAGCTAATTCATCTACTATGATCACGTCAAATAAAGACAGAAAATTCTACACAAGCTTCAGACTTATGCTGCTTTTTGACCGTGGCAGTAAAAATTAATGTGGACAAGACTATACATGCCAGTTGTGCCTTACAAAAGCCCTAGGTGAAAGAGAATACAATCTAATTTAACTTTAGACATTTTGAGCTTAATGGTCTATTTAAACAACCTGGTACCATCTGACTACATTTATCAATTATATTTCTTTTTATTTATACAGAGTACTGTCTTTCTGAGGAGGCTATAATTAAAACTTATCTAGATAAATTGTGCTCAGATTCTGTGGCACGAGAAGGAATTCAAAGGATCTCAGTGTTTTTATGTGTTCTTTTTCATAAAAAAAAGAAAAAAAAAAAGTTGCTCTTAAATCTTTAAAGGGAAATACATTTTAATGATTAGAATAGCCTAATTGCAATAGTTTTTATAATTACAGCCAAGAATTACCAGCAGGAAATGCTGTGTGGTCTGCAGATTAAAGGGCTGGCACCCCAGAATAAATTCTTCTAGGCAAGCAATGCCTCTTCTCGTGGGGCAGGGTGCTCACTGCCCACCTTCCTGCGACGAGGCTCCTGAACCAACAGCTGCCGTGAGGGATTCACCAATTCCTTTGGTTTGCAGGCATTTCCAGCTCCCTCTTTGTGATGTAGGAACTGTCTGCCAGAAGCCCCGTGCGGCACCCATCGCTGCCCGAGCCTCGCTGAGCCTGGCACAGGGCGGGCACTCGGAGCTGCACCCCCAGGGCTCCCTGGGCAGAGCTGCCCTGCACCGGGCGCTGCGCCGCCGCCGAGGCACCTGCACCAGCTCGGGTGGCAAAAGCAGCCCGGGGAGGTGGCCCAGAGCTGTGGGGGGCTCGTTTGCCCTGCTGAGAAGCTCATTTGCAGCTGTCTCGGGTGTCTCCACAATCCGCTTGAGCGTACGGTGCAGTGTCAGGGTGATATTTTTTACAGCTCAACTGCAATAGTATTTTTCTCAGATGCTGAGGAGTACAGACCCCATTTGGCAACTTCTTCCAGTCGGAGAGTAGGTGTGCTTGGCACCGGCGAAGTGACAGAAGTGACTAGCCTACCCTACTGTGCTAGTATTTGTAGCGTGTTTTATTGTATTATCAGGGAGCATTCAGAGGGAAAGAGGGAAGTCACTCTCTCCTCGCTATTATTTTTAGTATGGCATCACCCGACCTTAGCGGAACCTGATTTTTACCATAACGTGCGAGTCCCAGATGCCTTGGAGATCTCTGGCAGTACTCATCCGAGTATCGGGAGCTGGTGTGTGCCCACCTCATCGCGCTCCGTTACAGCATGCATATTTATAAAATCACATGAAGGGGCTAATGAAGCTTTGCTCATTTCAGAAGGGCCCGATCCCACAACATTTACTCCTACTGGGGACTACTCATGTGATTAAGGCTGACTCACATAAGTGTTGCAAGATCCAGCCTTTAATTTGCAAATCCCAATAACGATATGTGTTAATCAGACACTTCATCAGCGAAAAGAGCGCTAGATCTGTAGTAGCTGTATGGTAAGGCTATAAATATAAGCTACATTTCTTTAAAACTTCCTTACAGAATTTTGTCCCTAGAAGGGAAAATGTTATCTCAGTGTTGTCTACGTCCTGACTGGAAAATTTCAAATTCCTTGTAAGCAACCCCACCGAACTAACAGAAAAAAAATCATTTCCATCTGTGAGATTTCATACCGTGCATTTGTATCCCTCTTATCGAAGCAATATTCAACAGAGGCATTTACAAAAGACTTTTTTTTAGGAGGCTTGATAATATTTTTACAGAAGGGCAGTTAAGAAAGGTCCATTGCAAACCCACAATAACGTAGCCAGAACTGCATGATGAGCAACTTCTGTAGGGCAGAGAGATTTTAAATGCTGGTCCAGGTGCATGCTTGGGCTTGTCAAGGTTGCCCTTGGTGAGGTCCGGTCCCCTCAGATATTTCTTTTTTTCACACTGGAGCCGTTGTTGTGTCTCTGGTTAAGTGCTTGACAGAAAATGTCCTCGGTTGGGCTGCATGTAATGTATACTGCCGAATTGTAAAACCTTTCCACGCGACTGTGTTGAAAGAGGGACTTTGTCTCAGGTTTTCTCTTCGCAGCTCCACAATTTAAATTTTACTGTTTTGTCATGTTAATGTAATTCACTTAAAATATTTAAATTGTCCTTAATTAATTGAGGAGGGAGATTATCATTGTGGTGAACTTGCAGGCAGCGTGCAGAGCAGTACTGACACCATTTTGGTGAATACAGGTGATGAATGGTGTTGACATGAACGGCTGCAGTTACACAGTGTGCGTATACACAAATTATACCGCCATGTGTGTTCCTCTGTGTTATGAAAGCCTTTTGTTTATATATACCCAGCTATACATTTACACATTATGTAAATAAACACACATATGCCCATGCAATTTAATTGAATATATGGCTATGGGTTAAGAGGCATGTTACTCTGATGAAAAACATCTTATGGTGCTGAGTAAAAATATTTCCAATGTGCTTTTGAGTCTCCTGTAGAATTTAAGAAGGAACTGCAGAGATTTCTTTAAGGTAGTGGTTCGAATCAGTTAATAAGAGGGCTCGGGATTCTTCCCAAACCTCTAGGCTGTTGAATGGCACTCTTAGAAACTCATCAGGTTTCATCTTTACTCAACTCCTTTTATCCTTATTCAATTATAAGCTTTTCCATTGATCTTTGGTACATGCAAAACGGAGCGTTCCCCTTTGAGCTTTGTCTCAAATTAGGTCCGTACTTGTAAGGCGGTGTGCAAGAAGCGATGCATGTGGATTCGTCCTCCAAACACAAACTCCCCTAAAACCAGCGATGGGCTGGTGGTGCCGCAACGGCATGCCCTGCCTGGAGGGCACCAGGGAGGTGGGCTCCTGCTGGAGAATCACCTTCAGGAGCTGCAGGAGGCTCGGACCCGCTGCTGAGCCCCACCAGAGGGAGAACACCCCCTGGGAGGTGGCACTGTGTGGGGTGCACCTTCTCCATGGCCCTCGTCTGGGAGTGAGAGGGGGCTGTGGGGCGGTAAGAGCTGTTTCTCGTGGTGTAAGCCCCACAGGCCGTGCTGCAAGGTGACCTGTCTCGCTCCAGCAGAGCCCGGATGTGTGTGTCTGTCTCACAAAGAAATCTCTGCTCTTGCTTTTTGTTTGTTTGCCTTTTTTCTCCGTCTCATGCACGCAGCCAGGGCGCCTCTCCTCCAGCTGTTCTGTGACACCGCACAGCCATCAAACGTTGGAAGCCCGGCTCGGAGAGCAGCAGTGACAGCCTCCCCGGTGCAGGCAGGCCAGGTCCCAAATCTATTGTTCATACCAGAAAGCTCGGCGGAGTGACTTGACAGATTTTGAAAGCACTGGAGAACTTCCCCAGGAAGTTTTCTTCCTTTCACTGCCCCATTCCCTCTCTCTCCCTCAAGCCGCATGCCAGACGTGTGACATTTTAACAATTAACGGGGAGGGGAATAGCGCTGCTTCTGAGCACACACGTGCACACACGCTCGGGTAAGCAGGTGTGGGAGCACCGGCACTCCTTCTGCCCGCGAGGGTTGTGCTGCGATGCTTTGTGGTGTTGCATTCAGACACCGTGTTCTCAGCGTCTTTGTTATTGTCGCCTGATAAATAAACAGCCCTAAAATTACAGAACTTACTATGGTAATTGAGTGAAGAAAAGGAAATGCAAACCCAGCCTCACTATCTATTACATTGCCACTGCTAAAGTTGCCTAAACCTGCGCTACTCAGATGATATTGTAATATTAGCCTTCTTTCTTTTTTCACAATGATTGTTTTCTGTCCATCTCAAGCTGGATGTCAGTTCATTTAGATTTACATCAAGTAGTAAATTAAAATAATCACTCAGCAAACACTCTCAGCTCAGTTTTCTCTTTCAGTCAGGAGTTGCGAGAGATGCTTGAAGCATTCAAGCAGAAAATATTGCTGTCTAGATATTTGTCCTCTGGGTGATAAAGGAGGCATTGTCTTGGGACCCACTCAGGCCTCGGAGCTGATAGTAGCTGTGCATCACAGCTGTGAAGTGCGCTTTGTTATGTGTCTGAGGATTAGGGTTCAGGACCTTGTTTTTCTTGAAATACCAGACTGATCAGAGCTGCATATGTTCGGGGGAAAGCAGAGGTCGATGGTTCTCTGTCCACATTTTTACTAGATTATTCTTGGACAGAACTCTGGGAGAATACCCTGCAGCTTAAACCATCCCAAGAGTTTTTCATATTCTGCATTATAACCGGCATGGAAAAAAGGCTGTAGTTTATCTCTCTGCATTTGAAACAAAAGACTACAGCATCACAGCCGAGTCCCTGGGCTTTGGACCCGCGCTGGAACAGACTGAATTTTGCTCCTTTGTGTTCCATTTACAGTACAGCTGCCCATTTAGAAGCATGAATGCACCTTGATATAATAACCAAATCCGAAGAATGCGTGGCCTAAAGGAGAGCACAGTCAATCTTCATATCGACAGCTAATCTTAAAGCAAGGCTGGAAACGGTGTGGTGCGTGGAGCAAGGGGCTTGGGGGGACAAAAGAAGGCTGTTCTGTGTCTCTGTGCTGGGTGTTTTAGAAAAAAAGGATGGGGATTTTTTTTTTCTAGTTAAAACATTTCACTGCATCTTCTTTCCTAACCTTCAGGAAAACAAAAACAAAACAGAAACCCTAACCAAAATCTGTTATTTTAGCAAATAAGATGTGTGCAGAAGCACTCTTGGTGAAGATGCCATCATAAATTAAGGTAATGCTCCCAGTACAGTCACTGAGTTAAGTCGGGGTAGAGACTGCAGGATCCAGGCGTTACCTGAGCAGCCTCAGAAGCAGCACAGTAAGGGGAAGGGAGTTGGCAGATTTGAGGGTCCGGGGCCAGACTCTCACCTCACTTGTGTTGGTGGGATACCACAGAAGCTAACTGGATTTTACTGATGCACTAAGGACTACACATGGATCTTTTGTTGCTAGCGAATCAACTCTCAGGGTCACCAGTGTCCTTCTGAATCCGTCCCTTGCAGAATGGGGCCCTGATCAATAGGCAGATTATTGCCTTTGAAGTGATGGATGGCGATCCTACAACCCCACTGGTGGGCTGGAAGCAAGAAAAGCGTTTTGCCTGTACACAGCGTAATGCCTAAGGACTGGTTCCTTTTATTCCTCTGCTTGATAACATGTCAGCGGACACAACTTGCAACCCCACCACCCATGTATTTTTGCTTTTTAAATTAGGCCACTGTGGAAAATGGTCCGTCCTGTCATTCAAAGCAGGGGGTTACATACCAAAATTGTTTTGGCTTCAGTCAGGACTGGAATTGCTTCCCCCCCACAGAGCAGGGCATCTGCTCCGGCCCTCTGGAGCTAGGGGCAAGGCCTGGCTGCTGCCTGCGAAATGAAGCCTGCCTTTGGGCTTTGCCCAGTTCTCACCTGCTTGTCTGCCACAGAGCTGGGCCTGCACATCCCTGCCATGGCTCCCCGTCGCCCTGCACGTCAGTGGGGATCTGAGGCATGGGCTCAGCAGGATTAATGAATGGTGGGAGGTTGCCATCGTCCCAGGTCCCTGGCTCGGGCTCAGCTGCAGACCAAACAGCTCCTGAACCTCCTCCTACCCCCCAGTCTCGTTACGGATGCCGTTGCCATTCAGAGGACACCCTTGGCGAGCTGCAGTTTTGGTGCTTTTGGCAGGAATGATCCACAGGTTGGTTTTCTAACTAGGCAAATTGTTTCCCAAGTGACAAAAAAAGAGTAACCGGGGCCGGATGCAGACTGAGGAGCCTTGGTCAGAAGCCGACCCGTGTAGCTGTCATCTGACTCGAGCTCTGGATGCCCAGCATAGCTCTGTCTGTGTTCTCATCCTCTGTGGCACTGAAGGTCCTCCTGCTCTACCGCCCTGCCCTGTGCTTTTTCCACGGAGGTGTGCTGGAGAGAGGACACGCATGGGCCACAGCGGTGCCGTGTGGCACGAGGGAAGGGATTTGCTGCTCCTTCATCATCTGCCTGGCAGAACCGATTTGCTGCCTTTGTGCGTTTCTGCCTACAGGAGCTGGCATCATATTAAGGCACTTATCATCGGAGATATGCTAATAGCAAACTTTCAGAAAAATTACAGAGCAACAATCAATGTCTCGTTTGTTTATAAGCAGTCTTTTGTAGTTAGTTTTTTTCCTTCACTTCTGCTTCCCCCTTTCTTAGAAAATGACCACAGGGTGCTGACCTCTCTTCTTGTGCTCACAGAAATCCTCTCTCTCGTTTTTTATTTTTCCTCTGGCTTTTTTTCTCTCTCGCTATTTTTTAATGCATTTTTGTTTTCTTTTTTAATGCTTTGAAAAGGCTTGGTTTATCCTCCTTCATGCTAGCACAGCTATCCATCAGCCCTTTTCTACTCGAGTTGTTGCTACTGACGGGCTTCCTTTATTACTATATTTTCTGTGCCTTTTCCCCCTTCTTCCCTAATACACTTACGTCTCTCGTTTGTCTGTCTCACACTTTTTTCTTTTTCTTATATCCCAGCAAAACATATTCGAGGAGCCACGTACTGTTTCTCTCTAATCCCCTTCTGCAGCCCTCAGCTGTTTCCCGTGCCCTGCAGAGACCGATACCTCTGGTGATGCTCTCCCAGCGCCGCCGGGGCCGTCCCCATCCCCTCCCTCCCGTGCTGTCTCTCTGCTTGGCTCTGTCACACTGGGTAAGCAGCATGACACAAGCCGTGCGCACGGAGTGACAGAGCCGTGCTGCGAGGCACAGCACCGCAGCTCCATGGCCTCAGCTCCTGGTGCTGCCTGAGCGCCGGCAGCGGTGCAGGGCGCAGGAGGCTGCTGGCCAACAGCGAGAGCATCCCTCTGCAGCCAGCTCCTTCCCGTCCTGCTGGAGCCTGGGAGCCTTCTGATGACTTCTCAGATTTTTTTAGCTAAAAACACAGGTCAGACTCCTGTCTCAAGGCTGGACAAAGGAAGGGGAAACTCCCTTGTTTGTTATATTAAAAAGAAAAAGAAAAAAAAAAAAAGGCAAAAGACAGGTTCCTAAATGAAGAAAAAAAAATGCTGGGGCAGAAGATGACCGCAACCTCCAGCTCCTTGTGCAAACTCAAGTCACTGAAGGGAGCTGGAGGCAGGGAGTGAAACCTTCCCCCTGCTGGTACCCGATCCCTCAGCCTGCAAGAAGGAGACATGGGGGCCAGGGTATCTCAGGGAAAGTATTTTGTCTGTGTAAACTGGCGTTCCAGCATTTACATTAACTTTGTGCATTTCTGTTTGCTGAAAATCACATCTCAGAGATTTATCTCATTTGAGTTCTTTGTGAAAAAAAAAAAAAAAGTACAAGCATTCACACAGCCGTCTGATGAAGCTTACTGAAGTTACTTGAAGTATACATAGATAGATGTCTAGATATCTCAATAGCAATTTGGGTACGGAATTGCTTAAATTATCAAAATATTGACATAAATCCTAGCACAAAATTAGGCACTTCTGTTGTGAGTGGTACTTTTTTTGTTTGTTTTTCTCCTGCTGTCACCAATCACTGCTATCACAGCCCAGCCTAAAGCCAGACACTGGAAGGGGAATTTCCCCCCTAGTTCTTTGCAATAAAAGAAAAGAAAAGAAAAAGAGAGAGAGAGAGAGAGAGAGAGAATCTCCTAACTGCAGGAGAAGAACTACTGGGGTAGAAGGTTACCAAGGCCTCTGGCTTCTTGTGTGTAGCTGAAGAGAGTATTCAGAGAGTTCAAACACAAGTAGGAGATCTCTGAGTGCAGGAAACAAGCAACGTAGTGCGAGGTGAGAGAATTAAGCAGAGAGAAGGAGGGCAGTTACCTCCTGTGCATCCATTCCTGGCAAGAGAGGTATCCAAAGAATCCTTGAAAGAGACATCTTACGAAAGCTTCGTTATGAGCTCTTGCTAATTTGAGAAATGTCAGAAACGCCAATCTTATTCTCCACTCAGCTGTCGGGCTCTGTGTGTGTCTCTGCCCGGATGGCACTTTCTGATAAACGTCCACTCGTCGCGCAGCGCCTGGCAGAGCGGCATCGCTTCAGTCTAAGTGAATAATACCTGGACTCTGTTCATCACATAACAAAATCTCGGTATCGTGTCTGCTGCCATGGGGCGCAGAGAGCGCTGCTTGGTTTGTGCTGCAGTGGCTGCGGACTGGCACCAGCAAGACCCATTCCTGGCCCTCAGCACCCACAGGGGATTTCTGAAGTACCTGTTCTAGTTCAGTGCTGGGAGATGCTGGAGGCGTGCAAACAAATGCATAGGATTTGAAGTTTTCCCCCCTCTAACAACACAAATATTGTCTCAACGTTCTTCCAGAGTTTGCCTGGTGGTGGTGGTGGGATTGCACGGGGTGCTCCCTCGTGCATGCAGTCAGCCCCTTTCCCAGCAATGCCGTGTGGATCCCAGGCTCGAAGGGCAGCTGAAATAGCAGCATAGCTGCAGCTGCTACCTGGAAATCCGGAGGCCGTTGTCTTCCTTATTTCATCTGTCGCTAGTCAGCTGGAAAGCACAGTGACCTATGAGTAATGTGGCCGTCCCAAACTCATGCTGATAAAACCTTTACGCTACCTCCTCGCACCATCTCTCCCTTTCTATCTCCCGGAGATGTTCTGATCCAATCTTGACTTCCTTTGAGGTAGGGCATTCTGGCTTAATGCCCTACCCCCCATGGAGAGTCAGAGAGAAATGATTTTAAGTTTGTTGTTGTTTTGTTTTGTTTTGTTTTTTTCTTTTGTTTTTGCCTGACAGACTTGTCTGCAGAGCTTTTATAGCAGTAAAAAAGGATGTGACTCTGTGGCCATAACCCAGGGGCCCTTTTGGACATTGCTCCTCTCAATCCGTGGCTGCTGTTGAGGGCATAGCAGAAGAATTTCCAAATCCCAGAATATCAGAGCTGTCATGGGGGCAGTAAAGCACCAAGTATAGCTTGGAGCAGCCCAGAGGTGGGAGATAACAGAGTTCACTCATTCTTTACTCTCTCCACCTTCTTGACAATATCACATGTATTCTGCCTTCCACTCGGCAGTCAGTCCACTTGGCATGTTTTGGTAATCCTTTGTGTTAGGGATGTCTGTATCATTAATGAACGTTTCTTGTTTGTTCCGTACAGGTCAGCTTGGTGGATTTTATGGCAGACTTCTACAGCTGAGGGACAACTGTCTGTGGATCTCCAGGTAACTGTCGTTGCTTCTGTTTCTTTCATGAGCTGCTCTGGTTGTTGTGACCTTGTCTTCGATTTTAGGCTGCAGTCCTCATTCCTTACCCCCTGTGTTTGTCACCTCATGATCAGCGTGTTGTCCTGAGTTGCATCTTAGAGCTACTTGGAGACATAAAGTGCAGGATGTGCTGGCTGCCCACTCAGTATGCAGCTCTTGTGTCCCACTGGTAGCCTTTGACCAGAAACCTGCAAGCTGCCTATTCATATCTAAGGGGATTTGCTTGCATTTTATGAAGATATAAATGGTTGAGCACTTACTGGATAAAGAACTGTCTTTCTGTCTGTGTGATCCTGCCATAACTGTGGTTAATGGAAGAACTCAGTGGCAAGGCAATTTTCTTGTCTCTAGAGAAACACTCTCACTTTTTAACTGGACAGAGCCCTCATCTACTTCTCACTTTTTTTAAGGGCTGAGATTTACTTGGTGTTTCTGCCGTAGATTTCAAAATGTTTCATGATTACATTAGTTTCATTCCTTTCTTTGAGAAACTCAAAATTAAAGTAGGCACATGCTTCAACAGAAACCTACAAAAGAGCGTTGGGTGTAGTGGTTTGAAGACCACCATGCCAAACACACTAAGCCCCAGTCCTGCTGTGACACCAAGTCCATGGCAGTAGATTAGTGCGCTGCCTGACAAGGTTGTTCAAGGCCCAGCTTTAACGAGTCAGATGAAAGCAGACTGCTTTTCAGTTTGGCACTCAGCCATCCTTGTTATGATAGTGTTTGTGTTGTAAGCTCCTTGGGGCAGGGACTGTGGCTTTCTGTACATCTTGAGTCACTCCAAGACTGTGGCCAGCATTCTGTGAACCAAAGCTAATAAATCAAAGCCAGCTTTTCCTCATGTGCTTCAAAACCTACTCCATTTTGGAACGAGCAAACCACGTACAGCTCACTGCAGGCTTTGTCAAATTATTCCTCCCCTTCACACTTGGACTCTTCTTCATTTTCCACACACTTAATACTCACCCAGCTCCTTTCTGTAACTGGCAGCTGATCCAATTACACACTAGAGGTAGAAATGCTGAAGTCTTACAGTTCAAATGTGGAATGATATGCATAGTCACTTTGTCACTCAAATCCTTTAAAAAAAAAAAAAAAAAAGAAAGAAAGAAAGAAAGAAAAATCAGACTTGCTGGCCATAATTAAGGGCAGAAAATAGAGCACACAGTTAATATCTCCGTGGTTTGCCAATACTGGGATGACACAAGTACCAATCAGGAAACTGGAGCCATGTGGCTTCCCAGATAAAAACATGGGCTTTTTTCTTCTAGGGCTACAGTTAAATCCAGCTTAAGGTTCTAAATTAAACGAGTCCCTTAACCTCTGCAAGTGCACGCGATCCCTCCGGGTCAGAGCTGAGGTTATTGGCAGGTCAGCATGGTGAGGCTTGTATTCTCTTGCCTTCCAAAAAGTGCAATGGCAGAAATGAAGGAATTATGGTCCAACCCCTGGCAGAAGGCCAAGAAGCCAGAGGTGTATGGGCAGCAGCCCCCAGACAGAGAGGCACTGCAAGGGGAAAACCTGAATTATCAGAGGGCATGAAGGTAGGCAGGGCCGTGTCGGGGCATTGTAGGTCTCTCTTGCTACTGCTTTGTGCAGCAAGGCACTTCATGGCAATGAACTCATCTGCTGCTCACGGGCACTGCCATCTCAAAGGTAGGCTACATCTGGGCTCAGCTGGATGGTGCTGTGTTCCACCTGAGCTGTTTTCTGGAGTCCCCAATTTACTTTTTGTCGCATTAAGAGTACAAAACTGTAGCTAGAGTCAGATGTGGGATCCCAATGGCACCATTGGAATGTGCAGCTCTTGAGCTATGCAAGTTGCCTGTGCAGAGTTGTGCCGAGAGGGAGCTTGTTTTTTTTAGTGGAAAGGATCCCACACACTCATCAGGATAATAATGAATCCCAGTAATAATGAGCCATTTTGAATTATAGGTAAAGGTAGGATGGAGACATTGTGTAGTAACAGCTACTCCTCGTTTGCACTGTTGGCATTTGGCTGCTGTGTGCTCAGAAGGCTTACTTGTGTGCCTACTTCCAGAATTGCATTTCTGGAAAATTCTGGTTGAGTTTCTCAGCTGTACTTTTGTTCAGGGTTTTGTTCAGAAAGCCAGTTCATTCAGCAGAACAAGCTTGTAAAACTGTGCAGCAGTAGCCCAGTAAAGCGTCTTCCACACTACCAAAAATGTAGGAGCCTGCAAAGCCTCCAAGCTCCTCCAGCTCCCACCAGAGAGCTAGAGCTGAGAATCCCATATGACAGAAAACAAGCAATAATTAAAAATCCCTATTTTGCCCAAAGAATTCCTTTGTTCAATGTATGTAAATGTCTTTGCTTGCTTGTAAGTGATTTCATTTTTGGTAGTTCCCTAGCTCGGTAATCTGAGCTTGGGAATAGAGGAGTCTGAAAGGAGTGTTACACTGAAACAAAACACCTGTCTTTCAGTCAAGACTAAATTGACAAGCAACAATTTAGTTGTCTAAACTCAGAGCTTTCAGGATTTCAGACTACATAAATGTCAAGATGCCTAGGTAGGGCTCAAAGGTGAGCGACAGTGTAGGCAAATATACATTGGAACTTCAATTATCCAAACCCTGATAACGCTCAGTTACCTGAAGTTTAAACATGTCTCCCCTCACTCGTAGTTTCCACATTTTTCTGTAAAATCCCTTTGTACGGAATTGCCCGTGTCTTGCCCAGCATAGTCTGTAAACTTTAAGAGCTCGTCTCCTAAGGAGCTTAGTGTGTCTGCCAGATCACAGCATCCACAACCCCTTTCTGACAGAGCCTATAATTATCCTTTCATGTTACCTGTTACATTTGGATAGAAGTATTAAAATAAATAAATCTTCATTTTCATCTTTGTTGTCTCCAGCTGCATTCCACTTCTCCTTAGGCATGGTGTCACTGGGGCACCCTTCCTCATAATACAGAGCACAGAAACACCATTCCTTTCATAATTTGGCACAGGGAGGTTGTGTCCTCTAATGAGCAGATTGTCTGGACTTCACTAGTTGGCAGAATTCACCATCGGTAAGTTGGACTTCACAGACAAAATCCTTTGCTTTGTTACTCTCCTTTAACACCTTTGACATCAACTGATATCTAAGAGTCAAGCACGCTTCAGTATCCATATTTTTGGAGCTTAAAAAATGCTGGGATCCAAATCAAGATCCCCAGAGAATTTTTGCCTTACGTGTCTCCTGTCTGTGGAGACGAGTGGTGGAGGGATTCCTTCTTCTCTTGTCCTTGCTCTTCAGCAAGCAAGCATTGCCCCCTTTATTCTTTAGGGGAGGAATCTGAGACAGCATAAGGACAGGAGATGCTTCCCAATTTCATCCCCAGTAGCAAGGACACTGGGGGAAAAAGCATCTGACTACACCAGCACTCTGAGCAGACCACACTGAGCAGGAGAGATGTTAACACGCTCATCTGTGCTATGGTCCCTTTTCAGGTAAATGTTCATTAGTGGCACTGTGGAATGAAAGTTGATGTGCAAGTGTTGCCTGCTCTGCAGTGGAGGACTTTTGGGTGGAATGAGGTCTCTGAACGCGAAACTGGCAGCATGAGGAAGAATAAGGGGTTTTTTGGCCAGGTCAGGCAATGTCTGCCTTCGCTTTAGCCAAAGGCAAAGAGCTTGATCCTGCCAGAACAAATGGCATAAGACATAGAGGATCCAACATTGCAGAGGAAAATAAAATCCTTTTCTCCATTGAAAGCAGAATTGCGTAAGAGAACTAGAAGGCAAAATGCAGTCCAGTTTCATCTGTTGCTTTGACTGGGAATGAGAAGAGAATTAAACTAAATGGGGATATTGTAAATTCTGCAGTAAAAAGAAATCTCATTCTCCTGGCAGCAAACTAAGATTGCAAAGAAAATATAGCAACAGGAGACAGACCAGAGAGTGCCCATTTCAATATTTAGGAAGTCCTCGTGTCTTAGGTGTTCCGTGGTGATCAAAATTTGAAATAAATTAAAGTTGCATTTTAATTGAATTACACAATGACATCAATTTAAACATGAGTAAACAGATGCAATTTTGTGCAATGCTTTAAATTACATTTCTCACATATGCATTTAATTTAAATTTATTGAGATGGTTATTTATGTTAATAAAATAATTAAAAGCAGTTATTTAAGAGTAACTATGAAATAGCTGTGTAACTACCTATATTAATAAGACAGTTAGTTAAGGGATAATGTCTATTGCTTTATAGTGTAATTGCAATAAACAGCTGCTGAGTTTGATTAAGAGCTGAAGTGGAGCTAAAGTGTTTGAGCAATCTCAAAAGCTATTTGTTGTAAGTGTACTACAAAGCAATAGCGATTATTCCTATTATACAAAAAGCCATAGCATAAACATTAAAATATATTAAAACTCCTTAGTATAATGCTTTTTTCTTGGGTTATTCAAGCATCTCCCTGGGAATGGTGGGGCTAGAGAAGGAGAGGTGGGGCTTTGGTGGAGAAGAGGCTTTTGGGGGGCAATAAGGTGGTCGAACACAGTTTCGTTCATATCCTTATTCCCCCCTGAGAGTACACCTAACTGCAAGGAAGGGCACCGTCTGCGTTTGTGGGCTGTGTTTTCTCAGGGGTGGCACCATTAAAGAATCTTAGGTGGATCCCTCTCAAACTTTGTAGGAAAATTTCAGCGTTGGCCTCAGGTCTGACCTAGGAATTTCTCCAGCTTTTTGTTGGAATGTAAGAAGGGAGAGCTGAGCATATAGCACAAATCGTTCTGCAACTTTGTCTATGAAATGGCTGCTGCCACTCCATAACTCCATCATTAACACATGAAGCAGACGCTTCCTGGTCCCCAAGCGTATCCTGCTTTATGGCACTGACACATACCTAAACCACAGACCATTAATTTTCAGTGGGATCAAGTAAGCAAATAGGCATTGCTTGTATCGCAGTTGTTATTTACAAACTCCATACTCTCCTGCTTCTGGGCAGTGGGATTGTACACGACACTTTTGCCTTTAAAATTTCTGCTCTATTAGGGTGCCACAAGTTTTTTAGCAAGTCAGGAAGGAGTTGCTTAATTACTTAAAAGCTGCCTTATTTCACCTTTTATTTGAGAGCAGCTCTGAATGGTAAACTCTGACACATTGATTGAGGCACAAATGGACAGATGCAGTCAGCTGCCTCTTGCTGCTCCTAGTTCAGGCACCTCTGTGCCTGTATTAAAAGTGAAAATCTCTCGGAGACCAGAAGTGCTATGAAATGCTGCTAAGCAAAGATTTTACCAGTAGAGATTTTGCACGTTTATGGTTTTGTAGGGAACTAGGTTGGCCACGTCCTGGAGGAAGATTTGTTGGGAGGGTAAGAACATGTCCTGGGTGATCAGGCCCAGGTCCAAACCTCTTCTCATGTTATTGGCTCTTGGGAATCACCCACCTCCTCGCTTTCCACCTGGGGGAAGGGCAGGTGCTTCTGTCCCGGCAGTGAAGCAAGCTTGGGGAAAATGTACTGAAGTCCGTTTGGTCAAAACCCACCAATTCATTCACATCCAGGTGGTAGAGTTTTCACATAAAAAAAAAAAAAAAAAAACTGTAAAAACTTCAAAGAGCAGGAAAAAAAAAGGTGTTACTGGTCTATCTGTGCTCGTTTCCTCCCGTCATGCAGTCTATCCCACAGGAGATATGCTACCTTTGGCTAACCAGTCATGTTCAGGATTTCCAAAAAGCCATCCAGCTTGGCAGAGCCCGGTGCACAGCAATTAACCCGGTGCCAACCCACTGCTAACCGCTGTGGGAAGGCTTTGGGTCTGCTGTGGGAAGGTTTTTGGTTACGGCAGCCAGCGCAGGGGCGGTTTGGTACCGAGGGTGCACCAGGAAGGCGCTGCTGCTGCTGGGATCTCCCCAGAGCAGCCCCTGGGTGCCTGAGTGGCGAGCGGGACTCCGGCAGCTGCTACCTCAGGAGGAGCTTAGGCAATGGCAGAGAAGCCCACCCAACATCCTCGTCTTGTTAAGCTGCTGGGGCTTGCAGCCCTTCCTAACTCTGCCCTGGGGAAAAACTGTGTAACAATGGATAAAAGACTTGGGCCTCCCAGCTTAGTTACAAAGGATTCTCTTCACTCATCCTCTTAGTGAGAAATCCAGTTGAATGCTTTTTGAAATCTTTCAAATATTAAAAATAAAATAAATCTTCTTATTCCGTTCCCCGGCGAGATTCTTGACTGCAGTGCCATGTTGTTGTGCACTTCAAGTCCTTTAAAATGTCGCGAGGACCCTCGTCAGTGCTGTGGCTGCAGCCAGGTACGGGGAGAAAATGTTATTCAGTTCTTTGTGTGCCTTCAGAAAGTCGAAGGCAAAAAGCCCTTGAGCACTGAGAAGGGGAAGGTACAGTGGGTATTAAAATCAGTGCTACCAGGCTGCGGGAGGCTTATCGCTACTAGCTGCCTTGGTTGGGATCTGTTTTGGAAAAGGGCTGGAGAAAGCTGTGGTGTTTCAGCCAGAGCCAGGGCAGTACCGCTCACCTCTCACCTGGGCGCCTGAGTCATTGCCGTGTGCTGCTCAGAGCAGTTACTGTGGAAAATACTTGGCAAATCGGTTGTGAAAAGAACTGAAACCTGTTTTTGGCTGCCTGAGAAGCTGGTTTGCCTTTCCTTTTTTCCTCTCCTGAAATGTTTTCTGCTCTCTTCCCGTATTGCCAAAGTCCACCCAGAAATGCCCTACTCCCTCTTTGCATGTGCTTTTCAACCCAGTGGGGCCGAGGTGCTTCAAACCCCCCTGAGGTTACTTATGATCTGACAGGGCTGGGAGAATGACAGCTGTCCCTGGCTGCTGTCATGAAGGGACTCGTGAAGTGACCTTAATACCTGCGGTCTTAGAAGTCATTTTTCTTTGCAGAGAAAGCTTTGACGAAAACATCGTTGTCGTTGTTTGGTAAGCAAAATCTCTTCATGGGAAGCTCTTGCAAGCAGAAAAGTGGTTTCTTCTCTCTGCCTTGCAATCTTTCTCTGTCCTCCCAAGGAGCTGTTGAATATTCAGCATCACCTGATTTTAAACTCTTCCTTTAAAGTCTTTGGAGCCTCTCAGTGTTACCAGAGGTCATACTGGTAGACTACCCTGGGTTAGAGCACACGAGAACCTGAATTTCTTAACAGTAGCTGTTTTCAGTAAAGTGTATGTTTAGCTTCATGTAAAAAACATCCAGTGGCCCTGTTAGATTTTTTTTGACATCTCGCTATCTCTGAATTTAGCTTTGGTTCATTAGTCAAGGAAATAAACAGCCACATTTCTTATTATTCACACTATCACAGAGTGTATTCCAAGCCTATACATATCCTGTAGCTTGTTAAATAATTCTTTATCCTTTAAGAAATTCCCATTAATCTCTGACCAAGAAGAGCAATAATAGGTTAGTTAGTCATCATATATAAAAATCTGAATCATTTTTACAAGTATCTTTAATGGCTTCCATTAATTACGTGTCTTCATAAAAAAGCTACCCCTCTCAAACACAGCATCCTTTCATTCTTCAAGAGGATCTAATTTCTGAAATAACTGAAATTAAGGCACTGATGCTTTGTTTGGGCAAATTAAGCAGAAAAAAAATACTTACACATCTCAAGCAGAAGGTACAAGAATCATGTTCTATTAACTTGTCAGCTATCTTCGTATTATTAGCAACATTTTACAAGTCAACCCAGTGGACTGCTATGATTAGTGCTACGCTGACAGCAAGATATTCCGAGCCTACTGGGTTGGGATTTTAGCAGCAGCCCGGGTGGAGATGAAACATCTCCTGCTCTGCTCTTTGCCTTGCCCCATGTGTCCTGGGCTCAGGTTTCGTGGTGGCTGTGTGGTCAGCAGGAAGGGGGCCCTCACGCACGCTTCCCACCCCGGCCCTGCTCTGAGGTTGGGTTTCCCTGTGCTCAGCAGCTTCGCTGAGGAGGGCATCTTTAGGGGCAGCTGATGTTTTAGCCTAGCATTTCTCTGAGTACATGTAAACGCACATCTTCTGGGGGACTAAGTGGGCCCATCAGAGGTGGACCTGCAGGCAGGACCAGTCCTTTCAAGGGCAGCTCAGGCTTCTGGCGGATTAAAGAGGCTCTGAAACCACGGCCAGGAACATTACATCGTTCATTCCTTTTTTCTTGTTCTTTCTTAATTTAAGTATTAATTTGCTACCTTAAACTGACAATAAAAGGCAATATTCATTGCCCTGCCACCAGGGCTGGAATAAACAATATTTTCAAAAATCTTTCAAAACAGCATCTCCTGCATTCATGTCTCTTCCTGTGAAGACACCAGAGGCCCTGAGTAATGGATACAAATTTTCAAGGTCAAATGTAAAACAGAGGTAGCCTCTAATCCTTCATGGCCTCTTTAAACCCTTCCGTAGTCTATAGGCTGAGAAACACAGAAAAAGGGAGGGTGGCTCCGAAGCCTCTTTCTCTACTGTTTTATTTCAGGTCATGTAAGCTTGCTCACTCTTGTGGAAGGCCTAAGGAGCTCAAGGAGGGGTTTAAAGAAGAGATCTTCCTCTCCTGTTCAGTTGAATAGTCATGAATTAGACTTTTGGGAGACTAAAGCTGTATAAATGCTTAAGGAAATCTTTTGATTACACATAGTTTTAAAAGATGCTAAAAACAGTTCTACTACAGTTAGTGGTGGATTTTTATGTACTTATTTATCTTAATTTATGATATTTTTCCCCTTCCCTGAGAAGCAAAGACTATCAATAGATAAGGGAAAGAATTCTGTGTTTTTGTATGCAGTATGAGTCCAATACTTGGCCAAAACCCAGATCTATTGTGGCAAGAAAGTAATAGATGAACTAACTAGGGACCCAGACTCTCTGGCTAGCATCCAAGAAACATTAAAAAATGTAGTACTGCACATAACAAGTAGGAAGATGCATGCAAATGTTGATGTCTTATTGAAAATAGTTAACTTATTAATATGTTGGGTTTATAGGCATGCATTTGGATTTTAAAACCTACTGTCTAAGTTCATACCCTGAAATTATCTGTTGAACTATTTCCCTGAAATAGTATTTAAAGTAGCGCCAGACTGGTGAGGTACTGAAAAAAAATGGCACTGCTGGATCTCTAGGGATGGAGTCTTTCCTTTGGGAGCATCAGTGCTGAAGTAGTGGAAGGGGTCCAGTTCAGCTCTTGGGAAGGTTTCTAAGCAATGATCCCACTTTGTTTCTTCACCACATCTTCCCCGCCTGCAAAGAAGCAAGTTGTGCATATGGCCCTTAGGAGTTTGTCATACAGGTAGCAGCATTCAGCGTCTATAGGTTCATGGGAAAGATGTGGGTCAGGAGCTTCGTGTGGTACCCAGAGATCTCCAAAGAGCATTAGAGACTGAGGATCATTGGCTAGTATAGGATTTAGTGTGACATCGAAGCTAAGGCCTAGAAAGAACCTTATTCCTGTGAGTCTTCTGTTGGATGCAGGGTATGGCTCATATTGTCATCTCCATGCTGCTTATGACTTCAAAGTCTGGAGAACATTACAGTTTTCCACCTAGATCTGTTTTGTCATCCAGCCCTGGTAAGCTATAAAAGGTGATTTGGTCACCCCTCTTGCAGACAGTCCCTCCACTAAGCAAAAGGTCCGTGATTATGCACAGCTACTGTCTGAAAGCATAACACATGTAGGTGAGGGAAGATGCTTCTTTACTTCTCATGTGCATTATATGCAAGCCAGCTGCAATCTGGCTCCCAATTAATGTCATGCAGTTGGTAATGCAACCCTCAAGTGTTTTTATTTTCACTGCCAGAAGTGTCCTCACCATTTTGCACATTGGTTTGAACATCCATTAAGAGTATTTTGTTGCACGCTCGCCAGTATGTGCAAAGTAACTGCAATTACAAAAGTGCAAAGAAGAGTATAGGAAGAAACCCACCGGAAAAGCAGGTGAGGTCCAGACGAGACAGTGCGTAGAGAGCAGACAGTACTGTCCTGTGAAACATTACAGGAGTTTCAAATGATAATTTCTCCCTATCAAAGCAATTAGAAGAAAGATTCAGTGGCTGTACTTTTATTCACAATCATAGCTATCACTAGCATTCACAAGAGGTGTTGTATTCCTGGTTTTTATGCTTTAGCAGTAGTATTTATCCCTTTTCCTCTGGAATTATAGATATTTTAAGTAGGGAATGGCTTAATGTTTGGACTACCAGGTGAATGGTGAGACTTGGTTTTCACTTTTTTTTTTACATGATCTTACTTATTCCCTTATTCCCCATTCCCATCCCATTCATTTTGTAGGAGCTGGAAGACCAGTTTCATGGTAGATGTACTAAGCAAGCTTGCTCGTGCAGTGTTGTGTGTGTTGTGTTTTTTTTTTTTCTAATCTCTCAACTCTAATTGTTGCATACAAATTGTTTAATAAATAATGTTGGACAGGGAAAAAAAAAAAAAAGAATAGATATTAATTAAGAAAAGGATTTAGGCTGACTCAGTTTCATACATGAGACAAAAGGTTAAGTAAATGCCAAGGCCGCTATGCCTCTTCAAACAATGAATATTAGTTTTAGAATCATTAATGTCTGCTTAGAAAACAGAGTCATACTGGAGACTTGTATGCCAAAATAACCAAGGCCAGGGCTGTTTCTTTTCAATCTGAAACTAAATTATTCTCCAATAGAGGGCTAAATGTATGCAATTAACAGTGCTAGGTAGGACAACAGGGAATGCCACTTTTAATATGTAGCCAAATTGAGATCAAGTTTTTCTTTGAATCTGGTAACTTGGACATTTAATATGCACAACCAAGCTCTGCAACAGAATTAGTGAAAAGAAGCAGATAATTAACTCCTTCACTGCTTGTCAATGGAGACAGAGTGATTAGCCTGCTGTTTACTGATTTCTGTCTTCTAAAGTTGCTGGATCTACAAAAGCGATGTTTTTTTCAAGTACCTTCCATACGTGGGCAAAGATTAAGACAGTTGTGTAGTCTCTATTAGAAAGGGGATTACCACATTGTATTTTTAAAGAAAACTTCATCCTGGGAAAGATTAGTTTCTCAGACGGGGGAGCTGAGGTTGGAACAAACGTGACCATACGAGTTTAACTAAAAGTGCTTATTCGGCTTCTGAGTTGAAAAGCTTTAAGAAGAGTGGGCTGAAAGGCTCAATTGTATATTTTAAAGCTAAATAACAAAATACTTTCTAAGCAAGTGCATGACTCTCGTCGGTATGTAGGCAAACATCAAGGTGCTTATTAAAATTTCCCAGCACCCTCAAGTGCAGAAGAGATATTCTCTGCTAGACAAGACAAGTTACTTACACGTTAGCATCACCCATTTAGTATGAGTGTACCTAATAATGTTACTTATTTCCCATCCAGTGGTGTCTAGGAGGATGAATGTATTTATTCCTTGCATAAGGCAACTGAGTTGAGCAAATGCCCAAATGGGTCTGGAGCTCACCTCCAGAGTCCTCGATAAGCTATAATCTCATAGAATTTGCCTCGGATGTCTGTAATTACAATTTTTGATGGGGCAACAAATCCAGTCCAATTGCTGCTGTCTTTCTAGGCCTAGTTTGGCTCTGGGAAGTTGAAACCTGCAAAGTTCAAATATATTTTTTTTACTTCTAATTTTATCTAAACTCAGTCTGCACTTCCTTGCTCTGGGTTCTGCTTGAGCTTAAAGCAAGAGGGCATTATCTCCCACTGCGTGGAACTCAGTCTTTTCCCCCCGCGAGAAGGCTTTCAAAGCCGTGCATTCGGTTGCAGCGGTGACTCCTGCTGAAGTCAACAGCCACATGCAAATAAATCCTCTGGTTTGGAAACGGTGCACTTAAATAGTTCAAGTTTTGTTTCTAAGGCTGAAGTGCATTAACAGCTCTCATTTAACTGAGTAAATACTATTATGCTGAAGTCCTTTGCATTGTCATCAACAGGAAGAGAGCTCTGCTCTAGGGCTTGTTGAAGGGGCTGTACTGGAATGCATTGTATTTACATTCAGCATTTGTGCCATGTCTAGATCTCCCTCTCCAGTTTCTGGTGCTTGCTGCTTCCAAGAGAAAATGCCTTATCTGGAGAATGGGCCTGTCCCGGGACACGTGCTCAAGCCCAGTTCTGAGCCTCGTACCCTGCTGCTGCTATGAAAGAGCAATATTTTACCTGACCACTTTTAAGTCACCTTCATTAAGACCATTGGGAAAGAATCGGTGCATTTTCTAATTGTTAAATCTTGATCTTTTCCTTTGCATAATTTTCTCTGGGGAGATCTGGACTCCAGGTGAGTAAAGTTTGTTCCCTCCTGCCCAGCTGGCCTGACTGCGGGGTGCGCAGGCAGACTCCAGCAACGAGCAGGTCTCTGAGCTGAGGCATCACAGTGGTCCCACCCACGTGCAGGGGCTCTGAGCAGGCTGAAGCCCTCAGTTTGGCTCTCAAACAGCATGACCAATGCCATCAGGAAGAAAATCTCCAGGATGCTTAGTATCATGGCACACTCGAACTCATGATTTTATCCCTTATGGATAGGTCTCAGCACTCCCAGTCTATCCTGACAGGCCCTGTCTCTGCTCATTCTCCCATCCATCACATCTGCCTTTATGGCAGCACTCTGTGACCAACCTGGGGCAGGCAGAATGGCCCCGAGCCCTTCTTCCTGATGTCACTAACACAAAAGCACAGGAGAAGATTAGAGTCCAAACTGCTGAGTATTGGGAGCAGCCTGGATGCTTCTTTCCCTCTGCAAAGTGACTTTTCACAACGTGACACAGAGCACCCTCACTCCGTGCTTCTTCACCATGCCAGCCGTGTTCTTGGTGGCTTTCTGTAGCCACCTGTGGTCCTGGTGTTGCAGTGGCAGGGCACCTGGGACATACATACACACCGATGCAAGCCTCATATCAGCCCAGGAGTCCCTAAAATAGTGAAGGAAAAGGGAAGCGAGGCTGTGTTTGTACAAGGCTGCTCGCAGAGGTATTCCTGTTGCACTTTTATACTAACGTGCTCAGCGTGGCAGTGGCAGGGCAAGCTCAGCAAGCACTGGGGAGCGCTGGCAGCCCTAAGCCCCTGCTGCCCCAGCGAGAGCCAGCCCCGCATTGATCTCGCCGGCTGCTCCAATCCTCTCTTCCCTCCCTCCAGGCTGCTCCAGGCCTTTCTCTCAGCGCCTTCACAGCTGGCTCTGATCTGCGCTCCCTCGGCTCCCGCCTGCGCCTCCAAACCCCGGCACGCCATCATCCTGCGCAGGCACTGCCACCGCTCCTCTCTCCCCCGCTGCTGCAAGCCTCAGCTCTGCTGCCTCCCTGCCAGGTGCTACCTCTAACCTCGCTGAGCCCCATGGGCTCCTTCGCTCTTCTTTTACCTTTCCTTCCTTCACACGCCCGTGTCCCCAGACAAGCCCCGTCCCGCTCCCCCAAGGGGTGACGGCTGCCACTGGCACCTCTCTCGACACCGCTGCTCCTCCGCCCCGGCTCCTGGTCGGGCAGGGTTCAGCCACTGCAACTCACCGGGGCACAAAAGGTGCTTACACTGAGCTCGGTCATTCCTCAAGAGACCTCACCCAGTTTTATAGCGCAGCCCGTCCCATCAATCAGTGTATCTCTCAGCGCCGACAGGCTGGACAAGGGCTCGGCTCTGCTCCTCGCGACGTTTAATCCCCAGCGCCGAGTCGGCAGGACACCGTAGACTATTGGGTTCCGCTCAGGCATAATTCCATCATTACCATTGATTTGTTCGCTCACGCTCCCCACGGTGCTTTTAATCAACTCTCCATCTTTGTGCCTTCACACCTTTACGCTTTTCATGATTGGCTCTGCTACCTTCTGCCTCTGCAATGAAATAGTACCATAGAAATCCGCCTGCATCTTACATACATTAACAATTCCATTTCTTCTCTCTCTGGTCCAGTGAAGGGATCTCCCTCTCCCACAAAGGCACCACTGTCTCTGCAAAGCGCTCCGGTAAGCGTGCGGGGAATGGCTTCTATTCATTATTTCTCAAAGTCCAGTACAATGGGTTATAATTAGTTACTGGCCTCCTTGGTTTACTCTACCTTCAAAGGCTCTTTTATATCTTAAAAGTGAAGGGAGATGCTGACATTAATTTTGGCTGTCTCTCCATAGCATTGTGCAGAGAAGATAAAACTAACACACAGGTAAAGGGAGAAGTAGCTCACTAGCCAAAAAAAAAAAAAAAAGAGTAGCAAATAGGGTCATCATCACATTCATTTCGTGAAAGTAGTGTGGTGTTGGAGAGAACTCATTAGCCTTTTTGTTCTGCATTCGCGCCACCATTTATCAGCGGCTGTATCACATGTCACAGCTACGATCCTTTCTGGCATCCAGCGTGGGACCAAAGGGCTCCCGGAGAATGCTGAGTTTCGACGCCAGGGCTGTGCCGCGTGATGCACTAGGCGCTGTATTAATTGTGGCAGATAAATTTTTTTCCAATATACTCCTAAAGGGACACTCAATAAAGCAAAGTAGTGTGATTTACCAACTCAAAGAAGCATGGACGAATAAAAACACATCATGGGCCTGTTCTTCTTTCCCCTAAACCTCCAATAGTTTGTTAGCACTGAAAGTGTTGGGAAATGTTTGGGGGAAAAAAATTACCCTAATCAGTCCACAGCAATGTGCAGGCTGCTTTCAGTGAAACACTTAATTTTAGTTGTGTCTCAAGTGGCTGTGACCTGTCAAATCGTTAAAGAAGTCTGCTGCTTCTTTAAGCTATGACTCTGGCCACTTTTGTGCATGCATATATTATTCTCCACTGCAAAGTGCAGTTTGGGAGTAGTTTTAGAAACGTACTTGGAGCTCTTCCATGAACAGCCCTTCAGTCTTTGCAGAAAATACCTGGGCATTTTTTTTGTAGCCTGGTAAAATTGGCATCATACTAACAGGGTCTTTAAAAAAAAACAATGTATTGAACTCCCAGCTGTAAAAGCTGAGCAGAACTAGGTAGAAGGTTTGCATACATCTAGACACATACATGAGTATACACATATGAATGTACACACACAGCTGGAGGTAGTACACGTGCATATGTTTCATAGTCGCACACAAAACAGAGCATACAATTTGTCACTGCTGTACTGAGGACACAAGTTGAGGTCCGCACCGCGAGTGTGCTGCGTGTGGGTCTCCGAGCAGCTGCCAGCTGATGCCTGTCCACATCTCGCACCAGCGCAGAAATATGTGGGAAGGGAGAGAGCTGCAGCCTTGTTCAAGCAGCAGAAGTTGCAGTTAGCATTTTAATACATCATCTAAGAAAATGTCTCATGTCTGAAAGCGGTACACATCCGCCATCCCATCTGAGCACAGGGGAAATGCTTGTTTAAATAGTTCGAGCATCAGAGCAGGACGTGCGGAGGCTGATCCCGACCCTCTAGACTCGGGCAAGTCAGTTAACCCTGTGACTCGACTGCTGAGAGCAGCGGCGTTTGCTTACCCCACAGGCAGATTGTGAGGATTAATTAATATTTGCAAAGTGCTTTGAAGATGAAAAGTAGCATGTTAAGTACTATAAAGTATTATTAATAGTGATAACAAACCGATAATTTTGGAGTATGTAAGTCTTTTCTTAACCTTTTCTAGCAAGACCTTTCATTTGAAACAGCTGAAGAAGTCATACAACTATAGCCAGAGTGTCTGAGCCCCTGTTTTTCAAGGCACTGGGGATATGCTGATGGAGCAAGGCACTAAATAAGTACAAAATACATTCAATTTCACCTTAAAATGAGCTATGATATGTTTTAAAATACGGTATGATGCAGTGTACTTTCCATGTACCAAGGTAATATGCCTGGGGTGATTCAGTCTGTTAAACGTGTCAGAGTGGAGCAGAACAGCTTTGGAAAGATTCAGGCTCTTTGTGTTTGGAGCCTGTGCTTTGCCTTCTACCAGCTGTGAATCCATCCCAAAATTTCCACGTTTTCCATGTGTCCTGGTGCTGGCTTCAGCCAGTAGCTTCCTGCTCGCCTGCCCCTGGCTGAGCCAGGGTGACCTGCGCGGTCGCACTGGGCACAAGCATTGCTGTAGGAGGCTCAGCGAGTTGTGAGCCTCCCCTTGGGCCCTCTGCAGCCTGCGCTGCCCAGGGAGAAATGCTCGGGCTGCTGGCAGTGCCCTCTGTGTGCAGCCATGTGGGGAAGGCTGGGGGCAAGCCGTAGTGAGGTGCAGAGCGTGGGGCTGCACGTTGCCAGCCAGGGCTCCTGCCGGTACCCATTTGGATGTTGTGCCGAGAAAGTCAGGCACTGAGAGCAGCCCCAGGCAGGAGGAAGTCTGTCAAGGTATTAATTTGAAACAAGAAACAGTTCAGCCTTCTATGGCCCAGGTCCTTAAAGCCAGTTTTCTGGCATTATGAAAAATGCTTTCCCTCTGAAAACTTTTGAGATCTAAGAATTTTGTCTGGAGCATAAACAGTAGGACTCTCATGAAGAGTAAAATTTATTTCTTTGCTTGATAGGGTCAAGTAACTCTAACTGGGATTAGCTAATGTTTCACAGAGCCTGATGTTTTTGAGGCTAGGGAATCCCTTGAGGAAGGAAGATATCCACGTTTGATGAGAAGCTTCTAATAAAATTAGATATTGCTTCTGAACTTATCAAAGGAAAATGGGAAGCAATGAAAATTAAAAGTGTAGCTCTGAAATCTTGTAGAACCCTGACAAGATAATGATCTGGCATTCACTGGCCACAAGTTTTTCCTCGTTCTGCCCCATTTCCCATGCACTCACAGTCCTGCACTCACAGCCCCTGCTTCTTTCTCCAGTCAGATGACTTCAGTTGTCTCTCTCTCATTTCCCCTGTCAGCAGACCCACCTCTACACTCCCCCAGGCAAAGAAAAAAAAAAAGAGAGAATGAGAGAGAAGGAGAAAAGAAACAAAAGAGAACAGCAGTCAGGCTGGGGTAACTTGCCAAATCCCAAACTTTCTCGGATGAGTTATTGCTGTAGACAGGAATCACCAGCAAAACAAAGGATAATCTCCAAGACAGCAAATATAGCTGTCCTATTCCCTTAATCTCTTTCTGAATTATTAAGTGAAGACCTGGGACATTTCCGAAAAAGCAGGACTTCTTTTATGAGAGGGAAAAGGCTTGTGGCTTTGACAATTTGTCTGTGGTCAGAAGGCAAACTCTGGGGCCAGTGTTCCTTATGACTTTTACATGAACAAAATAGGAGACAGTAAAAGTAGAAATCAGAGAAGATGTTTTGAAGAAGGGGAAAGCAATTCCACCACTGCTAAAAATATATGTTTTAACTGTTTGCCTTCCTCTTTGCAAGCAGTTAAACTTTTCACTCTAGGAAAGATCAGAAGTAGGAGAGCTTTTCAGACTGTTTGTGCTGTATCTATTTTCTGTGTTCCTGGACTGTTCTTTCCTCATGCAACCTTCGTCTGAAAACTTGCTTGCCAGAGACACCAAAAGAAATTGTTTGCATTATCCTTTTCTTTTCATGGGATTCTCCCAAGATAAGCTCTACCATACTTGATAGTGGTTTCTAAAAACAAACTAGCTATGGGGGAAACAAATAGGGAGGATACATAATGTAAAATTCAAGTGAGAGAAGTGATTTTATTATTGCCCTGTGTACAACAGAGATATAAAATCTAGCTGTTCAAAATCTGAAATTTGATCTTTCTTTTCGGTTCATTGCGCATGTACTCTGATACCTGAAACTCTAGCAAGGACACTGCTCTGGTTTTCTTTTTCCTTTTCCTCTCCCCCTTTTTTTTTTTTTTTTTTCTTCCCTCCAGGTGACTTTAATCTGTAATATCAGCAATAATCACTGTGGTATTGTTGCCTAGGCATTCTTGAAGAGTCAGAAGTGGACTGTAATTGAAGAGTTCATTACCAAGATCAGTTGGCTCCTTGATTACAGTGGCAAGGTGAAATATATATCCTCACCAAAAAGCAACTGCTAAACCTTTAGAGAAGTCACCCACTTTTCACTCTTTTTCATTAGGACCCCGACAAGCTTGTCAGCAAAATTAAAGGTATGTCATTCACATCGTGCATGCATTGCAAAGGACTATAAACCTGCCAACCTCTTTGATGAAATAAAAGGGTTTTATTTATGATTCATGTAGGAATATGAGGTTATTTTTATTCTGTCAGTACACTAATAATCAGACAAGAGCTCAGGAAATGAGAAGGCAAACTGACAGGGAAGGTTCTGATAAAGGGGAACCCTCTAGGGTATTTTGCCCCCTTTGTAATCTCCTCCTTTTTAGTGAGAGGTTATAAGCATGGCATAGCATGATCTTGCATCTAGCTTGGCTCATAGGAACAAAGAGAGTAGCTACCTAGCAGGACCTGCGGTATAATTCCTCAAGAAAAATACTTCCACCAGAGAGGTCTGCATTGCTGTGGTGATGTGAACAGGAGCGTCCGGTCTGGTTTTCCAAGAGCACAGTGAGTTGCAAAGATACCCTTCTTTTCTGCTTGCTTTCCTCCTGGGCAACACGACTAATCTTAACAAAAAAGGAGACTGTAAGCCTCATACGGAGCCATTGCAAATTTGTTACCTATTTGTTTTATACTAATTTGGACCAACCCAAAACAGAGCATTTTCCAAGCACTCCCAGCCTAGCTGGACATGAGATACATGTACAGGGAGGATGGGGAAGTAACTCCCTTCGCAGTCCCTGGTCAACATCTTTGCTGGCAGAGGAGCTAGGTAGCAGGCTACGTTTCCAAATGTGTCTTGTCCTGGATGTTTCAAATGTTTTGGCAGTCTGCAGCTGCTTCTGTTGCATCCTAGCTCAGTGAAGCTTCTGGAAGTGCATTTTGTGCTTACTGGTGTAAGCTGTCATTCATACCACAAGCGCCACCACGATTACAGAAACACTCCTTGTGAGTAAAAAGGTATCACTGCGTTAGCTGGCTGGCCTTAAGTACAGTAGTTTGCTGAACAGTGGTGTGCTGGCAGGAAAACACAGACTAGCAAAATATATGCGGGATGAAGTGAAACAAAGTTCACTGGAGGAAAGAAAATAATACTAATCCTTCATTCAATAAGCAGTGAGTTAAGTACATTTTGCATGTTGAAGAAATGTAAAAGCAAAGGGAAGAAAGCACACATATAAAGGTGGCAGGACTGCCTTCCTCTCTAAAGACAACACATGGGGCATTTAGATATTAATAATACCAGGAGTCATGCCCAAACTGCTGATATAAAATGCAGCCTCTGGTTTAAGGTTCCACGGAGTTTCAGGGTGTTTGAATTCCCTCTGATCAGAGAATCCTGCTGAAGTGAAGGGATGATGTTAACATTTTCATGCATTGTTTAAATCATTGAATAGACCTACAGAGGATTATAACCAGTGTTTAAGAAGAGATTACATTTACTCTCCAGATTTGCGATCTCTGCCATAACTTTCCACACTCAGATTTGTGCCTTACAAAGGTTTGAGAACTTTGCGTTTGGGTACATGGGGCTGGCTCTGAAAGGATGAGTCACGATCCAAGCAGCAGAGATGCCCTGAGCAGAAATAGTCTGGATGTTGGACCTACAGCTAGTCTCTGTGGCCGTCTTGGGTGTCCCCACAGCGACATCTCTCCCAGACTTGTTGCTTGTCCTACACCATCCCACTGATGCTAAGATTAGGGGTAAGTCATAAGGCATGTACAGAGACCTACTGCACTGCTGCCCACTGTGTTTTATGTGTTCTGCTCCAAGCAGCACCTGAAAGAGATGGCCAACACATTTCCCTCTACACGCTCCTTTCCTGTTCTTACCCTCATGATGCTTTCTGGATAGTCACCTGCTTTCTTTTCCCATGGCGAGTCATGGAATCAGCTTCTCTTTTTGTCAGCGTTTGCCTTTTTTTATTATTATTATTTTTAGCAGCTACAGCAAAACAATTTCCAACAATTGAAATTTAAATCCCTTGATGGCAAAACATGGTGCCATTAGCAAAGGAGCTTCAGGACAGAGGCAGGATGTGACATTATTTTTTCAGTGTCTCCTCAAAATTTGGTTAGATGTCAGGTGCTGGGAGCAGCAGGATCCTGCCATCTGCACAACACTTGGTGCTGGTCCTTCTGAAGAAGCAGGAGCTGCCTGGCTTTATGACTATGGTGTAGTCTTGGAAGGACAAAGAGAACCCCAAGGTGCTGCTGTCCCTTTAAAAACCTCCTTTCTTCTATGGACTCAGTGATTTCCAATAAAGCATAATTTTATTTCTCTGAGCTAATTATGAACTGCTCTCTTCCAAACTGTTGATCCTTTCACACAGCCAAAGGCATCACCAGCAAATCAGACCCAAGATTTGGGGGCTGTGATACTGCACCACTATTCCCCGTAGCAGCCAAGTACTTCTCCTTGTACCTCTCAAGCCTGCCATTGTGCTGGAAAGTAGAGCAGGTAACTACTTCATCAGTCCGAGATTTCATTCTCATGGAGCACGGAGGTTCATTATACTTACTTTATCAGCAGTAAGGTTTACTGCCGAATCCATGAGAGATATTCATGTGAAACATGAGCAGAGAGAGAGGCATTGCATCTTTTCATTAATAAGCCCTCTTCTGGGATCCGGCATTAGTGAGATTCAGCGGATCATAGAGCACAGGGGTATCATTTTTACATGATTACTCTAAATTCTTAAACCAGAGGCTTAGGAGAGAGGCTTCGCACAAAGGCAGCCGTGGGAATTGTTAAATGATTGGCACAGCACTCGCGATGGGCTGAACCACTCTGGGTACCTCCAGTCATGGGGGGTACCAGCAGGCATTTCATTACCTGCCATCAAGGGAAAAGTGTAAAAGAGGGAGTCTATCAGGCAGAGGAAGCTGAGCTAACCCTGCGAAATGTCTCTGTAGTTCTGTCTCTCCTCCTGAACAAACCTCTTGCCATAATACTTATGCAGGGCTTCATCACACCACCCAGGCTAAGCTGTTCTCTTCCCTTGCTGTGTCTTTGTGTCTAGGCTTATTTTTGGCCTGTCTGATCCTACCTTCTTTAGTATGGCTACCAAAATAATCCCTAGGCAACCTCCACCCCCAAATAATTAACTGTTGACTGAGCAGAGGGGTCATTTAATTCCACCAAACGTGATACCTCTGAGATACATTTTGTACACGTGAGAAACTGTGGGTGGCCCAGAGGATTGGTACACAGCTAGCAAATCTTTGCTAGGTTGTGAGGCTGATGACATTAAGAGAGAAAGGATCTGGAGGCCTACATTGTTTTCTCATTGTTTTCTCATGTCGTTACATGTTCCTTCTGTGACTTCATGCAGCTCCATCCAAAAATATTGCCTTGTACTCCCTGTGTCTGCTGTTCAGTCCTGTCCTGCCAGGCTGTATGCGAACCAAAATCAGAAAGCTGATGTGGCTGAAAAAAACCTCTTTGTTTTCTCCTAGGATTAGTCTTCAGCTGTGTAAGTTCCTCAATCAGTTCCAGAATACAGATGCACAAATGCTTATCCCAGCATGAGAAAAGAGACCCCACAGGGACTGAAGGGACTGGACTGCTTCTGTCATTGACAGTGTCAGCTTGTATCAGCCAAAAGTTTTGGCTGAGCTGTGGCTTCTACACCCCATTTAGAAAATGAAGACATTACTAATTCTTTACTTCTTACGTGTCCACGAGGATAACATTGCTGACATTTGCCATGAGTGTTAGCAGAAATGTAATTCCTGCACTAATTCCTGACTTGCTGAGGTCTAGCTGCAAAAGCCTCCAGTATCCCCCCCAATCAGTGCCCGAGCCTGATCACTGGTTGCTGGAGATTGTTTTAAGGTCTGAAGCTTAAAAGATAGAAGAAGGGGAAGGAGAAGGAGAAGGAGAAGGAGAAGGAGAAGGAGAAGGAGAAGGAGAAGGAGAAGGAGAAGGAGAAGGAGAAGGAGAAGGAGAAGGAGAAGGAGAAGGAGAAGGAGAAGACCAGTGAATTTCCAGCCTTGGTACAACAGATGTATGAAACCTAAGAGCCGTATTAGAGATTTCTGAGGTATCATACCATAAATTATTCTGGGCCTTGGTATAAATCCATTGATTTTCAGGTTTTTAGTAACAACCGATTGTAGGCAGAGATGCTCCTCTTTGGGGGGACTTCATTCAATCTAGTGCTTTCTGCAAGTCCAAAAAGAAGAAGGAAAAAGGAGAACCAAGAAGGCGAGGTCATGTGGGGCGCTAAATAATCCAGATCAAACAGCAACGAACAACCCGATTAGAAGCCAACACATTTCTCTTTTCAGTATCTCTGAAATTGTTTGGCAGACTTAATTAGAAACAGGTGCAAGCTATAATATTTATTGCAACAATGCATCATTTTTGTCTGTTTCCAAGGTCATCGTTCTAGCCAATAGGAAGCCAGCAACCCACAGGGAGTATAACTTAGTCTATATGGGTAAAACGTGAATTACTTAACCCTTTATCTAATGGAATGAAATACAACATTGCACAAAGCACAAAGCTAACAAAATGGAAAATCCTGTGAGAAATCTTTCATGATAACAGGTTCCAGTGAAGTAAGTGACATCACCAGCTGAGCTAATAGCCAGCCTTAGGTAAAATGGAGTAGGTACAGATAAGGAAGGAGAAAAACACATTTTTTTTACTACTTCTCTTTCAAAGGCCTGGGTTTATGTGGAATTTGCTGCAGTAGGAGGCCATGATTGCATGTTATCTAGTGCCTACTGTACAGTTGGGTCTCATACGCTGTGTTCTGCTAAGCTTTAGCAATCTATTTCTTGGGCTGGGTCCGTCTCCAGAGCCACCAGGCTGCAGATGCACCTGTACAGCGGCACCCAGACACCGCCTCCTTGAGCTGCCAGTTGAGCGTGCCAGGGCTTTCAAGCGAGAGGAGCCGGGGAGGTAAAGCTGTTGATCCTTCCTGCCTTTAAAGACAGCAGACTCAGAGAGATGAGATCCGTGTACTTCAGTGCATCTGAGGGTAAGTGTCCCAAACATGATTTCACCTGGTCCCACAGTGCTTGGTTTGGTTAACACTGGCAGTGCCCTTGGTTACAAAAAAGCCCCATTTTCAAAGCTCGCACTTAATTTCCTCTTGTGATTTTTTCTCATAATCTTTGCATGAATTCTTTGTGTTTTTGTGATCATTTGGGAATGAAGATCTTCTCTGAAATTCTATTTTATTCCTTTTAAATGTGACAAATACAAATACGGAAACGAGGCGGCATACGTTAATAATAGAGATGTGTGACATTGTGGGATTTTTGCCTTTTTGCAAAAGCCGCAAGAAGATGCCAATATTTCTGCAGACGGAAACTATTTTTTCCACCTTCAAATCATCACACAGCATAAAATCCGTGGCTGTTTGAGTATTGTTGGGTAGATGCTGAAGGTACCAAGGAAATGGAGACTCTCTCGTGACAATTTATAAACACTGGCTCCTATCTTGTTCTTTTGACAACCACAACTCCTTGAAAGGCACCTCAGCATCTAGTCATCACCATTGTCCAGATTAATTGTGATACTTCTATGGTGAATTAATAATATCCTCCGTGATCTCAGGCACCATTCTTGAAAGAGTACCATCCATCCGTTAAATTTAGAGGTAAAGCAATATAAGCACATGATGCTGATGGATCTGGGATTAAATTGTGAGCAAACATTTATTAAGACACAGATCCTGCTATCATGTTTAGAGAGCTCAACAGAATACAAGCTGATGATTAGAGAGGACCCATTCTCCCCCACACCTGAAGCAATGTCCCAGCACTGAATCCTTGAGAAGTTCAGACCTAGTTGGAGACTTTGCAGCTCAACATCCTTGCTAATTTTCTTCTCTTCAATGCATTTAATACCCCACACATTTTAACTGTGCCAGGCTCACGCCTTGCAAATCCTTTTAACAGTAGGTTGGTAAGTCTTTACATCATTCTGTGCATCACAGGATTTCTTAGATAATCTGTTTCTTGAAGTATTTGTAAAATCCCCTCACCGTAATTTCCCCTGGCTCACTCTCTTCTCCTCCCTAAGAGTACAGAGCTGATACAGGGCTAGCTCTGAACCTGCGAATCTGTCCCAGTGTTATCACTGAGGCTCCTGCCAACGTGTCACAGGTGTGCACAATGAGGAGCATAAGTTAAAAAGGGAGTTTGTGATTGTCCAAAACCAGCTAGGATGGCAGCTGCCATCGTGCAGAGCACTGCTGGCACCCGGGAGCCAGAAAAATTAGGGGAGGGCAGAGGAGAGCCTCCCTGCATGTTTAAACATATTTCAATCCAGTATTTGCACAGTTCTTCAGAGACACAATGTGAGTAAATGTAGGGGGATGTGAATGAGCAACGAAGGCTCCTGACGGGGAGCTGAGCAACATGTAAAATTACCAAGCGAGCTTGGGACTTCTGTAAATGCACTGAGCACGCTTGGAAAAGGTGATGGTGGTTCTGGGAGGCTCTGCTCAGTCATGGTGTTTTGCTTTGTGTCCTGGCTGCCAAACCATACTTGAATTGTATTTTACTGGGAAGCAGGCAGCTCGAGTTACAGGTGAATGGCTGGGTTAGCTGCCTCAGTCTTGGGTCATTTCTGCATTGTACTTAACTGAATAATACCTTCCCTTTCTTCTTCTTCTTTTTTTTTTCTTTTTTTTTTTTTTTTTTTTCTTTTGCTCATTGATCAAGCTGCTTTTGAGAAAAGTGATACTTTGCATATCTGGCTAAGTGCTGTTAACAGCCTCTGCCTGCGGTTTGTTAAAATTAAAAAAAAAAAAAAAAAAAGGAAAAAAAAGAAGTGTGATCTTGCTGGAGAAGTAATTTGCTTCTCTCCAACCAATGATGGCTTGCACTTTATGCAAATTGGTATCTAGGGACAACAAATCCCATTTAATACATATGCATAGTTCATAAAAAAAACGACGTGAGAGAAAGAGAAAAAAGATAAAGCAACGAGTCAGCAAAAGAACAGGTTCCGAGGAAATTTATTGTCCCAAATTGGACATTTGTAACAGATGATGTGAACAAGTGTTAACTTTGTTTTCAGCAGCTCTTCACGTACATTCACTAGACATCACACAGATTATGTTTTAAGGATCTGAACTGTAATAAAAAAAAGTGTCTGTGGGCTTTGGAGTGTTGTGTTCCATATGGTTGGGGAAGTGCGGAGTTATTGCGACAAGCATCTTGTGAAGCTCATTACGCACGGCGGTGTTAGATGCGAATTGCTGCGCATCGCTATAGGGTACGTACATGACATCCCACAGTCAGCAGATAGCAACTGGAAATGAAAGATATGAAGGCACAGAGTACAGCTTCAGGGAACATGTTAGACAAAACATCTGCTGGTATCAGAAAGCTGCATTATCAGATCATTGTGGCCATGAATTTTTTATAAAGACATTTTTTTTTAAAGCTGCAACTTTGAAAGTGACATTTTGCGAGAAAGTTTTTGATTGAAGTGTGATGTCAGGAGAAAGGCCAGTCTAGTTTATTATCTGTGTAAGAGCCAATATTGGCAGCCTGAATCGACTCCTTTCTCCAAGCAGTTGGGTTGGCCATTCACTACAAGTGCTTTTTCCCTTCCGATCCTGATGGCTGATAAAATCTTGACCCAGCCTGCAGGTTGTAGCTTTATTACCAGGCTCCTCAGCAAGGAGCTCTCCAAGTTTGGTTCCTGAAGGGCTACTTTCTGGTGTGGCTGGGGCACCACTGAACAAAACTCACCAGGAACGCAGCACCTGTGTGTTGGGGACATGGAGCATGGCGCGCCTCAAGTGCAAAGCACCGAGAGGCCAGCTCAGCGTCCTTGCCTAATTCCCACCCGAGCGGGGCCTGCGCTGTAACGCTGAGATCTGCTGGCTCTGTCAGGGATGGCCACAGTTAACAAGGCTGTCCTATGGTGCTTCAAAAGCTTCCCCTGCCCAGGGGCTGTACTTGGGGAGCGTTGCTGTAAGCTGTGAACATCTCAGTGCTGAGCGGGGCCTCCTACCTACTTAACATTCCTAACATTCATCAGGGCGGTGAGATGGCATGAAATGTATGTGCATATTGTAACTATTTACATTAAATGGCCAGGCGTGTTCCAGTCTCTTGCCTGTCCGGCCCAGCTATGAAGTTTTGTTTGTGTCACTTGTACTAGAGGGTGAAGCGACCTCCTCCTCTGCAGCAACAGGTACCGATGAAAACCCCGTCTCTTGCTGATCTGCAGTTGGTCTCTGTCTCTTCAGTGAAGTCCCTCAAAGCCGTGCATCCGAATGGGAGCACACTGACCTCCCAGGCCGATTCACAAGTGGTCACCTCAAAGAGAAGACCACCTATTCCCTGATTTTTGGACCTCCTTCCTAAGCCTTCTCCCTGTCTGTGTTAAGGGAGGGTGGGAGAACAGAGGGCCATGTCCAAACGCATCAGGACTTATGAAAGGATTTTGTTGTCAGCGGCTATTTTTTATGTAACACCGTTCATTAATGCAGTGGGGGCTGCACAGAAAGCCAGAGGCAATTCACGCTCCGTCGCTGATACTTAGGGAGTCTGAAAGCAGGCGAGGGATTTTGCTGGCCTGACCTGTTGCTGAGCGAGGCAATTGTCAGGTGAGAGATATCGCTGCTGCCAGCAGCTGCCGAGAGAAGCGGCGCTCCCCGAGATGCCAGCCCACGCAGGCCACGGCTGTAACATCCTTTTCCCAACTGCTGCCTTTGAGTAGCATTTAGAAACAGCAGGCCTGGGATATAGGACATGCAGATCAAGGCTTGGCCGTGTCGCTAAACAGCAGCTACATAAGGCAGGTAGTTCAGTGCCCTCTCCGCTGCATAAAAATAACCCGTTCCCTTACGGGTTTTTGTGATTGCTTCCTTAGGTCAAGATTTTAGAAAATACTTGAAGATAAACTTAATGAAAACAGAAGCAAACCAAAGCTGAGTAGTTTCAGTTTTTTTCCTATTTCATTAGTTTGGAGCTATATTATGAACTGAAAACTTCGATGCTAAACTTGCTTGTATCTATGGAAAGAAAAAGCTGAATATGGATCTGCATTTCCCAGGGACCCTGTGCAGCAGACTGGCTCACATCTGTGCACCCACATGCAAGGTTCCTAAAGCCCGGGATGCTCTGGGTTGGAGGGGGACAAGGAGAAGATCTGGCTTTAGCTGAATACTGGTCATCTAGGACATAGTTTTAGCTAAGAAAACACAAAGCAGAGGCCGGTACATTTTTTTTTTTGTTGTTCATTAAGAATGCAAAGGCTTTTCTCTCTGAAGCTTATGCTCCTGTTTTGGCCGCACACCCACACCTCCAGGGGGTGCCCACCTCTGCTGGGCTCAGTCACTGCTTAGCTGGGAACTTGTCCAGGCGAGCTCATCCCTCCAGATCGGAGACTTCTTCCTTTGAACCAGTGTCCCAGTGCCCTGAGAGAGAGCACCGTGAATTTGAAAGAGGAGACTGGGACTATGGCCCACCGAAATGAGACATCAACCAAACTTCTTAACTGTCATTGTCATCTGCAGTGACCCAACAGTGAACAAAAGCAAGTCCTGCAGTCAGTCCTGTCTGTGCAATGTGCACAAAACAAGCAGAAACGTTTAACTCCCTCTTTTGTACATGCAGTCAGATGCTGTTTTATCTGAAAGCCAATATATCAACATACACTAATTGGTCTGGGCTGTTGCAGTAACTGTGTTTTTAATTGCAGAGGCTGAAATGCGAACATATATTCTGTCCCCTTCCCTTTTTTCACCTTTGCTTCAAGTTTGGGTTTATGCAATGCTTTGAAAGATTTCCTTGGCGATTCTTCAACTTTTCTTTGTCTCTGTGTGCTCTCCCTCGTAGCAAAATTGTTTCTGAATAGGTAGGTATTTCAGTGATGGAACAGCTACGATTCCTTATAGAACATCTGTGTGTGTATGTGTATACACGCATATATCTACGGGTACATTCTGCAGTACCTATAAAAATTCTACCCCTGCCTACAGACGGCTGGAATACGGGGAGCTTGTAAAGCACGCAGGCAGTATGTGAAGCCAGCAGAGCAAGCAGAGGGGGCAAAGAGCTGGCACTGTGATGTAGGGAAAGAGTATGGAGGAGTGTATGGACGTGCAGCTAACAAGAAGGGAAGGGAAGTGGCTGGAGGGTAAAGAGATATAATGGGTCCCAAATGTGGCAAGCACATATGCCACCATGGAGCAAATGCAAAATGCCACCACTAGTGACAAGTGTATTGCACCTAAGGAAAACAGCTGTGCCAAGTGCCCAAATCCACATTCAGCCTCCTGACCCCGTGTCTTCCCGGTCTGATGTGGATTAAATTGGTCAGGTCTGAGAGCCTACATAAATCTGTGTTCCACCGAAATAACAGCTCCGTAAATCTCTGAAACATTTCTATTTTGCATTTGCAATCTTGCATTTGTGAGACTGGTTTATTTTATTTTATCCTATTTTATTTATTCTGCCGTGCTCGCTATCTCACAAACGCTTTGATTATCTGTGTAGATCATTGCATGGTTTAGCACAGTTTGGTGTTACTTACAAACCCTCCCACATAACCCTATTAGTTGTTAATATTTTTTCTATTTTGAAGAAACACCCTTTGACACCCGAGCTGGATCTCCTGTTCTTAGGCATAAATATAATAAAGTCCCCTGTGAAGAGCATCCGTCTAACTGGTCCTATCTGCTCTGTATATATTTGAATATATAAAATATTAATAAATGATTCCAAATGTTTAATCATATCCATTTGACTCCATGAGGCTCAGTGTCTGTAGGCTTCCCGTGTTAACTGCCTCTGTGATATCTCCATACCGCTGATTTGTTGTTGATCTTGAGTTTTTAAAGCAAAATAAAACTGAGGTTTGCAGTTTGATTTGAATTAATCAGGTCTGATTAGACAGGAACAGATCAGGCTGTTCTGGAAATCCCTGACTCGCTTTAATACATTTTCATGTGCTAGTCAAAAAAAATAAAATAAAAACTGTTCATATCTTAAGTAAGAGCGCTATTTATTTAACAACATTTTTTCAGAGTGCTGAATCTTGGGGCTGAGGGGGGAAGATTATTGTGATGTTCAGGTTGCAAGAAAGAAATAGCATTTTGTTTTACAAAAATATGGATATTTTAGAATGGAGTCACCTGGTGGTAGATCTCATAAATGTACATAAAGAGATCCTTCTTACTTCTTTTTTTGTTTTGTTTTGTTTTTTATTCTTGTGACACTGGCTGTCCATCTAGAAGCTTTGATAGATGGAGTCACAAAAACAAAAAAGTGTATTTAGTTTAATAAGGCAATTTAAAGAGAAAGGCTGGAATTATGTATGGCAGAGGACAATTATGCAAGCTAAATGATTCTTCAATTAATAATGAGAGCCATGAAAAGCAAAGGAGAAAGGCTCCTCCTCTCCGAAGGAGAAAGCTTTATGGTTTCCTCCTGTGCGTACCGGGCACGTGAGGGCAGCTTTGCTGGGTCCGGTGCGGGGGACAGGGGCAGCTCTGGGGTCAGCTTTCAGCCAGAGCCTCTGGGGGTCCTGCTGGTGGCATCTTCGGGGGCAAAGTGTCCCATGGAAATTTCGTGTTCCTACACAGGTCCGCCTCGGACGGTCTCCATCTCAGAGAGCTCCGTTAGCAAGCAGCAAGCCCCAGCTGAACGTGGACCTGCACTGTCAGCACCTGCCAGGCCCCAAGCTGTGAGTACGGAGCCAGAGGGATTTCCATCACAATCCACTCTTTTTCCCTCAGTTTGCAGCCAGGAAAACAGGCCATGGGGAGACACAAGCCTACCTGTAGAGCCATCAGTTTGGCCTTTTTCAAGCAGCTTTTATCCTTCTTTTAAATCCCTCTCTGTTGTGTGCCAGAGCAACAAGCCATATGTTAAAGATGTTAAAGAGCAAATAGTTTGCAGACTGTACCAGCATGCAGAGTCAGAGGGGAAGCGAGCAATAATGTTGGGAGAAAGGGGAAGAAGTGATTATCTGGTAGTGATTATTCGGGAGGGCAATAGTGGGAGGTGCTGTAAGTGACAGGGATTCACTATGGGACGCAAATCACTGAAGGCAAAGCCATTAGGATCAATTTAAAATACCAAAGAGGGAGGCTAAAGTGACAATAGCATATTTTAATTGAAATCACAAATATTGTGCTGCAAGATACGGTTTAAAAGACTAGGCAGTGTTACTTTATCAGCACAGAGCAAAGTTTTTTTTTATTTAAAAAATTGCCATTTTTTTTTTACAAAGATCAAAATGGAGCAGAATGTTTTTAAACAATTCTTAAATCCCATTTATACATACTTTTCTATTTTAATGTTCTCATTTCTTACGATGTGCATATTATAAATGGAATTAACTACATTACTAATGCTTTAAATCTGATTTTAATAGAGCCTAAGGCTGAAGCGTGGAATCAGCATGTGTCCCATTAAAAGAAAAATACAGTTATATAGAAAATAAATAGCATGTCCAGCTAAACATTTATCTGTGCATTAGTTTTATTTATTGAGCTAGCTAGCCCATGCACAGACACCGGGTGGGTTTTTTTTAGACACTTTCCCAAAGCTGAAGTCCATATGATGGGATTGTTACTGTTTTTGGCAGCAGAAACGTGAACTTGGTAAAAGAGCCTGGCATAGGAAACCACTGAGTTCTGACATATTCCATTTGCTCCTAACTCTTTGATTTCCACTCACAGAATCTGACATATGTTGGGCATTGACCTTGCTCTTTTAAATAAGCTTATTTTAGAAGACCTTTGCAGAATGCTGTCTATTTGGCCTCGATGTAAGCTGTTAGGGAAATGTAGTACAAACACAGAAGTTGTATGTTTTGAATGCCAGAGATGTTAAGCTGAAGAGCAGTTGGTAAGATCTATACTTCTGAATGCTTTCCATGCTATTAGCAAGGCTCTGTCCTTAACAAAAAGAAAAAAAAAATCATTGGACAAACTTCCCTTGATTTGTATGAAGGTTTTGTTTTTATTTTGGGGGGGTTGGATTGGGTTTAGTTTGGTTTGTTGAGCAGGACATTCAGGACCAGGCTTCTTAAGGCTTCTTAAGGCTTCTTTTTTTCAGTCTGAAATCCTCTGATTGGGCTGGCTCAATCAATTCAGTGGAGTGCAAGCAAACGTTCCTAAAAGTACGTGATGGTTTGGGATGCCCCAGCTCAGAAACCTTGGAGAGAATCAATGTCTTGTCGTGCTGTAGAATCATCCCCGTGTAAATGGCTCTGAATGTGGGCACTCAAAAATGGCAGAGGATATGGAACAAGTCAGTTCACTGAGTGCATTTCAAGAAGAGCTGTAACCTTCATGGGGAGATTTGCTTTCCCTTTGTCACAGGGGGGCAGCTTGCATGAAAGTTCACAGGGAAAGTGCTGCAATCTTGCAAATGCCAGGATGCATCTCTGTGCAATAATGCAAATCACTGGGTCCCAACGAGGCAAATTAGAGTGAGGGAATGAAAGTGTCTTCAAGAGGTAGGTAGAAAAAATGTCCTTCAGTAAGGCCTGCATCTGCTGAAGTCAACAGAAAGTTCATATCAACTGCAAAAGCAGAAAGAACTTGGAAGAGTGCTTGCGACATGTTTGATGTTCTCCTGTTGCTGGTAGACAAACTCCCGCACCCTTCACTTGGGCTGTGAGGCTTGGAGCCTGGAAATTCAATCAGCTGGAGAACGTGTCCCTGGAAAGGCTTGCTAAGTTTAGCCATATCTGAGTAAGTGGCAATAAAATTCCACACATAGGAAAAGAGATATCAAATTGCCAAAATAAATGTAAATTTGAATTCGTGGTCATGTGTGCCTTTTTAGGACAAAGCCTGGCTCCATGCACAGCAAGGAGAGGCATCTGAGCTCTGCCAGAACATTAATAATCATCGGCTGTGGCCCATGGACGGCTCTGTGCACTGGCTTCCTCTCAAAGACTTTGTCTCAGTTGGCTTCACAAACACACAGGAAGGGCATGAAGACTTGTCTTTGTTGACACTGGGTTAAGAGGCTGAGAGCATTTGACGTGGAATATTTCCTTGGCTGGTGGAGCTATAGTAGATTTTTTACCTCTCTCTCTGCAGGCTTGTTTCCTGATTCAGTGGCAGCGCTGGGAAGCCTTCCTACTTCTCTGAATAACTCATCTTCCGCATGAATACGGGGTTCATAGTCTGACCCATAAAGTTTTTTGGGGAAAAGCGTGAGCACCATGCCATCATTGCCAGCCCTGTTGGCTGCGCAATGTAGGGCCAGTTGGACCTGTGCCATCAGCCAGCAGGAAGGATGGCAGAGCTGCTCTCACCTCCTGTACTGGGGGCCTGCCCAAAATTCCCTTAACCGTCACTCATAAGCTCGTTTTTTCAGGGAAATGGCTTTTATTTGTTGTGAATTCTTCATACAGAAAAGCTTCTTACAAAAACTAAATAATGTAACATATTCTGGGTTCTGGGCAGATAAAAATTGAAAGGGCTGTGGTGTTTGTGGAAGTGGAATGATAGTGATGAGCACCACATGAAGTCCCTGAAGATGGTGTCAGGGGATTTGATCCCCCATAAAATGATGAAAGACTCTGATGTAATGGTGTTTTGTGAAACAATTTGAGCATAAATGCCACGTTCTTTCCCATTAACAACTGACTTCCATTGTGCTAGGATTTTTGTTCTTTTTTAATATGTATTTTGAGCACACTGAGAACAAAAATTTCCATTGTGATAGTGCTGCAGGAAGATTTAAAGGTTGTGGTGGACTAGGAATTGAAATGCAAATCACACTTACACACCACCTCCTGCTGAGGCCCAAATTTTTATAGATCAGGTTCTGCAGCCCTGATGGAGAATCAGTGATCTGCCCTTCCTGGGATTCACAAATTAGTTGCAGTCTAAGGTATCATTTCCTACGATATAATTGTAACTTACCAGATGAAAGTTTGTCACCGAAGACAGTCCCCTGATCTTCCATTATTTCTCCAGCTGCAGTGCCACTACGGATCCGTTCACAGACAATGCAAACACATCCCAGCTCCCCACTCTGCAACATGCTCTTGCTGAATATAAACATACTGTATATATTGATCCTCTCCCCCTTGCTTTTTTTCCTCCCCCAGTGTTCAGGTGGTAAAACACTGCCTGCCATGAACTTCATGTTAAAAGAGAAATGAAAAAAAGGAAAAAGCTGTGGTTTGGGGCTGCTAGAGGCTTGTAACATAGTAGCTGTTGAAATGGCTACAAGGATAATGGGACATACATGCATTTGTGGATAATTCTGTTTGCTAATTGCTCATGAAATTTCAGGTAAGGAACATCCAATTCAATTTATTATAATAGGTAATGGCCTGGGTTTATGCTTTTCAGGACGTTTTTTATTTTTATTTTTTACTGCTGTCATTACAAATACATGGCTCTTGGTGTTAGGAGAGATGCTTCACGAAAAGGCTGGGGCCGCGCTGCGTGGCAGCATGGGCAGCATTTGGCTGTGCACCTGGCAGGCAGTGGTGCTGGTGGTCGTGGTACCAGTACCAGTGATGGTAGTGGTCATAGTACCAGTACCAGTGATGGCAGTGGTCGCAGTACCAGTACCAGTGATGGCAGTGGTTGTGGTGACGGTAACGGTAAGGGTAGTGCCTGCTCGCGCCATCCCTGCTGGTGCTGCACCCGTGACCAGCCCGGGGCAGGTACCTGGTCGCTGGGCACCAAGAGGTGAGAGGAGGCGAATCGTCCCCTCTTCTGCAAGGCGCGGGGTGCGAGCCCGGTGTGCAGGGCGCTGACTCAGTCCTCCCCAGCTGCACAAAGGGATCGCTCTGCTCATCAGGGCCCTGAGCCACCGGCGCCTCCCAGGAGCCGTTCTGGCAACCCTCCCCGCCTGCTATTCGGAGGTTCTTGAGTATGCAAAAATATGCTGAAAATTATCACCAGCAGTGATCACAAGCTCAGCGCTGAGCCCTCCAATCTGCATCTGCTTTCCATCCTGTAACTTTAACCAGTTCTACTACTTACTACTAATTAGCTACTACCTAATACTAATAGCTAACACCGTTGCACCATTTAAGAGTTACATATACATTAATGAGAATTAGCATTTGTTGACAGCCATGGTGGGAGTTGCCTGTCTTAAGCATTTCAGGGGTCCCCATTGCTGTAATGTTTGATTGCCTCCTTCGGTAATTATAATTGACACTGAGCAAGTTTTTCATAGGTCTCATTTGGCTGCACAGAGCTGAAAGACATATTGAGCTCTGTCTGTGGTGGAGAAAGAAGAGGCCAGCAGTAAGGTAGTGCCCAGCAGGAGCCCCTTCTTCTCTCCACACAGCGCGAGGGGACAGGGCCACCAGCTGCACCGCCACACCGGGTGGTGGCCGCAGGGACAGTGGCTGCCCTTGCTGTGTTCACCATCCCTGCAGGGCGCTGCCAGCTCGCTCCAAACATTGCCTTCCCGTGCTTCATCGTCCTACAGAAGTGCTCTTTCAGTGCTGTTTCAGTAGGTGGAAAACAAGTTAGTCATTTTAGCTTCAAGTCAATTGCCTTCTTCGTTTGGAAGCATGAGGGTATATAAGATGCTGCAGAATGTCAGCACACCAGCAGTAAATAAGTGGTGGGCATTGGAAAAAGGGTGCATAATCAGAGTTAAAGCAGTGGGTTTAAAAACCAGGGAGAAATAAAGGCCTCCTGTAACTCTTGGACGGAATATGAATGCGTGGCAGATGCTCTTCAGGAATACCAGTTGGCTCTTTGGGAAGAGAGGTACCGGGGAATGCCCCGGCTGCCTGCTCAGCTCCCTGAATCCGCTCTGCAGAGGCACACGTTACACATGCAGCCCGCCGCTCTGCCTTGGCTTTGTGCTGAAAAGTGAGCTTTTTCCATTTGCTACCGTGGAAAAGAAGCCGCTTTTACCCTTACCCCGAGGAAGATGAGCTATAGGAACATACAGCGGGCTTTTTTTTATAGGCAGGGGGCCACAAGGGGAAGCAGTGGTCATAAGCAGAGATTGAAAGCTGGCTTGTTAAGTAAATCTCAGGCTGTAGCTGGTTTTAATTTATTTTTTGTTTTATGTGCAGGGGACTAGGCCTTGCAGGCCTGGCTAATATCAAAGCCTGGGGTTTTGTAGATTTTTAATCAAGGTCCACTTTGGGGGGTTCTGCTTTTGGTGGTTGTGGATGTGTGGGGATTTTTTCTTTTCTTTTATTTTCTTTATTTTTTTATTTTTTTTTTCTTGCTGTAGTGTCTGGATTTCTTTAGTTAAACTTTTCCATTCTTCAGACTTGAGCCAAGTGAGTGATTTCAAACTACCCAGCACTTTCCAAAGAGGGCTTTTTTTTTATTATTTTTTTTGGGGGGGGGGTAGGAGTTTTTTGGTGGTTTATATTTTTGGGTGTTGTTGTTTTTGTTTCTTTTTGGAAGCAAATTTGCAGTCCAGTTTCTCTGAAAATCACAGATGGCATCTGCAATACTACCCTGTTGCCTCTCACTAATTTGGCATTCTTAGCACTGTCTAAATAGTTTATTGTTCATCAAAGCTGTATGAAAGGAATTTTATATAATTTTTTTGTTTTGTTTTGTTTTGTCCCTCTGCTGGCAGGGAATGTAAATCCCAAAGTATTTCAGCAGGTGCTATTAATATGCAAATAATGGAGAGTACACTAGGTCTAATAGACCTCCCAACTACATGGGAGGTGTCGCTGTTGGAGCAAATTAGCTTTCTGTAATTTGCATGCTTTTCACAGCCTCCTGGGATTATATTTTAGATAAGAGACAATAAAAGCATATGCTGTTAGTTTAAAATGTAACTAATTTTAGACTTTGAAACCATTTTAACCTAACTTCTTAGTGGTGTTAAACTGTTATTTGCCAAGAAACTTTTTACACAGCTTGTGATTTTCATGGCCTTTCTCTTCCCCCATTAACTGTTCCATCTCTCTTTTCAGGATGAAAGTGAAGAAGGGAATCTTCCACATGGCTGCATCTTGACAAGCAGGTACCTCTCATAAGAACAGGCCCAGCTTGTCCTGGCTTGGTTCTGAGTCTGCATTCAGCTCCAGATGGATCTAGATTGGATTGTGCTTTTTAGGTCAAACTATTTCCCTCCCCTTTGGCGTCTCTGTGAGAAGTAAATCCATCCCAGAAGAACACTGTGGCCCCTGCTGATCACCCATGCAGGGAGGAAGCTGCTGTAGCATCACAAAAATCTTCTTTGCTAACCCACCAAAGCAAAGAGAAACTGGGATGATGTGGCACAAATGTCCAGTGTGCTTGCCTAGCCCACACCTAGAGAGTCAATCTATTCAAAGTCTGTTTAAAATGAACAAAAAGAAGCACGGATTTCAGCACAGGTTCAGTCTGCGGAGTCAAAAGTTATTGAGCTGTACTGGCACATTATCAATGGCACTTTCCAAATTGGTATCGACAGCAAAAATCATACTGTTGACATCTGTGGTTTGTGACAACTTGAATGATAGGGCATCAGCTGTTGTGCCTGACAATTTCTGTCTTTATTTTAGGTGCCGCAGTGATTGCTTCCTACCTGAACACGCTGCGCTACGCCAAGGGACTGGCCAGGTAGGATGCATAAAGGGCAGCCACTTGAAATCTCTGCCTTCTCCCCCGTGCCTGCTTCAGCCTCTCTGTCCTCAGGTATTTGTTGAGCCGGCTGGAAATGGTTCTCTTGGCTTGCAGCACCATCCCAACCTTGGCTGCTCCAATTCCGCCTGCTTTGAAGGACCGCAGCAAAAGGTTTGTTAGAGAACAGCAGGCTTAGCTGATGCAGATATGCTTCAGCAGCAGTCTGGAGTGGTGTCGGCTGAGGGAGTCTGTGAAAGGTAGAGAGGCAGTCATTTTATTTTGTCTTTCTGCCAGTTGTCCCATTGCCCAGAGTATGTGATTTGTGAGTTTCCTTTGGCACGGCTGCTCCATTGCTCATATATCTCTGAGCAGCGTTTCCAGGTCACTTGGTCCGCAGGGTGGTGGCCATCTTTTATTTCAAGAGGGAGAGAGTTCAGGGGTAGGATCAGATGTGTGGAGGAGATGGCAGCCAGGTGGAGATCAAGTCAGTGTTGTCAAATTTATTTCTAGCATGGGAAAGGTGAGTGTTAGCGAGAGGAGCAAGCCTGAAAGATGTCCTTTGTGACAAGGCCAGGAAAAAAAAAACAACTTGGGATGCAACTTTGGCTATACAGCAAGATGTGGTAAGATTCTTCTGAATTTTTGGGGCCACAACTTTACCATTAATGTTTTTATAAGGATATTTCAAGCACACAATATATAGAAATATTTCATTTCCCAATACAAAAATAAAGGGAAAAAAAAAAAGCAGGGTTTGACTGATGCTTGACTTAATAATATTGTGAGTTGTGATCCTGAAGAACTGTGTTCAGACGTAACCAATGCACTGAACCCTGTGAAAGGGAAATCCCTTCCCAGCATGAACCCATTGAAGTTGGTGGAATTAAAGCAGGTTGTCGTAAAGCCACAGAATTAAACTATGGAGTTCATTCCCACTCCCACAGGTGGCTGCACCACTAAACTGACCGTGTCATAAATTATTTTCATTGTCAACAATAGGATCCAGACATTAAATAAGTCGTCTTTAAATTCTGCTCCTTCCACACCAAGCTGGATTTGCTTTGCCGTGTGATACTGCTGTGTTCCAGGTGCCATGCGTGGTGCCCCAAAGGCCTTCCTGCCAGGGTAGTCGAGCCAAGCATCTTTACTGCACCGAAGAAGGAGGTTTAGCCTTCAACCAACCATCTCTGAGGCTGTAAGTAAACCAATGCTAAGGAAAAAAACATTCGCAGTGATGTGTGGGAATCTCATTGAAAATGCTGGATGCTTTTTTTTCCCGTCTCAGCTCGCTCTAAACATCGTCTAACATTAAGACCGGTGACCTCTCACTTTCCCAGCTGAAGTGGGACGTGACTTGCCTCTTACAAACCTGTGCCTTGAACCTGGGACCAGTTGCTTTATTTAAAAATACCAAAAAATGATATGCCAGATGGCTGCATTTGTGAAGAGTACAGTTAGAATTAAGGTGGAGGGAGACAAGGCAACTGTACGTCAGCCATGCAAAAATATGGTCAAAATACCTGCAGCATTGTTTCACCAACACTGGTTTAGGAGGCAAATGTGGTGAGACTGGAGCAAAGAAAAGCACAAGGGGATACTGCATGGAAAACAAAAATGTCTTTCAGTAATGAACTGCTTGACTTCTTCCAGCAAAGGCTTAGAAGTTTACCAGAATCAAGAGACTTCGTTATTAAATGGAAGGACTGTGAACCAGTAAGCCTCAGAGTATTGTATCTAGTGTCACTGCAAAATGCCACGTGCGATAGAGTAAAATATTGATAGCAGGCTGTGTCACGGGCTTAGTTAGCATTATAGCAGGATATGCTGCTGCCAATCATCTCTAAGTAACCGCTCTCTCCAGTGACACAGACAGTCAGCAGCTCCGTGCCATGGCTGCAGATGTCCAGGAAGAGTTTTCTAGTAACATGCAGAAATGTGTTATATCTTACATCACATTCATGTCATTTGCTCATCGCTTTGCCCATTTCCATATGAGTGATATCCAGGAGCTCAAGTGATCTGGATTAGTGTCAAAACTCAGAGTTAAAAGGGGTCGACTTGTAATAATGCCACTGGCTATTTTGCACCTCAAATTCTTTGGACACATTGCTCATCTCATTGAGAAGTGTTACTTTTGATGCCAGGGCAACACACCTGCTGAAAATGTAAAAGCCCACAGATAGTGCTTCTTCACCCTTTTATGTATTGATGCAGGTCCTGGGTACTTTCAGCTTTCCTTCCATGCTGCAGCTTTTGGCTGCCACAGCGAAAAGTTTGTGATTGTTTATTTAATCTGAGGTCATAAATCCACATTTTAATTGTTTTCCATGCTTAAGCTTGCTGTGCTCCAACTGCTCCACACTGTCCTCCCCTGTGGTCTCTCAAGAGAGAAGGAGAACGTTGACATGGGAGCTCAGCCCCTGGCTCCCTCGGTTAGGTCTTGGTGTACAACCCTTGCGGCACCTGGGTTTCATTACAAGAGTCTCAGGCATTCTTAGATTGTAGTTTGATAAGAATATTGCAAGGGAACTCTGTGTTGGTTTCACTAAAACTGTATCTAGACATGCAGCTTTCCTCCACCACCACTACAGAAATGACTTTGTAAAAAACTTTTTGTAGATACTTCCTATTAACTTCATCCACGTGTATCAAAGGTAGGTTACATTGATAACAGTAAGTACAGCGAATGTGGCAGGACCATGCATCTTCCTCTGATTCTTGTTCTATGACTGCTACAGCTCAAATGTGAAAGTTTCATTCTTTTGTTTTTATAAAATTTCAATTTATTTAATAACCATAGATCACAAGTTTATTCTCCACACCAGTAAGATGTTGGATTTTTATTGTTGTTGCAGACTGCATTGTCTTACTTGGGGAATATGTTCACAATTGAGAAAGAGTTGCTTTTATTAACAAATCAAAAGCTTACTTTGTCAAAACTGAAATTGTTCTACCTTTTTATGTGCAAATTTAAGCTACTGTCAAACCTTCAGCCATGGTGCATTTAATTTGTGGAAATATAAAAATATCTGGCTTCATATTAAAATATTCTACATGAGGAAGGAAAGATTTTTAAGTGATGCATTGCATTCAGGACTCTCAGAAAAATCAGATTTTAAAGAAATAAAGTGGTATTTTAACAGAATTTATTTTTCCTTACTTTTGCTAAAGTTCAGTGCAGTACTTAGAAGTGTGTTTAAGTTATACAGGTATCTGAATATCTGGTTGGATTGCCTTTGGAAATGAACCAAGCTAAATGTGAGTGTGTCCAGAGCATAGGAGCTACATACCCTGTATTTTTCCTTAGAAAAAGGTCACAAGATTTATTTTTTTATTAGTGGCAAAGGTGCTGAGATTTTGACTCTAGATTCAGTAAAGTTTGAGTAAAATATAAAAGTAACTATTGGTTTCATGGTGATAACTTGTGCTTTGCAACGTCTTTGTAGTAGAGGATAAAATTCTGATTATCCAAAGTTAGGCTATGTTCTAGTTCTATGTTTAGGCTTCCAAAATACAGAGCTTTCTATTTACCCTGCAGCACCCGGGCGCCCAGCCTTTCTGGAAACCCAGCAATGTGGGCCTTGATTCAGCAGTGTCCTGCAGCACGTGCTTCATTTCAAGCACATGAATGAAGCCATTGATGAAGCATGAGGTTTCGAACTGGGTGTTTTGTTAGATGCTTAAATATACACAATTCCTATTTTAAGTGGCCAAGTTTAGAAAGTATTTGGAGCAAAAACTGCCCTGAACATGGCAGTCAGTGTGGTGTGTGGTCAAACCATGAGGCTGCTAGTCATGACCTCCATCATATTTAATATGTATACTATATATATATTCTATATATACATATGTATGTGCGTGACTTGGATAATACATACCAAGAGTGAATTCCTTTTATCTGAAAGCAGATTGGGTGTTATCTTAAGGCAGACACACTCACCCTCAGCGTATGTCTGCCAATTTCTTTACCTTTTTAATGGGGAGAACTCTAAGTTGTCCTTCTGCCGTTCTCCCGTTTCTGTTGGGAGAACCAGCAAAGTGCCTGCCTCTGACTGCAGTGTTGCAAAGCACCTGCAGAACCTTCTACAGTGTCCACTGTCTTTAGCTGTGTTTTGACTTACGCATTTTCTTTCTAGCATCCACGCAGATTACGTGTTCAAATTTCCAGCTCTTCTTCTGTGACCACGGAGTTTTTCTATTGCGCTTTGAGAAGAGGGGTCCTGTCAAGGAAGGCTGTGTTTGCCAGTCATTTTTTTCCAATCACATATTCTAATATCTTTCCTGTCTTTGGGGAGGTTTTAATGGCGCTGAGTCCATTTTACCTCATTATTTCCAAGGCCTGAACCAGGGACATTTGCCCTTCTGCAGTGCCGAGAAGAGAATAAGTGGCTGTGTCTTGAGGAGCAGACTCATTCCCTGAAGTGGCCCATTCCCGGCTCTCAGGGCAGTGCATGCAATTATCCTCCCGAAAAGGCCATCTGAGCAGTGCATTAGTATGCGTGTGTCTAGGCTGGGATGTGCCCGTGAAATCACAGCGCAGGTGTTGCTTTCCCAGCCACCTGGCCAGCTCTGCCGCAGCAAGGCTCAGGCGAAAGAGTCCCTGCAGCCACCCCGGTGCTGTCCTGACCACCCACTTCTCCTGTGCAGAGGGTACAGAAAGTATTTCATTAATTTTGTCAACTGCCAGAAGTTCTTTTTGGGTGGTAAATTATTGTCTCCAGGGATCTAGCCGCTCATCTACTACTTTTATGCCGATGTTGTTAGCAATGCTTAATTCTAGCATCCTAGTTTATAAATCATTTGTTTCATCTGGGCCATCTCTGTAAAGGAAGTTTCTATAGGCTGCATGCAGAATGTATTAAATTTGAAGGTGTTTATTACTGGTATTAGGCCATTAGCCATAATTAACAGTAATAACAGCTATCAAGTCTGCGGGTAGTCCCAGATTTTGTGCACATTCTCTTTTTATATCCATTCCTCAGCATGAATTATGTGATCTTCATATTCTGCCTCTCATCATTAGAAACCAACAAAGTGGTTTGGGGTGGGATCTCCTATTTCAGGCCATAAACATATGATCCGGCCACCCCATAAAGTACATTCCTCCAGCTTACTGCTTTCCATGAGTTCTCAAGTACCTACGGCATGCGGTGGAGGTTGGGCCTGGTCCCTCCAATAGTGAAAATCCTACCCAGCAAAGCCTTAAGTAAGGCACAGCGCGAATTACTCAAGTGCTGAAGTTTCACCCAAACCGGTAAGTTGTGCCTCTGTGCTACAGTCACGACCTCCTTGGTTTCTGCCAGGAGCCCATAAAACAGTGAGACCTGTGCTCCATGAGACCTTTTTCTGTGCAAGGATTCAGGAAAAAAGATCTCCAGGCTCCATGGTTCACTGCCAGAAGAGCTGATGCAAGGCAAAGGCATGGTGGTAAACACGCTGGTAAGCCAGACACCTCCCTGCGTGCTTCTCCCCAGTTGGGAGTGCTTTGGCCTTGTGCACTTGATGCTGTAATCGGCCTGTGTGCAAGCTGGACATTTCTCTCTTTATTATTGTTATTATTATGCAATCAGACACTACTTAATTAAAGAATGTGCTGGGGATGCACTATTTATACGGAAACTATGTACACGGAAATCCATTTTCTCCATGGTGATTGCAGATAATGTGGTAAGCCCTGCTTTGATTCATTAGTGTAGCAAGAGAGATATTCAGAATTATTTGGTATAATTCACAGCACTTCAGAATGCATATATTTTCATAATACTCTAAATCCACTACTTGTGCTAGTAACTCAAGCATATGATGACTGGTTTGCTATAGCACTGTCATCTTAAAATTGTGGTACTGCCATTCTTTCATTGTAACTGGCCAACTTGCAGGCTCGTTTAGCACAGTACTTTTAGTGAATGACTACTTGGCAGCGATGTGGCTGTTCACACAACTGTTTCTGAGCTCACTGAGGATCACCTCCTTCTCTACACCGTGGCCTCACAGCAGACCCTCGCGTCACGGACACCTGAGTAAAAGCCATGGGAGCCCCCCAGAATGGAGAATGGAGGTAATTTCTTGTCTGCCCCCAGGCTAAGAACATACTTTTCAAATTGACATTTGGACAAGAAAACCCTTATTTTGTTCCTGGAAAAAAAAAAAAAAAGACTTACCGTGTTACTTTTAAACAATTAATAGTTAAGTTAGGAAAATACTATTTTTTAATACTTCCTTGAATTCAATTTTGTGCTGCTTCTGGCAAGTTAAGTGTGAGTAAGAAAACTCTTAGGATTAGTGATGAACCACCAGTATCTCCCCTCCCATTTGCACATTCATTCCCTCATGCCTTATCAGGACCATCCTTCTGGCTGCACTGACCTGGGCATGACTTCATCTAATCCAGTGCTGGATGAGCCTCAGGAGACGTACCACTTACATTCACGCAAAGAGCCAGCCCCCACCCTGTGAAAATCTCTGGTTTTAAACGCTGCTTTTTAGATAGTCTCAAAAATTCTGTCTACCCAATGGTAACCTTTGGCAGCAGGAAAGCTTATAATTTCTAAGTGCTTGTTATTTATTTATTTATTTTTTAATCTAGAATGTTATTTTTGACAGACATTTTTTTCATGCAACCATCATGCATATACATATAGATATCACCATCACCACGCTCAAAGCAAACCTTGTCCAAGACACCTTCGGAGACAGGAGCATTAGATACTAGAGACCATCACGTGGGATTTTTATATTCTTGTTTTTCCATATGCTCAAAGCAACCCTCGGTGCTCTCTGACCTTACTGGGCACTGTAGAGTATTTCCACACACCTGCAAATTAGTTGCATAATTTAAATGTCTAACTTTTATTTGCTTATTGGCCAGTATGATTCTTTTAGTATGATGGATTAAAATGTTTGAATTGTTATCTGAAAACCTTTATTTAGCTGTGCTGGGCCTCTTTTGCCTGACCCTGGCAAATGTAAATGTGATCAGACAGCTTTTTATATGGGTTTTCAGCTTCTTATGCTTCCAAACCTTAAGTTACATGTTACTGCTTTACTCAATTCAATTCCCCCTAATCAGTTGTTGTTTTTTTTAAATACTTATCTGAAAAACTTTCACAGCAATTATCAGGGTGGATCATTTAACAAAGAAAAGCTGCTTTCACTGCTGAAATTCCCATATGTATATATTTGCTTCTCTGTCTAAACATTTGAGAAGTTTGGAAACAATTTAAAAATGGCCAATGACTGCATTTAATGCTAGACAAGATTTCACACCTCTGGGCTCTATATTTATAGCTCTGTCGTGTTCTTTTATTGTACTGTGCTGAAGAAGAGGATTTTTTTTTTCTTTTCTGATGAAAAGGTTGTCTGTCATGGTGCAGTTATTGCAGTGCAAAATATTGCCTAAAACTTGACCCTGAACAAATTTCGCACAAGGGCAGTTTACCCCAGAATTTGAAAGGAAATGCAAACCCTCTCATTCTAGCCAAAGGAGGAAGCTTTTCTGGGTATACAAAATTGGGGTAATTCTAAAATTCATTCATGGAGCCACAGTTCTAAATGCACTCAGCCTCTGATCTCAGCTGAACCATTTTTCTCCTGCTGTTACTCTTCTGAATTCAATCATGTTAATATGGATTTTCAATGTGGTTAGATTCATAAATTTTAAAAAAAATGTGTTGTTTGAAAAAATTAAAAGTACTTTCAGCCTTATCAAATGATGCCATGCTAAAACACACACCATAGCCTTGGTATTCAGAGAATGGGCGCATTCTGTGGGCATCACACTAGGTAGGGACCCTAAGACAGGATTTCCTATTTCTGTCCCATTATATGATGCTAATTCTTTCTGTTCCACTCCTTGCTATCTGCAGAGCTGATCACCTCCTATGCATTCAGCAACGACACGGAGAACTTGGGACAGGCCTTCAGCTTCAACAGCTGGAGGAGAGGAGGGAAATGGCATGACACAGAGCTTTTAAGTATTATCAATTATTTAACTTAAGTAGCTGATGAGTCCGAAAAAAAGTAAATAAACATTTACGGTGTTCTTTTCACCAGTGTAGAATAGATCACAGCATGATCTGTACCTTCCCAGCTGTCTTTCTAAAAGTTTGACTGCCTTACCTAGTTGGGACTCTTACTGCTTTACTGTAATTATGTTTTTGCTCAATGACTGTTACCAACCAAAAATGGGAATCATTTATAATGAATTAATACCTTGAAAATTTTCATATCCCTTTCCATTCACATTGTTCATGAGCAGACTGTGAATTTTCTTTTCCATTATTCATAATTACTCCCAAAATCATTTGCGGAGGAAGGCTAATTTTTTTCCCCTATGTAGATAGTTCAAAGGTAAAACATAGTATTTGTCCCATAGACAAAAGATGTGCTGCACACATATGCTTGTTATGTGGCGCTGTTTCTTTACACTGATTGAATGAAAATGATTAATGAAAGTTCATTCAAAAAAATTACCTTCCAGTTATCTGTGTTATTCATTCAGATTTTTTCCTGCAAATAATTTTAAGTATTCTGGTTCACTCACCATGTCAAGCATTGTATTTATTATGGCTCTAGCTATTAAAATAGCTATTAGAATAGCTGCCGAAGGTGAGTGCAACCCCTAGCCCCCTTAAACGCTGCACAAGTAATATTTAATGTGGAAGCTTATATATGTATTTTATATATATGTATATATATATTGTTAATATATAATGTATATTATATATATACGTGAGGATAATCTATATATATATGTATAATTCTCAATTAAGGACTCAATTATAAAATATTTACTCATTCTGCTAAGCACTTAGTCAACCAATGCTCTTGGGTCCTTTAGAAGTAGTTGCCAGAGTAAATGGTAACCATTGTGAACAGGAACCTTCACAACAATGAACCTTCTCATACTTACTGAAGACCTGTAGAAAAAAACTGCACCTAAATAAATACTTTCCAAATTCATGTAATGTTGAGTGCAGGAGGCAGCAATAGATGACTGGCCAAAGGAGATGACTGGCAAACCAGCCCAATGGTTTATTTTGCAGTGAGATACAAAGCCAAAAGGAGTCTGTTTTCTTTTGCTACCGAAGCCCAAGGTGACAGAAATTTGGCGGTGCATGATCCCATACACTCACAGGCCACTATGCTGGAAGTCCAGGGCATTAAATTTAAGCATCAATGGACATGAAGCTATACTCTAGCCTGGTCCTAAAACTTCACCTAAAATTAATCCAGAGCTAAATGCCCTCATCATATTCCATCTCTTTGTGACAGTTTTTCAGAGTAAGCTACGTATATTTGGCTAATTTAAAATCCAGTGTCCAGACCCTGCATCAATTGCTTGCTTTCTAAAAAAAAATACACGGGAGATGCTAAAAGTCTCCGAAACATTCACAGTGCAATTCCAAGCTAAGCCAGCAGTACAGGATAGCATTCACATAGAATATGTATTTTTGATCATGTGCGCTGTACATCACTAGGATAGTGGGTTGTTTCAATTAAAATAAATAAATAAATAAAACAGAGTAAACTATAAATGAAAGGCTCTTTTGGCTCTTTTACCCAGTTGGCCTTGTGTTGTGCTTTTGCACAACAGGATTTACGTAAGATTTTTCATGCCAAGCACAAATGTCCTCTGAATCCTGGAACTGTCATGTTACTTGATTCAGCAGAAAGAAGAGGTGCCACAAAATAATGTTAAATCTATTTTTGTACCAGGATATCAAGAGAAAAAAAGTCAATTTTAGCATACTGTGTCAGCAAACAGTAACCACTTTCACACAGTCTTTTTAAAGTTCAGTTCTTGTGTTCCAACTTCAACTCCATAAAGCTGTAAACACAACACCTTTCCCACACCAAAGTTGCTCCAGAATACAGATCGGGGTGCTCTGACCACTCAGTTGTTACAGGAGTGATGTCTGTCTGGTTCGCCTTGGCCTGCGGTAATGCAGCCCTACCATGCTGGCTGTATGGATTCATGGTGAAATGTGCACACAAAAGCCTCCTCCAAGGTAAAACCAAAAAGGAAATACAAATCTCAGCCTCTGCCAGGCCAAATAATTTACCTCCAGATGAAGAACTGCTGTTCTTTACCACTTCTTTCTGAACAACTATTCAGCTCTGCATGTTAAGAGAAAATGTTTGAAATACGGAGTTTTCAGGTGAGGGAAGGGAGAAATTCGAAGTTCTTTAAAGAGGGTTCCTATGAAATCAATAAATAAATCAACACTGGGTGTGGTATTGAGGTGGCTCCCTTTCATATCTCCCCCCCACACACCCCATGAAAGCAATTTCCAGATGGATTTTCCCTAAGATGTTAAACATTGTGCTAGTTTTAACGCTGACTGAAGCAAGGTAGCAAGTGGTTATTAAGGCCTGACATGCCTGTTCTGCCAAGAAACAGCATGAGCTTTCAACTCAGAAAACAAGGTTAACTTTGTTTTTTAATCAATCTGCTCTTGCCTGCCTTGGCCAGTTATATGCATGCCTGCTCATAACGGAGAGGCCTGTTAATTTATGGTCAGCTTATTTGTATTTTTCTTAGTCAAGACCTGGTTTAATAAAGGTGGAAGCAACATTCAGCCCAAAGACTACTTTTCTAGTCGGGGGAAAAAAGAGACCCACTCAGTTCTTTTCAAGAAGTGCCTGCTGGCACGGTCCCCACAAAGTTTTCTGGTTTTCCCCTTCAGTGCCTTGTGAAGACAGCCAAGTAAGCTCAAGGCTCACTGCAGTCGCTGCCTGCCTAAGCCATTAACTGGGAGCCATTGCCTATGGGCTTCCTACTGGAGCGGTTTAGAAAATGGTAGCAGGTCATTTTGACCATTTTGAATGATTTTCAGGTTTGTCAAGTTGGTCATGGGACTCTTCTGGTCCTGTGTCCTGACTAAAACTGAAACTGAGAAGGAAAGTATCCTTTCACCTACAGTGTCTGCGTCACACTTCCTCCATGTCACTTGCTTTCATTTTCCTGCAGCACATCTAGGTGTAAAATGGCATGGCAGCTTAGGCCTGTTTCCTTCTACCAACCTGTAGCCATGCAGCATGCTTTAAATTAATCTGTCCCTACAAGAATAAAAAACTCAGAATGATAGTTTGCCCTTTAACAGATGGTTTGCTCATTTGAGAGTCTCTCTTGGCTATATGCAATAGGCAGTTTGTCTAGTCGTAGAGCTGATGTTCCTGATCATAAAACAAGAAGCTGAAGCATTTTAGCTACAGCCAAGCTAAGGCGATGTTTCCATTTTCTGCCTGCTTCTCAGAGTACATTTGCAAATGAGAAGCACAGTCTTCAAATGTTCATCCTTAGGATGAATTCTTGTTTCATCTTCTTCATTACCTGATGGACTCATACCCCTTCCATCAGATCTGAGGCAGGTATACAGGTCCATGTCATTCTAGTGTGATGCAGAACCAGCAGTGAAAATGGGATTTAAATGTTGATGATGCAGGGTATGTTAATTCAGTTGAATGTTACCTGACAAATAATGTGTAAATTGAAGCATTATTCAGAAAGGTGTGCACTTTGCTTAAAAATAAACCTGCAGTACTCAGAGTCTAAACATTTCTGTATTCTGTTTCCAATGTTTAATTTACCTCATTTTCACTTGGTATTCTTTTATTTAAATCCAAGGTTTGTGCGGTGAAAATGATGCTGTTAGGATGTGTGCTTATATCTGTGCACGTGTAGGCCCATGATTGTTTCCACCACTAAAGCAGCCAATATAGATATTGTTTTCACAAATAAGTTACTATTTTGGTGAAGCATTCATCTGTAAGGAGAGGAAAACTTCTCAACAGTCTTAAGCAAAAAATTGTCAGAGGTTTTTGTTTTCATATTTTCTTGTTTTACGCTCCTCAGTTACAGGCCTGTGTTGAAGAATGTCTTCAAGCATCAGAACTTCTGAAAAGAGCAGGACTATCTGCTAATACAGGAATAAATACTAATGTTAATTAATACCAGATTTCATACCTACACTTCTAATTGATTTCTGTCTTTAAATTCTTTCTATTTAAGCATATTCATCTGGTTTGGATAGCAGCATCAGCTATCTTCACGTATCGCATGCTGTTAAAACAGTTCTGAAGGGCTAAAAGAAGCAAATAAATGTATTTGTTGTTACGACTGACCTTAGACATACAGTATGTGAAGCTGCAGGAATCATAGACTGAATCGCTGATGATAAGTATGGTGATAACTGGTAAGACTGTGCTGAACTACTGTGAAACAATTCAGGTAGTCAGCAAACAGGGCTAATTGCTAGTTTGGGGGATATTATGGGTAATTTACTGCCCACTGAGGACTTCTACCTAAAAATAAGCTTTTTTTTTTTTTTATTTATTTCTTTTGGACAGGACTTGCATGTTAATGCAGAATACCTGATGCAATTATATGTGAAGAGGACATTCAGATGCACTTCTATAAATGGCCTTGTGCTTCTCAATTACATTAACTGTCTTCACAGATTCTTTAACAGAAAACATAGCCTTTTTTTTTTTTTTCAAAATAACAAATGGGCATTAATCTCAACTTTGCTGTTACCCAAGATGTCTTGATCAAAGATGTGAGAGTAATACAATAAACACAAGAAAAGAAACTACTGGTGGTTTCCAATACAAACTAACGGAAGTGTCAAGTGAGCAGATACTGACAATTCAGCCTGCAAATCAAATGTGCGTGTCCAAAACTCCACCTTTGAGAAGGAAGAATAAATATCCACAGAATGTTTTGGCTATAATTACTTCATTGAGAGGGAAAAAAATGAAAAGAAAAAGGCGCTGAATTCAGTTTGCTAAAGTCAAGACATTAATATTTTTGGCATGTAAAGATGTAAACCAAATGTTTAAATGAAATGTCATCCCTTGGGTTCACATTTGCCCATTGAACTACAGTACAAACCCTCCATAGACCTTCATACAATACACATTTTTCAGTTCATTGAAGAAGGCCCCTGCTGCTTCTCAAGGAAAACTAACTTGCAGAAGCAAAATAAATACTGGCGTCACAGTGTAGCAGTGGAGCCTTGCAAGCACAGATGTGTAGCATTGTCGGCTTTTAAATCAGATAAGGAGTATTCAGACATAATCACTCCAGTGTCTGGGACATGTTGCATGCTGCAGAGCTGCCCAAGTATGGCCCGACAGACACATGCAGTGTGTGTTCAAGCTAAATGGCAACAAGCTGACAGTATTTCATAACAGTCCTGTTATGTCTAGATAGGCAAATGTTTGTGTAATTTAGCTGTGACTTTGAAATAGCTTAAGAAATCGAGACACAAATGGAGCTTTGTGATTAGTTGTCAATGATGCCATACCTGCTGGATGATGATACTGCTGAAAAATACCTGGGTTGAAGGGGTGTCCCTGGGGTCCTGAAGCTGTGCTGCAAGAGGCATCGCCCCGAAGCCTCCATCCATCCCTTCGTTTGACCATCTGAGGAGTGGGACTGCTATAGGGCTGCTCCTATAAAAATATATGGCCATGTAGTTAGACGGATGCCCTGGGCCTAGCTAAAGCACGGCATGCAAAGGGCTGTTTTTGTCTGCTTTTAGACAAGATACTGCTAAAAAAATCAAAGTATATTTAACCCAACAGAAATAGTGCTCACTGGGTCTGTGGTAGGCCTATTAAGACCTATGAAGTACCTCAGCAAGAGAAAATTCAACTTATATACAACACATGATTTTAGGTAAAGAAATATTGATAGGGCGGGGGGAACAAGTATTTTTTTAGCTCTAATTTATGGCTGAGCAGCTTCATTTTAGTTACTTCATGAGAATATTTTAAACCAAGCCTGCATAATATTAAAATAAGTTAAAATGTATGTAAAATTTATGAGAGCATGTCAGGTGCAATGCTTGATAAAGTAAGTTTAATGCTTCAGAATTTTTTTCTTCAGGCAGAGAAAGCTGAATCCTGCAATTCTAGGTTACAGTATAATTTTAGAAACTCTTTTCCATTATACCATTCTTTTATTAATGAGATCCAACCCAATTTAACGAAAAGAGGTAAATTCCTAGAGTTTGTGGAAAGTACTCAGCAGGTTGGAAGCCAGGAGCGTGTGATAAAAGAGGATATTTTCCTACTGTTCATGTGAAATATCCAATTTTATAAAAACACAGAGGAAATCAATTTACAACAAACTTCATGCGTGCCTCTTCAGTGTGGTTTTTCTGCTGGAAATGCTGCCTCACTCCGTGAACAAATAAAAGCTTTGGCAGTTGACAGGGACTGTACATCACTTTGAAAACTCTTCATTTACCAGGGGTGTGTCATGTTGTTTCATTGTGTGACACTCCCAATTATCGTGACAGAGCTAAATGACAAAGTACTGTCACCCCACTGAAAATTCAGAGCAGCTTCTTTCCATTTTTCTGCCTGGTCACGGGAACATTGCTGAACTGGTACAACAGAGCGGCAGGAGCAGCAAACGGGGAATATCTGCATACTGCTCTACTGTATTAAAAATTCAGCTCCTCGGCAATATTAAATCTGAATTTACTTCCATCAAACAGAAACTTAGCATATCTCATTCTTCCATTATAAAATATTGACATCAGAAATAGTGAATCCTGAAATGAAGATTACAGATGAAAACTATATGCTTGGTAATTATCATTTTTTTCTTTGTTATTATTCCTTTCCTCCGAGGATTGCACAGGCTGCTGCAAACAGTAATGAAGTTAGCATGCGATGCCAATGTAAAGTACACTGCAAAGTTATTCTTTCCCTCATTATAGATGAGGGAAGTGATTTCCCCAGCCAAACTCGGACACAAACGGGACAGCCCTCTGCACCTCACGTCTTAATCATTGTCCCCAGCGGTGAGACCAGTGCCATCCCTCAGCGCCACCTTGCTTCCATCATCTTTTGTTCCATGCTTTCCCTAGGGTTTGTTTTAGGACTTTCCTAGGGCTCAGAGCTGTTAATACCAACAATTTGTGTCACTAAGTGAGCAGCCAGTTCACAAATGCTTTCATTCCTGACAAACCCACTGCCCAGCCTTGCAATGGTCTTGAATAGCCACTGCATGCAAAAACACAGTTGCAAGCATGGAAACGCCCGACCAGCCGTTCCTACAGCCCCTTCTTGGCTTGACACTGAAATCAGGAAGAGATCAATGGGTCAGCCAGCCTGCAGTAGGGTATCCCTTTGTGTTCATGCATGTGGAGAGAGCTGTTATCACACAGCTTGGGATGGCTTTCCAACAGAACAGCCTTGTCATCACAACCTCGAAGTTCCAGCTTGGCCAATTAAGCTGGTGTCTCTCTCTCTCTTAGGTAATTAATTACTCAGAGTGGTATTGCACAGCAGGACAGCTTCATTTGCAGGTGCTTGCTGAACATTACCTCCGCGTACTCTTGAACCTTGCCTTGTTGCCTATGGATGCTTTCGAGGAGTGTAATATATACAGTGTGTGACACCTGACACCGTATCTGTCTCGTATGCTTCTTACAAAAATCAATCTAAATCAATAAATTGTCCACCCTCCTCGTACAGTATTTGCACAGGTTCAAAGACAGGACCAATTATTCTTAAGGTTGAATTGTCAGGTGTCAGATGAGAATATAGAAGTTGAAGCATTATATTTAGGAACAGATTTATTTAGAGGACCTGAGAATTTTCTTTGCTATCAACAGGTCTATGAATAGAGCTTTTATAAATACATCCTGGTTGAAACCAATACCTTACAAAATGACAGAGGTTTGAGTGTTTTGTTTCTTTTTCTTTTCTTTTCCCCCCACAACAGAAATCAAATACCTGCCTGATAAAGTACGTAAACTAACATCCAACCTCACTGAAGTAATAGCAGTAAAACTACTGACCTTAAAGGGCTTTTGGTCCTGACCCTTCCTGCTGTGCACATGTTGCCTTTTTGTTACCTCATTTTCTGAGTACAGATAAAAATTCCCCATGTTTTAGCTATGTATAATAAATACATATCTTTATCATGCATTCAGTCTCTTGAGTTCAGTTCCAGCAATGAGACACGCACCCCCTCCCAGCCAGTATCACAGGTCTAAAGGTTACATGTGACCATTTTTGTCCCTGCCAAGACCACAGCACACAAATACCAAGGCTTATTATAATCACACACGATCTTCACAAGTTTAACAGTTCTCGTCCCAGAATACCAAAACCCCTCTCTTAGCACTCCCAGCAAATCAGCATGCATTATTGTTACGTGCTCAGATAGATACTACCATGATAGATATCAGATTTCTGCTCATGCCAAAATTTCAGCTAGCTGTTCCCTTGAGTATTTACGCTTGTGTACTGTATTTAACAACAGCCCATTCAAAATGCTCACAGCTCCTAGGAATGAAATGCACATAATTTAGGAATAGCTGCCTGGCTATTCAGGCATCATGCTGTGTCAAGGGAAAATTAAATCTTTGACTTTCCTCTCCCTTTTTTAAAACAAACCTGTAGTTTGCATCATATTTTGGGGAGCTGTATGAAAGTTTCATAAAGAGAAAGTAAGCATGGCATTTTTTTCCCTGTTTAATGGTAGTGCCTACCCATCAATGTTCCACAATGATACAGTAGTTTTAAAAAAAGGTCTCAGCATGCAAGCATTGTATCACATTAAGAAATCAGGATTTTCTAGGCACTGCACAGCATTAATTACACTGAGCATGCTGCAAATTTAAATTAAATGATATGCCATGTTCTGTTGTAAATACCGAAGTGGAATGTAAGATACAGCCCCATATTAGCTTCTGATTGGCATTTGTGCAATGAACAGGATCATAAAATCTGTACAGTATATAATTTTTTTGTATCAGGAGCACCCAATACAAATGCACTTTTGTTTTCAGGCGTACCTAACAGCACAGTTACAGGTCAGAACTTATCCATGCTAAAAAGAACAGCTCTTCCTCAAAAGCAGTAATAATAAAAGAAGAAGAAAAAAGAAAAAAAAAAAAAAAAGCCCTTTTTGCTTTCATTCCCATTCTTAAAAATATATATATATACAAAAATAAAAAAATTAAATACAATAAATACAATCTAGATGGTTGAGGGGTGCCTAGAGGAGAATGGGGGCCATGTGGGACTGAAGCAGGTCAGCATGAAGGCAACAGGCTTGATTTTGTCATGTGTATCAAGTAACCAGGTAAGATTGTACATAAGCAAATGCTGTGTGGGCTTCAGATCAGGTCTATTAGAATTTATGTTCTTTTTCTTGGCATAGGTATTTTACAGTCTCTTGTGATTTTATAACAACAGATTGAATTGTCAGGATCTCAACAGCCTCTGCTTTTAAACTACTGGATGAGGTGTATTTCAGCCCGTATTTCTATGTGATTAAATACCTAACAAATATTCTAAATTACTGTACTTCGGAGAAAGTTTCTATACCTAACTGTATAAAGACGGCATGTTACGGTCTGTGTTTTCTGGGCTTATTAAAGGTCTTTCTGAAATGATTAGCACTAAGCTGAGAAGGAAAAGTGATTGCCAGTGAATGGGCGTGAAGGCATGAGGCATAAAGGAGGCACAGCATAAAAGCGTGGGCAGGGCTTTGCAGAGACACCAACATCTTCAAACCCAGTATCACTGTATTCTTTCTAAATTATCTTGCCTTTTTTGTCTTTTGCTTTTAGGAGTTAACTTGAGTTTTCCTGGCCCATTATGCAACACTCCTCTGTATATGAAAAATGCAAATTTTAAAAAAGAAAGAAACAAACAAAAAACAACCAAATTAAGGCCACCTGATCTCCCCCAGAACAACAGATGAACAATAAAACCAAGCTCAGGATGCCTCAAACTTCTAAAACTTCTTTTGCTGAACTTTTGAAGAAGAAATTCCTCTACAGCCTTCCTCAGGCAGTCTGAAATACACTGCCCTGTTTGACTTGTGAGTAATAATTTTAAGAAATCCTCTAGTAAAGAAAGGCTGTCCAGCTCGGCCTGCTAGAGATCAGTTAAAATAATATTTGTCCCTTTTTCCATTTGACCTTTTTCCAAGCTTTTACTGGACCTGTTTGGTGTCTCCTTTTGCTGTGATGCTGTATGTTCTGGAAGTGGCTGATGACAATAAAATCTGATATATAACAGTAAAATGGTCATTCCTTCTTACATCTGACAACAATGCCTCACTGCCACCAGGACTGTCTGCATATTTATTATTTAAAGTCAGGCTTTTCCCCTGGAAGCTGGAAGGATACACTGAAGGGTGCCCTAACTTTCTCCTACCATCCAGAAGGAATTAGGTAGTGGCCAGCTGTATGAGATGGATACCATGCAACAACCACTTTCTGTAAGTAGCATGTGCCTGGCAGAATTAAGTTCAGCAGTGGGACAGCAACTCTTCAGACCTCTCACCATCTTTTAGTGCTTCCAAACAACAACAACAAAAAATCCAAAGACAGTAGTTTATAAACAGCCCAGGAAGCTCTTGGAAATTAGTGTGTAAAGTTCTGAAGGCAGAGCAGTGTGGGGCAATAACCAGCACACAATGCATTGGTATTGCAACAACAAACAGCTAAACTACCGTGTAGTTATTTTTGGGTATGCACAATTGTTGGAGGAGAATGTAGAATATTCTTTGAAGGAGATGTTGAAAGCGTTGTGCTTCCCCTAGCTGCCATGGTCCTGACAAGAAACAGCCCACAAATTCTAATAAATGGAAAATAGAAATAAATACTTTAACTATATGGCATAGGGTTTTGAATGGCTTTCTGAATCAGAAAGTGCTGCCTGTATGTCTTCGTTATTTCTACACTCTGTAATGTTGGCTCTCCAAAAGTCAGAGACAAAGTGAGATAGATACTACAAGGATCACAGATACTACACTAGGAAACCAAATATCAGTGGTACATCCAGATTTATGGTAGAAGATGGCAGTAAAGTGAAAGCAAAACTGTTTGCACAGTACGTATTGTTGCCCATTACTGTGTGTTTGCCCTTTTTTCTTGCTTAGCTACAGCTGAAAGAATGGAAAATTGTACCTTATAAACAGTATTAGGAGACACTTTGTGATCGTAAGGTCAATCAGACTAGTTTACCTGCTTGAGGTATTTATGGCACAATCACTCAGTGTCTTTAAGGAAAGGTTAGATACATTTATGGGAAAGGTATTTTGCAGAAGCCTTCCTGTTTCATAGAGGTCTTGGACAAAATGACCCAGGAGGCCCCTTCCAAGTCTATCAAATGTGGTTTCCTGATTGATGCTGTTCCCACCCCCACCCCCCCCAAGCCTTTTCAAAACACAAAGCACTGTTATAAAATTTAATATGATACACTATATAACTTTTACACAATACCTTATAGGAAATGGTTAGCCGGTAGCACAGGAGCCTCACACAAAAGGAAGAAAAGAAGAAAAAAGAAATTGCAGTGCAGTTTCTCTGCCAAGCGTTATCGACTATAACATTTACACTGTTTCTTAGTATGGGCCCTCATCTGTGCAGTGGGACACCAAGTCATGGAGGCATAAAAGTAACCTACACAGTAATATATATTTTTTCAGAAAACCTAATAAGGCCTGGGGTAATTTCCTATGCTACAATAACCATTCCCTCAATGCTGGAAAACAAATGGACGTCCAAGTCTCCTTATAAATAACTGCCTGGCACTGTAATGGGCTGGGCCCAACTGAGAGTTGCCTGAAGGCAATATTCAGGTGTTTCCAACCGCTCTTGGCATGCCCACAGGGCCACAATGCAGCCATGTCCTCCACCTATGGTCTCAAGACCTTCTGTGCTTACAAATGGTAAAAATTCCCACTATTGTCTTTTCAGGGCCATCAAACTGTTCAGCAAATTTAGCGCTATTTCTCACTTTTTTTTTTGTTTGTTTGTTTAGTTTGAGATGGTGTTGCTGAATGGTTCCTAAATGGCCTATGGCCTATTTTATTTTATTTTTTCCAAAATAATAACGTTTAAATAAAAAGTCAATTTAATGACTTTTTTTAAAAAGTTTCTCTGAGCCATTTGATTGAAATTCTGTGGTTGGCCTACATTGCTCAGTATTAAGCTTTAATTTTAGGTTCCCACAAGAAAAAAAAAAGAAAAAAAAAAAAAAAGAAAACTGAGTTGGGGTCCACTCTCAAAAGCAATTTACACAAACCTTTTTAAGTTACGCTAATTGATGTAGTTGAAAATCAAACTCCTCCTCCAAGCCCCATGTCTTCTCAACTTCTTGGACTGGCTCTGTCAGGAAATACCAGCATCCATCCACACACACTCCCAAGTCTTACAAATGTGAGCTATTCCCTTTGACAGGGCAGGCTGGGATTAACTGTTTTATTAACCTTCTAACCTCATCCATGAGAAAGTGAAATAGCATGGTTTTTTGTTGCTGTTTTGTTGTGTGCTTTTGTTTTGTTTTGTTTTGAGGCTTGCAGCCTTCATTACCTAAACATTTGTGAGCTCTAACTCCCTACAGAGAGGAGTGAAATGAGGACTATTAATGCTGCTGTCCACAAGGAGTTCCCTGTCACCCCGTTTGGACCGTCCCATTGTGTTGTACTCAGTGTCAATGGCCATCCCTAAAGGCCTGTGATTTCACTCTAAAATATTTCCCCACTATCATGAATGAGTCTTGGGGCTCGCTATTTGAATCATTTCTGTGGGAGCAAATAATAACTTTATGATTCTTTTCAACATGTTGTATTGGTGTATTTTCCTGATTTCTATGTCCAAAAAAAAGTGATTGATTTCAATCAAAACCAAAAATTTGACCTGGCTTTAATCCTGAAGATGGTACAGTTGCTCTTCCTTAGTTCTCACTTCATCATTGCATCACAGTCAGAATAGTTCTTCTCTCTGGAGTTAAAAATGGTAAAAATTAGCCCTAGTGAGAGATACAAGCAGAATTTTTCAAAGGGAAGAAAATTTATCTCCTGCTCTTTGTCTTACAATATGGTACATTTTAGTGTTTGAAAGATTTAGTTTTCAAGCATCTCATATATATAAATCCAAGTGAACAACAGCTCTCCAGCGTCTTTTTTAGGGCAGTTGAGCTCAGCAACTGCAATCTGCCAGGGAATAAGGGTCAAGATGGAGAAGGCCTTTCCTGTAGCCTTCTGGTGTTGGTCAGGGGTCAGGCTTAGGAAACAGCCAAAGCAAAACAAAGGTTTCTCAGCTCTATCTCCTCACTCTGTTACACGAGATCATGGCTTTTTCACATGAGGACCCAGATTTTGGGCCAGCCTTGTGTTTCCTCTGCTGTTGCTTATATCAATAACTGTTTTGATAATACAGTTCCTCTTGAGGTTTCTCCTTTTGAAAGATTTATACTTGTTTTAGAAGTAACACAAACACTCCATTTTAGCTTTCAGGAGGTTAAGCCCCTTAAAAATCTCAGATTATTCTTTTGCATAATGTTCACAGAAGGAGGTGGGGAAGCAGTGAGGATACAGTTGGCATTTCCATGCTGTGTAGCTACCTGCAAATGCCAGCAAAGATGAGAGGCACTGGCTTGTGGGTACCCTTTGGATAATTAGTGGTGCTTTTTGGGGCCAGCCCCACTGGAAAGTCACGTGGCCACCTTCCAATCCACCCATGGGTGGTGACAGCGAGAGATCCTGGGGCCCAGTGGCTTTCAGAAGTGCCACCTCCACCAGGATGTTTCTGCAGCTGAGCTGCCCACTTCAGTCCTCTCCCCAGGTCCCTTGTCAAGGCATTCAGGTACTACTTTGATGAGAACTTCCCAGCTGCCTCACTGGATAAACAGACGTGTCAGAGCTCTAACATGCAGGAATCCTCTTCACACAAACAGGCAGAGAAAAAAGGGTGGTGGGAAGAGTAAAAGGCACCTAAAGAAATAGTACAAGCAATGATGGCTACAACTGATTTCTTCTTTGTCCCTTTGATCTTTGGAAATGGGACAACCCAGTCAGGATCATGGTTTTCCAGACTGGGCTGTATGCATCTTTAGTAGTGCCACAAAATAGAGCTGGTTTGCTATTGTTGCCTCCCCCCAAAAAAGCTGTTATTATGAGATCTTTGGGGGCCAGGAACTCAATTTCCCAGCTTTCAATTAATACTTCAATGATTATACATAAATAATAGTAATAATAATCATAACAATGCCTTGCTTTCCATTATGTTGTACTCAGTCTTTGTGATGCCTCTCTCATGATAAAATCTGTGTATTAAACACATTAATTGAAACTCTTAATAAAACAGAGATATTTTCACTTGTGCATTTATATTCACATAATGATCACAAAGCACTTTACAGAATCAAATAAAGGTAGCTAGCTTGATCCTTATATAGAAGCAAACACCATTATAGTGCATCTTAGGAGTATATAACACAGCTGTCATATAGACAACTCATGTCAAACGTACCATATTTTGGGTGGTAGGCTGGCCAAACAGCATCCAAAAAGCTTGTTCTAAACATCTCTAATGCCATCATGAGGAACATGGCAAGAAGGGACTGGAAGGTCTGGCCTACTAGACTAGAAAAGTAGACAGGAGGGCTGGTGAGCAGTTGTGCCTCATTATCAAGATCCGTGCTTTGGAAGAAAAAAAAAAAAAAAGTGATAATTTTGCTGGTTTACAAAAATAATGCATGGAAATCTTGATGAACACTGAGCAGCCTCCAAGGGGTCACTAACAGAGGACAAGGCAAAAGCTGGCAATACATGATTAACATTAAATGATGCCTCCCGAGGTCTGGGAAGGGGTCTCAAAGCTTTGGGCCTCGTAATAGGTAGTTCCAGAGTTAAGAGACAGGCAAAGAGCTTTGTTCCTTCTTGTGTAATTGATAAATTACCATTGTTAGCACTAAACAATACTACCAAGCACAGAATAGAAACACGCTAATGCTTTATCCGTCTTAAGCAATTCTGCCCATGTGCTCACACTGTTCTTAAATGCGCTAGATATTTGTTTGACGAAACAATAAGTTTTAGAAAAGAGAAAAATAAGAACTTTAAAGATAATCAAAACCTTGACTACATACTTTACCACCGGCAGCTGTGAATAAGCTTCAGTACTCTTTATTTTTAACATTCCAGATATGTAATTTAATGCAGGTCTAATGACAGTCTCGAACATACCGCTTTAATCGAAATTGTTCAAGCTCTGTTCTGTGACAAGGGCTCACAAGCTACCAGCAGGGTTGTCCATTTTCCCTGCTTCTGTAGGGAAAAGAAAAGGGAGGGGAGGGGGACACTCTTGAACTTATGTTGCTATTGATGTGTAATATACAATAAAAAAACAGTTAAATTTCAATTACCCACAGGTAATTATAATTTTATTGTTTGACTGTACTATGGGGATTTTTGTAATTCCCAAGACTAATAATTTTCTATAATTTTACAGGTTGTCAAATAAACTATTAAAGATTATCTTTGAAAAGGATTCTGCAATTGTAAGGACATATCATACTGTTCCTGTACATTATTAGTAATTAGAGATCCCTGGATAGTGAAATATCTGCTCTATATGCTAGCTGCTGGATACCATATTTTCTCACAGCCTCCTGTAATCTTGAACCAAAGCTTTCAAACTTCACATCCATTGTAGTCTGAGTCACGTCCAAACTTTTATTAATATTCACTGAGCACTCATTAAGCAATTCTGGTGTGTTCGATACGTTAAATCCATGCTTCCTGATGGGGAAAAGCAAAGGCTCACAGGTCCATCCCGGTGTAGTGGAAACAAACACAAAGGGACTAATTCTGAGCTCTGTCACCTAATAGGGATATGGAGCAGAAGCAACATTTATACCAGAGCAAAAGATCTGAATTTTGAAGATACAACCAGATAAAATTACACTTCCCAATTTTATCCTAAAAATATGCATAGATGCAAATATGCTAGGGATCAGCAGGGGAGGAATGGGATAGGTAGAGTATCCAGCCCACAAGGAGCAGAAATTTGGGGGCACTCCCTTTTCCTAGTCAGCAAGTACCTCAATTCACTGCGTTGTTCATGAATAGTTCCTTGGCCACTCTCCCTTGTGCACTAGTGCCCAACCTCCCCATGGATAAGGTGAGTGGACAGCAAACCTTCCCAGTTTAGCTGGGAGAAAAACAAAAGGGAACTACACCATCTTTTGCTGGTTGATAGCATCCTTCACCTATACGTGCATGTTCAATGAGATATTTATTCAAATCTTACAGCAGTGTATTCCTGAGGAGGACCAAAGGTGGGATGAGCTGAGAAAAGCAGACCCTGAAACACTGCACACAGCACCTAGACACAGGCTGAGAGGGCAGCAAATGTAAAACCACACGGGGGGATTGGCAGTTGTAGAGATTGTTGATGTCTTGCCTGTGGAGCCATCAAAGGCACAATTTTTAGCTGGCGACATTTTTTTTACTGCAGCTGCCCCAGGAGATAGTCATTATTTGTTTTATTGGCCTCTTGGATTGTTATGTGGTGAAGGCTCTGTGCCGAGGGAAACTTCAACACATTAAGATTTCTTTACAGGCTGAAATCTCTCTGAGGAGAGCGGTTTCAGGACATGAAGATTTTCATGCAGAAAACTTTATGGGTCTCATTTTTTCCCCAATGAATGCCTCCACTCCTGACTGGGTTTTTGCACACCCCTGGCCTGGTGGGACACTGAGCAAGAGCATCATCCCACAGCTCTACCCCAAGCTGGACACATCTGCGGGGAAGTTTTCACTTTCCTGCTCGTGCCAAGAAGCCTCCGTGGCAGCTGTGACACTCCGTGAGGGATCCGGCGAGGGATTTCCTCACACCAGGGAGAGCTGAGGGGGGGTTATGTTGGGTTTTATGGCTGGTGGAGCAGTATAAAGCAATGGGAGTACAGGGAAGAATTAAGGCCAATGGACTGCAGCTCTCTGCCTCACTCTGGAGACAACTTCAATCCAATCAAATGTATTAAACAAATGTGAGTAACCATTATAGATATACACACTGAGCTCTCTTTTCCAGGGCTTGTCTTACCATCCTGTGCTAGTCCTGCACCTACATGAAAGTGTGGGAAGAAAGATATTTGATAGTTTGGAGAGCTCTTCAATAAATGGCATTTTCTTCTCCTGCCTGCCTTGCTACCTGCTAACTCATCTCAGCTGAGACTGAACCTATTGCTCCAGATGATTGGCATTTATAATAAATAGACACAAAGGAGAAAATGGAAGCCCACACATGAGGCTAAATATGTACCTGGATAACAGACAATACCATACACAGGTACACATCTCTCTTTCCTGTAACTTTGGTCTGCGTTTCCAGCTTAATACATTCCTTGGTGCAAGCGGAACATGTTCTGACAAAGGAATACTGAAAGCAATTAGAAACAGAATTAATTGATAAAATTTAAGCCTGGCTTTCCTCATGTTTGTCATATGACTGCAAATATTGTCACTCCCATTAATATTAATTAATATAATTATCAATGTTTCTAATCCCTACACATTTTGTCAAAAAGTTACTCTTAGCTCAAGAATATAATTGTTAAGTCATGGAAATGTTAAGTAGCAGCTAAGCAAGTCCAAAGAATTAATAGCAAACTGTAGTTTATCCAAGGATTAGACTTTTAGCAATACATAATCACCTCTTCATGTGTTCATCCACATAAAATAGCTTCCATCCCTCACTACTCTTCTGCCTACTTGTCCTTGCAGTGCACAGTTTTCAAGAGTAAAAAAAAAAAAAAAAAAAGCAAGCGAGAGAGAGAGAGAAGATAGTAAGTAAATATTCTTTGCAGTTGCACGCTTTTCTTCAAGATAAGTCACTGCGATAAGAGTTATGTGCCCTTAGCTGAAAGCAATGTCAAGGTCAATTATCTCACGCTGAAAGCCCTAATGCAAGATACTTTTGTGATCAGAATAATATGTGTAATATTGCAAAGCCTTTGTTTTAGCATCGAGGAAAGCAAATCCACTCTCTCTAGACTTCCCAACGCATTGTCTTTCGTTTATGAATGTCATGGATTATGCCAACAATATAAAAGACCGACTTGCTGTGCTGTTGCCATTTAGGCAGGTTCTTCTGGCGTGGTACGACTGGCACTGATGAGTGCAGCGTGGACGGACACTGAGCAGAGCCTTGCCGGCCACCTGCCCGCTTTCACGATGGCCAGTTAGCAGTTCCTGCTTGGCAATAGCACGTCTGCTTCACAGAGCAGTGTTAGGTGAAGCATAAATTAGCTGCTCTGGAAAACAGCCAAAATGCTTTAAAGGCCTTTGTTCTAAGGTGGGGGTTGCTGGTGTTTTTGTGTTTCTTTTTCTTTTTTCCTGCTAGAGGAGAATTATGTAATCATTTCACTATTAATTTTTAATTCTACGTTACTGTGCATTATTGCCAACCTATAGTGGTGATGCAAAGAGAAATGGTGATACTATATGAGCAACACCTGTTCGGAAGGCTACTGGGCCACACTATAAAGGAAGCAACAGAAAAGATCTGTTCTTTCAAGTTCTTTGTGGTCATCTGCTGTTGTCTAATCATACAAAGTACCACATCAAATAATTATAAACTATATGAGCTAAGAGAAGTTCATGGAGAAGTGCCACAAGTTTTCCTGTTAAGCATTTGTTTGGTTTTTTTTTTGCTTGGTTTTGGTCAAGTTTTTTTTTTTGTTTGTTTTTCTATTGGCCAGCCTTGGTAATGAAACATTACTTTGGAGAAATCTTTTGAAGCAAACCAAATTCATTGACATGGATGAAATTGGCAGCACCACGCTTGCTGCTGGGAAGAACACACATCCTCCACTGCAGGTTTGGGGCTGGGGGTTCAGAAGAGCGGAGGAACTACAATGCAGCAGCATCACCAGTTTAAATGATGACCAGGTTTGGGACTCAGGTGCACCATCTGTGCAAGGTGCTGTTTGTTTAATGATCTCTTCTGTTTTCCTCACATCTACCTGCTATTTACACCTGAGGCAATCATTGCGCTGCAAGATTAAAACTTTCAGCGGGCTCCCTTTCAGAGAGCATCTTGATTCAAAAAAACTAATGCACCCCCCAAAAATGTCTATCCTTGGGTACTGTACTTTGACAACTGACTCAGCAGAGTTGGACCATAATCCCCAGTCCATTGCTAAGGAAACAGCATCTGCACACCAGGGTAAGAAATACATACACGTGATTTCTTCTTGCAAGAAAATCATTATCAAAAGACGCTAAGATTCAGACCACTGATAGAGTTAGCCTACCCATAGAGAAATGATTGTATCACCCATTTGCCTCTGCTCACAAATTCTTCATTTCATCTAGGAGAAGGCTAGCCATGAGGGGACAGGAAATCTTTAATCTACTTTTCTCCTTTTCTTCAAATATATGGTTCTTATCAACTAGCATTGAACATATGCACCAGAAAAACTTAATGATGTAGCCTCCACTTAATAAAATAAATGGAAACAAAGCACAGACAGTTCTCTAGTGTGAGAGGGATTAATCACAACAAAATATTAAATGAAAGCAAGTCCACAATGCAGTGCTAAAAAGGCAGCATGGCTGTAAATTCAGGAAGAAGAAATCAATTAGATAAAAAAAAAAAAAAGTATGTAGAAAAGTTTACAATCTAGTAACAGAGAATTCATAAGCAAATTTCTGAGCTGCACTTTGCCATTGACTTCAGTGACAGTGGATGAGTTAGAAGGGGACTTCATCTGTTCAGCCCAGTATCTGGAAATTGCCCAGTGCAAAGAAGAATTGTGACATTTTTTCTCCTCAATCCCTAACGCTAATTATATCTGTATATAAAATTATACAATATTATTATAAAATCATAAACATTAATAAAATTATAACATTATATGGCAATTTATTATTAATTTGATTGCTTATTTAGTGTATGAATTATATATAAGTGAATATGCATAAAGTGAATATATATGAGAGATTATTTATATTATTATATAATAGTATTTATTAACAATATTTATCTTTTTGGACAGATACTACAGACTACCATAATTTTTTAGACAGCCAAGAGATTCTGGTGGAAAAAATGAAAAGTTTTAACCAAATTCTCATCATTTTCAGCTGAATTAGTTTCAAAAAAAGAGATGCTTTTTGAGGAAAAGAATTAGACAATTAATTTTGATTTAAAAAAAAAAATCATAAGAAAATTTCTACCTGATCTCTTCCATACTGCAATCCTAGTCCTGGAGTATGTCCATGATCATTAGTGAAAAATGTGCATTTACTCTTCTACATATTCAGCTTCTCAATATCTGCAGGAGTTATTCAGGAAAGCACCAAGACATTTGTATTAAGTCCAATAGCACTTTTCCAAATTGCGATTCTTTCCTGAACTAAGGCCAACATAGGTCAAGTAAAGGAAAAAAAATGCAAACAATAAAGCAATGAAGCAATGAAACCATTTTATGATTCTATGATTTGCCCATAATCTCCCAGCAAATTAGAGATTTAACCTCCTGTACAGTAGCCAGCCCTATTGCTCAGCTAACAGTTTCTAGTCTTCTTTCGTGGTTCAGAGAAAGAGAAAGAGACCCTCTCACCATTCTCAAAAGATGTGCTCTTGGAGAGCATGCCATGCCAAGACGCAACAGTAGTTCACGTAATGAAAACTCAGTTTGCTGCTTTGGTGAAAACATGGATGTGGTGTCTTACCAAGATGAAGAAGGATGGCAGCGGATTAACTTGCATGCAGCCTGTGTGCCCCAGCAGCTATTACATTTTTCCTAACTAGACCCTCTGTAGTATCTATTGCTCTATGAATCACAGTCAAATGCCAGCCAGTAATCTAACTCCATCTGCAACTTCCCAGCAAATACACTCTGTCAGGCCTAACAGCGAAAAACTGAGTTTTTAGCCACAGTAATTATTCCTTGCTCTCATCAAAGCAAATGGTGGTGTGTTGTTTTTCCAATGCCATCACCTAGCTGAGCCTGCTAAGCTTCACTGAGCTGCTGTAGGTTCAGCTAATACCAGCCTGACTATACCTACCACTGACGTGAATACATTTATCTGCAAGCCCTGCGCCTGGGAAAGAAAACAGCTTGGTGGGGACTGGCGTGGGTCCCTTTTTTCAAACTGGGCACTGAAGATGCAGCAATACTTTGCAGAAAGACTCAGTGGTCACTGCTGTGTCCATAGGGATTTTCAAAAGTGCCCCCACCTTGCACCTCTCCTGCCACCACACAAGATGCAACAGCAGCGAGGCAGGACTGTGCTTCCCAGTGTTAAAAACTTCAAGAAATCAACTTGTGCGTGGAAGGTGCAAAACAGCCATATTTTTGTCACTTCTTAATGGCCAAAAAGTTCTTTTTTAGCATATTTACTAATATCTGATGAGGTAAATCTACCTCTCTTGATGTTGTAAGCACAGACACAGGCAAGTCCTTCCCCTTTGCTGAGGAGACTGTATTTACCACTTCAGGAATTAGTTTAATCAAAGAAAAATAATAGATGGAGAAGAGGAAGAGCACAAATCAGCATCAAAATCAGCCTTAATAATGGTCCATCTATTTGTGCATCTTGGCAAGAAATCTTGTCACCTGCTGCAGAGGTCCTAAAGTCCTACTGAAATACAGGTTGAAGAAATCTAATTTTTCTCACACTAATTGCAGTAATGCTAATGCATACTTGGAACAGAGCCAGGGTAAGTTGAATGCTGGCTGACAGCAGATAAATATAAATTATATATAACAAAAACACTCTGTACCTTTAACTCCTAATTCATTACAACTCAGCCATCAATCTTTAATTTCTGTGCATGTCACCCACATGGTCAATAAGCTGTGCTGTATCCTACAGCAGAAATGCTTCCTAGGGCACCAAGATACCAACAGGGCTTTAGCTATCAGGCCCTGAAACGACACCTTCCTGATGCCTGGGCACAATAAACATATTTTCTTTCTGAAGTTGTTAGAAACAGCAGGTGCTCAGAACTTCTGGAAATCTGCTTCGTTTCCACAGTGCTGCACATCTTGGGTCCTCTCAACAGAATCAGACTCTTTTAGTGGTTCCATGTTGCTTTGTGTATCAGCAACAATAGAAAGTAACAATGCTGATGTGCCCTAGGCTTCATTGGCAGGGAAGTCTAAAAGGGCTTCTTAGTTGGTCTTGCTTTACATAGCTCTTAGGAATACAAGAAATCACTCGAGCACATTAAGAAAAAAGAAAACAAAAACAATATAAAACACACCACTCCTTCCTGCTTAAGCACACAGCAATCTTTTCCTTTCCATTACAGTATTCAATTAATTTGGATTATCAAGTTGCTTCATGGCTTTGGGAAAAAGAAAAACAAAGCAAACAAACAAACAACAACAACAACACCCACACAAACCAAACAAAAAAAAAAGAAAAAGTTCCTGATCTCACCATCACCTTTGGTTGGGAGGTTCTGTTCCTCTGCTTATTTGAGATACTTCTTTCCATCTAGTATACAATCATGTTTCAGTTCCTGAGAGCTATAGATATTTATTCAGTGCCCTTCTATCTTGGCCATCATAAATAGCTCTCTGATAACAAATCGCACTCACTGAACATCATTTGCTACCAGAAAGAATCTTCAAGAAGCACATGCACTGCGATATAGGATATCTCCTGCTTTGTTATGAATGCAATAAAGAGTTTTACAAAATCAGTTTCCTTCCATTTAGAGGATAAGTATATGTCATTTTAGTAGTTTTACCACTTCTTATTGCCTGTCTGTTTATGCTTCATACTTAGAGAGTCACTGCTCCCTTGCTCTTCAAATGAATACTACTACTTAAATATAGAGAACGATATGTGCTTATTGAAAGATTCAAGGATTTCAGCTGTCAATAGAGGCTTAATTATCTGCTGGTGGATGCTCAGATACCATAATGATGGCTGTTGTATAAAGCCAGCATATAAGAGCCCACTTGCAGCTCGTTATATGCCCTGATCCAGCAATTTAGGAAAAAAAACAACAACAACAACAACAAAAACCCCACAAAACGTAAAAATGTAAAGCATAATATTAACTTACATCCTGCTTCCTTATGTCATAACCCATCATGTAAAGGTATGTTATTTCATGTCATGTCATGCAGAACATGATGCAATGCAATGTCACACTTCAGAAAATATTACTAAGCGAGAACTGATTCTTGTTATCAGTTTGGAATATGAGTCTCTGATCCAAATGTATAGTGGCTTTGGCTGATGGGAAGGGATCAAACTGAAATGAATGTTGGGCAAATGCTTTTCTTCTCTGGCTTGGCCAGTAGATGCCCATTTGTCAGTTTTAGGTCCAATTGGAATTTCTTTGTCACAAGTGCTTTCTCTTGTAAGAGAAATAGCTATTTTATGGCAAGCCAAGTACTGAAAAAAAAACCTTAGAAATACATAATAAATGTATATTAGTGAGACAGAAAATTGGAAAATGGCCACCTGCCAGCAGCCACATAAATTTTGGAGGCAATGCATTTTTCTGCCATTATGTATTATCACAGGAATTGCAAATATTTATTAAAAGTATTAAAATGGTGAGAATGTTAAATGTTTCCTTCAGTAGTGGAAATTCACATTGCCACACAGAAGATAGGATATTCTGATACAATGTTTATTAAAATGACTTCATTTTATTAGGCTGTCATACACAATAAATGTGCAGGTACAGTTAACAAAAGATCTATTGTGGATATGGGAGATTTGTGAGTAACACTTCAAAAAAATAATCTCTTCTGAACTCTATTCATATAAAACGCATACTACAAACTTTCATTAACTTCCTTAGAACCAATTATTTTCTGAGCTTATTTTCTTTTTCTGCCATCCCACTATATTTTGCTAGTCAATTTGTTTGCTTACATTTTAATGCTTAATGGGATTAACTGCAGTTTATCTTTAATTTATATATATGAGTGAGCTGAGTGTATACTCTACATGTAGCAGGCAACAAAATACTGCGATTCTTTTTGGGTTCATTTACAGGTCTAAACATGAATGACTGTAATATACTGGGACCCTCGTACCTTTTCATCCATGAATAAAACATTATTAAAAGATTGGTGGAGAGTTCCATAATATTGATTGAGAAGAAAATCACATTCCAGCTTTGCCCACATTTTCTGCTAGGATTAATCAGAGTGATTAGGTTTATAAGGTTCTTTTAACAGTAAGACACGGACACAGCAAACACCAGTGATGTCCTGTAGCTCACAGGACAACTTTTCTCATCAGCTTTGCTGGACACGAGCCCTTTCCAGCAGGCTCTAAACACTGATGGGGGAGTCCTACCCCTATGCAAACAGTTGCTTTGAGCAACTGAAGGGCTTGTGTCTGTTAAAAGCAGCTCAATAATCATCTCTCAGGACAGACTTAGAAAACAGCTGGATTAGAAGAGGGTATCTTGAGATACCTAAACAGTCATAAGATTTGTGATGAGATTGGTTGTAGTGGTGGAAAACAACACTACTTCTGTTCTCACTGGTTTCCTGAATCAGCAGTGAAAGGAAGGAGACTAGCCACCACCTTCTCAACAGCAAGTATCGTTTAAGTTGCTTTTTAAGATCAAGTTTTGGCAGAAATTAGCAGAGAAATAAGAGATCAGTACTGTTTCTTTTCTTATGCTGGGGTTCCTCAATTCCTTATAGTCCATTATGTAAGAATTGTGATTGGAGTATGTTTTTTAGATGGAGGATGAATAGATCAAAGTTACAAGACCCTAGATTTATGGGGAGCCTTATGCAAGAAAAAAAATAATAATAATAATCTGGTCTACAGAAAGTAAGATTTCGGAAATAAAAGATTTTTCTCTCCGTTCTCGTATGGTGCAATTTTATTCCTTTATTCACAGCAGGGGTGGGAAGAGGGTGAGTAGCTTTCATGAAAAATACAGCTTTGTCTTGATCCAGACACTTTATATGAGTTTGTGAGATATTAGAAGTGGGATTTGACACAAAATGTGTACGGTGGAGAGAAACCTTGGCCACCTCAAAGGCAGAGAAAAAACTGCTGTTGACTTCTGTGGGGGCAGGTGTAATGCACCCACCTCCACTGCTGCAGCTGCTTGACCAATCCTGCAGCTCAGAAACCAGAGCCGAGACTTGCTGTGCCCAAAGCACTTGTGTAATTCAGTCAGTGCTAAAAGTGTAGTCAGCATTTCAAGCAATGCAAAACCATTCGCTTGGCCAACCTTATTTAATATGAAGCATGTTTTATCTTGCTTTAGGTTGTTGTTGTTCTTTAATTAAAGAAATTACAGGAGGTCATTCTCATTAGTTTAGAAGAATCCTCACAGAAGTGGGTTGCACTGATTTAACCTCAGAGTAAACTGGCACAACTTTTGCATGTAAATAGGATTTAACACTGGACACTTTGTGAACAGTCCAACTCTTCACTCATGACATTCAAGGAATAATTGGAATACTGACTGGAATAAAAAGATAATGTCAATAAGCTGGGGTTGGGGTCTTTCTATGAAACTTGTCAGATGATGGTGGCAGCCCAGAGCCACCAGAACACCGAGAAGGGGGCACCATGGACTTTCTGCTAAGGGCAGTCAAAGCAATACTTCCCGTCCCTATGTGATGACATGAGCAGGTATTGTACCCAAATCTCATTGCTCACAGCTGGCCAGGTGAGAGGCTAACTCAGAAATTGGGCAGCAAGAGAGGAAAGCAAGGAGTTTCCTGACCAGACAAGGAAGTCATGCCCTGGGGCTGGAGTATGGTACAGGTGCACGGTGATACAGAGGCCACCACTGTCATGGAAAAGATTTGCCATGCAAAGAAAAAAAAAAGAAAAAAAGAAAAGGTAGCAGCATGAGAAGTGCCAACTCTGAACAACGCTGTCTTTAATTGGTACCACCGAGGGCTTTGTGCGGTCTGCATGCTTTTGGTGTTTATAATAGAATCCCCAAATTCAAATGATCTGAAGGGCATCTGACTGTTTTACATTAATCACAAGCTATACAGCAGAGGCTGAGAGCAAGTGGGCAGATACCCTGGTGTAGTAGCACTAAGGAGCTCTCATTATAATCATCCTGCCAAATCAAAAGAAAAACCCTAAGGCTCCTAATAAAGGAGACCACTGGACTAAACAAATTGAACAAGTAGCTAGACATGCATGAGCTTAAAACTACTGGTGTCAATCAGATCTGAGCCACTCACTCTGCTTGGTACTCCACAGCACACGCAGACAAAACGCAGACACAAAGCGCCACATACAAGCACCCAGCCTAGCGAGGAGCATGCTGACATACAGGTGCTAGCACATACCTCCAGTGCCAGGAAAACGGGTACAGATGTGATTTATAAAAGCACCTTCAAGATGTCGTCGTTGTACCACTACCAAAACAGAAACAGCACTACGTGAAATATGCAGTATGTATGGAGATGTCAGTCCTTGCCAGAATGTGTGAGCAGGAGGCTATCTGGACAGGATTTTCTGTCTTGGTAGGGTTGGGTGTCTACATCTATTCGTTCCAGTCTGGAAGATGCAGAAGAAAGATCTTGCACCTCATAAATTTGAGTGCCTTTAGCTCACAAAACACATGCAGTACCCTGAAAGCCCTACGCACTTGTCACCTTCTTACACCTGCTGATGGAAGTTATTATATGCTGTACTGGAAGGAAAAAAAATTAGTAAAAAGGTGGGTCATTGCTCTCTGAAAAGATGCAGTTGGCACTAATGAAAGATATCCAGAAATGGGAGGGAAAGACAATTTTATATTTAGAAGCAACATATTACATGTTGGTGTTTTTAAGACAAATGATAGCTAGACTCCATTAGCTATCACCCCTTCTCAAAAGCAATCAGGCAGAAAACCAAGATTTTGATGTACTCCCTCACAACTCAAAAAGAGGCTGTGCACAGAAGTACTGAAGGAGGAAAAAAAGCAATGAAAATGATTATGGTCAGTATTTAGTGCTGGAGTCAGGGGAGATGGAAAAAAAAAGGACATTTAGATTGGGAACAAATGGACGAGGGATGCACCTGAGGAATAAGAAGGCATCAAGAAGCAAGTGTTTTTTATGAAAACGCCCTTTGAGTCATTAGTGCATTTGTCACTGTAAGAACTGATTGCTAAAACACTGTGAATTTTTTAAGTATTGGGAAATTTTACCTACCAGGACACCGTCATCATCGTCACACTGCTAATCGTTGCGAGGGTGCTGGTTGCTGTCAGGCTGTCACCACCCGAGGAGCAGCTGCACCTCTGTGCAGATGTTGCAGCAGCCATGGAGGAGGCAGAGCCAGGGCTCCCCTTACACAGCTCTCTTGGTGCCTACTGAAACTGGAAAGCAAAGTTTTGAGAGATTATTATTTTTAAATGTAATTTTTACTTTTTCAGTTCATTCTTCTTTTTCCTTTTTTTTTTATTTTTTTCTTCTTCTTCTATTGCTTCCCTCTTTTTTTTTTTTTTTTTTTTCTTTCTGCTCTACACTGTAATAAATCAACATATAAATGTACTGGATTATTTCCACCTGGAATGTAGGAAGACAAATAGTAGAGAAGATCAGTTTGGTCATTTACCATATTGGTTTAGCATGGTAATGCTTTTTTTTTTTTTCGTTTCTCATTTCAAAGCTGTAAACAAATGCTGCAAGAACAGTTCAAATGCTCCCTACCTAAGACAAGGCCTTGTGCAATGAAACCACTGAATTCAGTTTTTGAACACCTAACTGCCCCTTCGTTACTTTTTCATAGGAACAGAACTGAATTTTGGATTAGCCCAAAATTTGAAACTACATTTTTCCCAAGCAGCAAAACCAGATGTACCCTTAGCTATGTTAAATCACAAACATACACACATGGAGATGCAGAAAATGCACATGAAATATGAAAAAGCATTCCCTTCAGGCAGAAGATAAACAGCCCTACTACAAATTAGCTCTCGGCCCCGTCAGGTGTGAATCTCTCTTGTCAATACGTACCAAATTCCCTGAGATAGAACCACATGGTCATGAATTTTATTTCTCTCCTGCTTAATTCCTAGTACCACTCTCCCTTGTGGATTTACTCAGGGATGATTTACAGTGGGAAAGGTGACATTAAACACGTCATTGAGCATGCAAAGATGCTGCACTCAAAGCAGCATATGCTTGACTTTGTTAAAAGATGAATGCTGTCAACTCCGCAGTGCCCACCAAGATCTGGCCTCCTTTTTCTTCCCAACAAACTTTGAGGAAGATGCAGACACGAGTCTTGACACTGAGAGAAATAAAAGTTAATGTATTCATGACATGATTTCACTTGCAGCCTGATTTAGCAATGTCTTGTCTAGTTTGGATCTGCTGTTGCTTTTCCTAATTTACTCATTGCACAAAGAAAATAAATAAATAAGTGTACTATAGCCTTATTTATCCTTCTTTGGACATTTCTTTACCAGGCAGATGGTCAATTAAGAGCACTAAACAATGACACTGTTTTCTCTGTAAACATTTTTTTCTAATAGCCTAACAAATGAGAATCTGTGCTGCCATACTGCTGAATACCATCTTGACTTTCTAATTACAAAGAACTGTGTCTTGATAGTAACAATTACAGCTGTAACAATGATGCTGGTACTTGAACAATATAGTTGGAGGCAAAGTGCTTATCGGAATATTCACAAATAAAGGCTTACATTTATGCCAGAGCTGGAGATGGGAGGTTAAACAGTTGGGGGTGGGGAGGTGTAGAAGAAAGGTTGAAAACATTGGTTTAGTAGCTACAGATGTGAATTTGAATCCAATTACATGAAAGGCAGGGAAAAAAAAAAAAAAAGCATATGAAAAGATGCTGTTTCCTTCTGTTTGGCTAATCAATAGGTTAAAGGGTTAGTAAAATTAACATGCTAATAACATTCATTTTGCTATTTATGTACCACTCATAGTATTTCCAGTGAATTATGTCTTGTGAGTAATGTACGTGCTGCTATACGAGCTTTCCCCTTTTTTGTCCAGAAAGGTAAAATGGTCAGTATTTTTTTTTCCCAATGTGATGGAAATTGGCTTCTCAAGTCTGTTACTTACCATACCTTTCTTATTTAATTTGCTTAGATCTAACCCCAGCAGGGTTTTGTTTTTTTGTTCATCCTTTTTTTTTTTTTTTAAACAAAAAGTTCTCAGTACACCCAGGAAAAGGAGTAATGTTCCTGAGCTCACTGCTGATCCCCACCGCTGCTGTCCCTGGGGTCCATGTGCCCTCCAAAGACTGGCCTTTGCCCCCCTCTGCATTCCCACTGCTGCTGGCCCCTCGCCCCTCGGTGCTGCCCCACTCCAAGGCAGGATGGATTCACCTCCTCTGCTCCTGCCCTTGCTCCCATCCCCACTGCGCTCAACCCGCTCCCCGAGCCATCATTTAGCCCACACTTATTAATCAGCGCACATAATTTGTCTCTAATGCTGTCAATTTAAGATGGCAACCTGACTTTTTTTTGGAGGGGACAGGGTCAACAATTTAATGAATCTCGTCTGCATTTTAATTCAGACCTATAATCTGCCTCTGGCAGTTTTCTTAGACAAGTTTTACATTTTCCAGGATTTTCTTTCATCAAACCCAGTACAATGGGATGTTTACCTTCCTGCCTTGGATGTCTTCAGTACAGGGCAAGTCCCGTGCAGACCTACCTTAATCAACCTGGGACACAGACTAAATCTACTGATCTAGTCTTCCAAGGGTTTTCCTGGGGCCGTGCACAGCACAAGGAATGAGCAACTTGGGGCTGCGCCGTCCCTTTTCTGCACAGCTTGGTGCACCGTTGTAGGCACCAAGCTCCAGGCTTCGTGACTTAGTGCCCCTGTGGAATAACCTTTCCTCACTAATGACCAGAGCATCCGGGGCACAGCAGGAAAAAAAGCTTTTTTTTTTTTTTTTTTTTTTTTGATTTATTTACTCCTGTGATTTTCTTTTTGCTCTTTCTACAGGGAAGTACACCAGGAAGAAAAAAAAAAAAGTGAGCAGGAAAGGTAGCTGCAGAAAATTCAGTCCTACTGATGAATCCTTTAGCCACAGTGTGGACGAGTTTGTCTAATTGCTGTGGCAGGAGGCTGGAGCCTGATTGAGCAACTCGGTGGACTTCCCTGGGTCAAAATAAATAAAACTCCCCAAACGAGAGCCTCTCGATCACCATGTCAGATGTAAACAGAATAGACTATGTTATTAGGAGTGATGTGACTTTGCCCGGGCGAGCGCCACGCTGACAGTAGCTCCTTTCTGGATTTCAGTCAGCCGTTGTCACTTGCCTTGACAACGCGGGAAGTTAATGTATTCACGGCATTACTGCACACGCATCCGCAATTCGCAGCATATTGTATTGTTTACCCCTGCTCTTTTGTAGTAGTGCATGTAGTAATTTGCCTTCTAGCAGCAGAGAATTCCTCAACTTAAAAATTTTACCCTCATTTTATTTACCCTTAACAGAAAGACAACCCTCTCACAGCCTTGCCGCTGCTGCAAATACTGCACTTTGCAGCATCAAAAATGAAAAGAAGTTGTATTTCACATTTCAGTCAGAAGCATCTTCAATGTATTTTTATGCACATCCTTCATCTTTCTCTACCACACGTTATTTACTCCCGTTTAACAGACATTCAGATTATTTTTGTGTGTTCTCGACAGTCTTTAAGCAGCATGAGAAGGGGTATTTCTGCAATGTACCCGAGTACTGATAGTAACAGCAGAGGGGTTTTAATCTCTTGAATTATCTTCCACTGCTGGTATTTTTGTGTGCCTGCACAACACGGTGTTTCCAGGGCATCGACTCTGTCATGGACTTACAGCAGCTCCAATGGAGTGGCTTTTGAGTTTTTGGTGAGCAGGTGAATTATCTGTCATTTAATTGATTTATCGCTCACATTCATTACTGTCCCTTACTGTGAAACTCTGCTGGATTCAGATGGCTGTCCTTACCACCTGTGGCCCCATTTGCCATATCATTAAAAGCCACTAAGTGTACACCAAAACTATGCTTCAAGACAGTTCATAAAATAGGATAGAAGAGCAAATTTCTGTATCCAAAAATACTCCAGGTAAAGGATATTTTTTATTGATGGATATATGTTTCTCCAGAAACTTAAAGAATGTTGCTCTTGGCCCAGGCATCTCCCAGACTGAGAGATAAGGTCATTAGGAAGATACAATGTGAAATTCTGTGAAATATACTCATCTGACTTGCAGGCCTACATTTAATAGGGTAATGTTAATGCCCTTTGCTTTAGCTCATATAGTAAAGTGTGATATAATCCAAGCAGTCACATGTGGCAAGCCCTTGTTTTAGAATTAAAAAGGGTCTATTTTTGTTGCAACTTTTTTATGAGTTGAGAAATTCTGATTCTAAAATTCAGAGTACGTTAAAAATACGATTGCCTTGTACAGCAGCTGCCCATCTCATAGTCAACATGTGTATATCTCAACACAAAGGATTTTTATTCCAAATTAGATAGCTTTCTGCATGAGCTTAGCAGTTCAGAGCAAGTGTTCTTAACCTTCGCTTTGGGTACCCTCATGCAGCCTCTGCTCATTTGACTCCCATCTTTCTTCCAGACTCTGTTTCTTGAAATTTGAGACCAGTTCAGCCAATGTAATGCACTAAGCCACCAGCTGGAGATCTAACCTCTGTGGCTTGGGCATACCCTCACATGGCTTGAGCTGAGTAAGGAGGGCACCAAGTCCAAGCCCATCATTAACAGCATATGCTGGGCAATCCCGGAGGGAGACTTGTCCTGTCCAAAAATGCCTAAGATCGGTGAGATAGATAGATTTCCCTTTGATAGATCTCCCTTCGGCAATGTCATAGTGATTAAAGAAGCAGCTTAGCCTTTAGATGGCTGAAGTGGCATGAGCAGAGCCTTGCCCTTAGCTTCATTTTGATGCTCAGGAGTGTTTAGCATCAGCACAGCCCCTAATGAATATTGGAGCCTGACACATCCATAGCATGATACTTAGTTTAAATGCCTCCATCTGGCTGCAAATGTCCAGTTCTAGCTAAGAGCTTGAAAGTGAGACAAACTGTAAAACAGACACTTCAAAAGAAGAAAATTGTGAAGAACTCAGGTAGTGTTGTGGAGAGGGGAGTTTCAATTCAAAGCACTTTCCAAATGAAACAGACAATTAAGCCCTTATTGAAAATAGACCCCCTCCCCCTCTTTTTTTTTCCTTTAAAGCAAAGGGAAAATAATACTGGGAATTTAGAAAACATGAATTTTTAAAACCTAATAAGCTACTCTAACAATCTACACAATTCCCTTCGCTTAAAATATTCATTTAGAAATACAAGATTTGTGATGAGGGCAGGCTGGGTAAACAGGTCTGAATACTGTTTGTGCAGGGTCTCAGCAGTACCCCCCGCTGCCAGAGCTGTCCTCAGCCACCCCTGGCTCAGCCCTGCTGTGCCTCTCCCGCTCATGCCTCCACACATTTGGAAACAACAGGCAGTTAATTGCAACATGCATTTATGAGTTAGGGTCTGTAAACTACCGTTTTATATCTGTGGGGACTGTCGGGCAGAGAAAGGGAACACGCTGCATGAGCAGTCTGGAGGACTGGAGTTACCTGGCAATGAAAAGCCCCAGGTCTGAAGCGGTGCTCACAGCCCCTCCAAACCCCCTAGTGCTTCCCTAGAAGCACTCTTGGGAGGACTGAATTTCCTGAGACCAGCTTGCATCTGACAAAACATTTAGATTTTGATACAGAACCGAATTCCTTGGATTTGTTTCTCTAGGCACCTCCAGCCACACCTTTTGCATTACTCACCATAGGGCTACAATGCCTGATTTACCATTAGTACAAAGAGATACTTAGAAACCCTTGGGAAATTAACCCAGTCACAGATTTTAACAAAAACTCCAAGAAAGGGGAAGAAAAGCAACTCTAGTAGTTAGATAAATAATTTTCGGCTCCCAACACTGATTTCCTTTCCTTCCCCTTTACACTTCATTCTTGCACCAGTACCAAGTATAAGCAATCCAAACACTTGACTGGTAGCTTGCTTTGTGCTTCATGCTTTTGTCTTGCCTTTTTTTTTTCTTCATTGCATTTTGTTGCCACCTTTTTAACCTAGCACAATTATCTTCTAACTCTGCCTCCCTTCCCTTGTATTTTGGTTCCATGTGACTAGACTTCAGACTTTTCCCTCTCACTCTCACACACAATGCTATTAACATTAAATCCTTTCTTGTAATTCTTTATTTTATTATAGGTCTTTGAGCTACTCCTGAATTCCTAAGCCGATCTTCGTAAAGACTAAGTTCACCAGAAATCAAACTTAAGCACATGGTTTGCTCAAAAAAAAGGCTCCTCCTTATCCTATCAGTACATAGTTCCGCTCAAAAGATTGACACATGAACCTACAGGCTACCCAACAAAATGACCGTACAAAAGAAAGGTGCACGCTACTTCCCATACCACAGAATGCATTCACTGCCCTGACAAATTTAGGCCTGGCTACCTAACAAGCAGACAGTCAATGACACCGGTAACTTGTGGTACTGCGGGCTCTGAGAAATGGTTTAAAGAATTTCTATTAAAGCATAGATGGGACTTGGAGAGGTGGGAGTGAAACAGACCTGGGAAAGCCACAGGAAGCAAGGAGACAAGGATGCAATAAAACACGGGGCTCTCGGAAAATATACCTGATGCCTTAATGCCCTTTGCTAACAATGTGCTTTTTGGCCATCCACATGAGGAATGCTCCCATGGACCTAAAAAGGATGTCTGATTCAGGAGAATCCAGCCTGAAGGAACCTGGGGAAGAAACCAGCAGGAAAGTGCCTCCCTTTATCAGAAATCCTTCTGTACATTTACCAAGGATGAGAAGTGTTCAGACCTACCTAAAAACACCAGTTCCTCCCAAGTACCAATAAAATGATGCCTTTTACTTTTGGTGGGACAAACAAGGTGGCTTTTTAATGACTATGTATTCTACCATGTACTCTTCATACCTGGGCAAAGTTGTCATAACTCGCTGTATCCAGCAGAGTGGATGAAGCTTAGCTCAGGCTGAGCAGACCTTCTAACTAGTTAGGCAGAAGTAAAAAAAAAAAAAGCATTTTTCACTAGTCTTCCACCCCATCTTTAAGGCCCACCTATTTTCAGTGCCAAGCCCATGCTGTGACTTTTAAGCCCTCAGCAGGCTGGGAAATGGTGACAGAAGTCTCAGTTGATACATACATGACTAACAGATCCAAGGATATTCCTTTGGGACAACAAAGGTAGCAGTGCCCAGGGCAAAACTGTCAAGAGAAAGAGAGAAGATTTGAATGAGCTTCAAGAAAAAAAAAAAAAGAGAAACACCTACACTGAGCACACCAGCCACCAAGTGTTGGTAGAGCACCAGGCAAGAATTTTTCTTTCCTTTTTTTTTTTTTCAAAAAAAAATTTCTTGGAACAATTGGAGGTGACATTGTCACCACTGGTATTACCACCAAAAAATAAGCACAAGTAAATATACGAAGAAGGGGAAGTTTCAAGGACAGAAGACAACGATGAAGCCATCAACTTGTATGGTAAATGCAGCGTAAGCAGGAGAGGAAAAGAAGAGCAGAGACGTGGTACTTGGACGCATCCTACCTTCCTATTTACAGTGCCCAGGTAGCAGATGATAAAAACATGAGCAGTAAGATATGTACCAAAAATGAGGATAATAGCTGTGACAAGTAATAGGATATAGAACTTCCTCAGTATGTTGAAAAATCACAAGTTAGCTGGGAAAAATATTGAGCAGACTGGTAGAGCTGACAGTTGTTAAAAGAAAAAAAGAAAGAGAAGGAAATACAAACGGAGAAGTTTGGTTTTAGAGGCAAAGAAAAAAAATTACACAACACACCTAAGGAGATCTGTTAGCACGGCTGCTTACCTTTAGCCGTACCAAGACATCTTTGTCCTCATCAGCATCTCCAAAGCATGGTCCTTGGACTTTCTTCCTCCCTTTTGCAAGCCTGGGCACTTCCTTACCCATACCAGGAGCCAAAGCAACTCATTAACCCGGTGGAAATATAACCTGGAAAAGAACACAGGTCTGTATATTCTGCTGGACCAGTGAGTTGTATGACCTTACTGTACAGTTGGAAAAGGATCATGGTATGTGTACGGCACTAGAGAGAACGGAGGAAGCAGTGAGCATAACTTTGCCCTGAGCTGCAACAGTGCTCCTCTTTGCCTGGAGCTGGAGACAGTGCTTGGACAAGGACAAAAAGAAGGGATTTAGAGGAAGGCAGCAAAGTAAACCTCAGCAAAGGACTGTGAGATGTAGTGGTACTAATTTAGGAATAACGAGCACAGAGGAGCAGGCTACAACCCTTGATGCAGAAAGGACTACTGACTCAGTCCCTCAGGGGACCAGGGGGCTGAATTTAGGGAGCTGCCACCAAACAGATCACCAAAGAGGGGAGAAGTGGGAATGTGTAGGTGAAACGCTTGTCTGCAGGACAGTCTGGAGGGCAGAGCAGAAGGGAAACCCATCAGGGAGCGAGCAGCCGAGAAAGGGAATTCTTGGAAACAGGATGGACAAATGCATCCCCAGCATTTGGGGGTGAAAAGCCAGTTCTGATTGAAGTTCTGTTTGATGAAGTGGGGAGGGGGGATATTTCAAAGACACGTGTTTTGCACCAAAAAGTAATGCCTACTGCCCTAAAAATGACAATTTTGAGGTTACTTAATACTGAGGCACCAGAAGAAAACGTGACTAAATGTAGAGGTGTATTTCTTACACTGTGAATGTATCAGGAATCCTTTGAGCTCCTTTGCCTCCTGTGCTGTGATGCAGTGAAAGCTGGGTGCTTTGTAAAATGAAAATGTTGCAGAAGCTCTAGGTGCAAATGCAGCATGTGCAAAAGCCCTTTTATTCAAACTGTGCTACTTAACAAAGTGTTTTGTGAAACCATTTTCAAGCCTTCAGCAATTTTCCCTGCTTGAAGTGATCATTTTAGCATCTTCTTCATGGGTCATTCGTAGACTTTAAACCCTGGAGTTCACCCCATGGTGTCACCTGCAAGGGCACTGCAGACCACAACTACAGCAGAACTTGAAAGTTTATTTCATATATTGTTTCAGCCAAAGCACTCAATTTTGGGAGGCGATTTTGCATCAGAATGAGATGCACTAGGTACATACCACAGATTACTTTTCAGAGGAGTTAATCTTCCTATCCATTATCTAAAGTAATTCAAAAAGCTCAAAAATGGAACTGTTCTTGAAGAAAGAATTCATGTTCAGGTAATTACAAATAACAGACACATCTGGTTATCTTAATTGTTTGGGAATGTCTCAATTATCTAAGAATGTTTTCATAAGGACTCAGAGACAGTAAAACTTTCTCACGGCAGATTGCATTCACTGATGAGAGGAAATTCAGTCGATCTAACACACTCAAGCGTGCTTAGACCGAGAGAGCACTTTGAATCCCAGTGCCAGTGGGCTTTATTTGCCTCTAAAGAACGACAGACTATGAAGTTAGAAATGGGAAAGTCCCACATACGCAGCCCCTCTCACTACTCGTTGCAGTTTTTCCAGCACTCCTGTGAAAATGAAGTTTTTGCGTACTGATGGTTCAGCCTGAAAATGACAACTGAGAGCTGATTCTGTACACATCCGCCCCAGAGAGAGGCGAGCTGAGTAAAGGCCCTTCCCCTGTCAGAGCATTTGGCAGCCGGTGAGTGGCACCCCTTCCCTCACAGAAATTGGAAGTGTCTTTTGCCTGAGGGGGATGCATTGCAGAGGAGCTCAGAAGTTTCTGCACATCTGAATTCACCTGTGCCGGGCAGCAGCTGCGCACTTAGACCTGGAGAGGCGGACCATACGAGCCCTTAATGCAGACCCACACCCTGACGGTGCACATGTAGCCTACAAAAATCTGTAATTAGCTGATCGGGAATGACCTCCCCTGGCTCCTAAGCCTCCAAACTATTTCTCTGCATAGTAGTGGCAGTGAAAGGGGGGTGGCTTTGCACTCACCCTGGGATGCCTGCACCCCCCTCCAGAGAGGGAGGGTGGGAAGGTTTCTCACGTGTTGGTCCCATAATTCATCCAGCTCTTCCACCAGGGCCACGGCCGCCTGGCTCTGATCTTTTCCAATAAGAGCTGAAGAACCTCTCGGCTCCCAGCTTGCTTCTGCTCATAGCCTAACTAGCACCTTTGTGTGGAAGACATGATTGGGGTGAAATCACGTAACTGTAGCGAATGTACCCCTGTGGCTAATGAAACCAGCAAGAAGGGGTGTTGCTGGGGCTCTACACAAATTCCAATCAATATTATTTATCTGGCTGAGCATGTAAGCTGGCCGCATCCTCTCCACCTAATGCCCACTCCCATCCCCTCCACCCTGTGGGTATCAGCAGGAGGGAACCTGATGTATGCTGGTAATTATCTGCTGCTGAAAAGAAGTGCTATTTCTCTTATTTTTGTAATGCAGATCAATGCACATGTCACTACTGAAAAGCTATGTCATTTAGGATGGAGCATTAACTGCTAGGAATGGATTTTGAAGCTCCCCACTTGTGGGTGGAATATTTTCTGGAGGAGTTGAGCCTTTCGAATGCTGAATTTCATTTATCCCGCTGCCTCTTTAAGAGTAGTTGGTGGAGGAGAGGGTGTTTGAGAAAGTGACAGTTTGTCATCTCCTTCCCCAGCGAGCTGGAGCTGGGGACCAACTGGTAGCAGGGAAAGAAACAAACTGGCACAGGCAGATTAGCAGGGGACGGAGCAGACTTTGCTAAAGGAAGCAACAGCCCTGCAGCGGGTTGCAAGAAAACAAACTCCAGAGGTCAGAGAGCACTTTGTGGGGGAGAGAGGGAAGGGTGCACCTGGGGGAGGAAATACGGTAAGGAACCGAGGGGAAGGAGAGAAGGAAGGCTGGAAAAAGGGCAGAAGTTGGATGCTTCACTAAGAAGAATACAAACCTGGAAATCAACACGCATGCAACAACTTCCTGCCAATTTTTCTACCTAGGAGCTATACTAACATGGGCTATCCAAAAAAGCAAAGTCAGATCTGCAGTGGAAGGCAAGAATTTTCCAAGTTTCTTTCAATTCTATTCATGGGAATGAAACAGGAACTTCTCCAGACACTTGCTGAGAAAAAGAGAGCAAACTCTCCTGGTGTCCATCAAGCCCAGGTAAAGAGAAGCACAAGACGGTCACAACTGGGGTTCAGCCATGTGTACTAAGAAAAACCTCAAAATCTCAAAACTCAAAATAAAGAGGGAAACTCAGTTTACAGTTATGTAATATGAACACAACTCCTACAACTGCCAATTTTTAGGAGCTCTCCCCCCTTACACCTCCAAGCTAGTCTGGTCAGCACCAAAACAGAAAGCTATACAGTCCCCCTAAAGTAAAGATTTTGGCAAACCAATTAGGCTACTGCTACCGTGGTACTGCCGTTCTGCACCTAAACTAATATGGTGTAGTTTGAGGAATGTGCATCTACACACACTGCACACTTTGCTGAAACGTGCTGATGGACACAGCCCACATTTAGGATGTTGACAAAAGGGGCTGAAACCAAGACATCCATCAATCCAAGTGTCAATGTGAGCCATACCTTTACATGCTCGCTATTTGCCTTTCTTAAAACAGGCACTTGCCTTACTTCACAGCAGTGATTTTTAGAGCATATGTTCACTATATACAGTTCCTCTTTGAAAGTTCTGGACACACAGATGTTACTCTTTGGAATTGCTCAAAAATTTCAATATTCTTTTGAGTACTTGATATTTACAGTTTGATATTTAAAGTGTGCAATTTGTTATCTAAATTGCACAGCACTGTTTCAGTTTCCTGACTGAATGACCCAACTTTTATGAACCTTTCCAGCTTCCACAGGAAAAGGTTTTGTTTAGACACGAAACACCTTTCCATGATTAGACAAATATCAGCTACCTCTAAAAACTGTTGCAAGAAGGGTTGAACAAAGAGAAATAGAAATTATATTTAGAACTCCACAGGCATGCAAATAGTTATTCCTTTATTCACCTACACCACATATGTAGGCCCAGATAGCTTTTCTTTTTTACTGATGTTGCTTTTACTTCGTACTTTGAAGAAAAGACACATGGCTAGTCTGAAAGCTGATCAGATTCTTCGTTCATTTGAAAAGCTTATTTCTAAATAGTACTTGCAAATATGTGATGAGCATAAATTTGGAAACCGCTGAAAAACTAGCTATGTGTCATAACACAGTGTCATTTTTTCTGATGTTGTACAGAAGTATGATGAAAAGCCAAAGTCCTACCAAAAATCCACTCAGTGATGACCAACGAAAGGAGGATTTGAAAACTGGCATTATTTCTGGACATGTTCTATGGCCCTTTTCATGCTGGCAGGCAGGTACTTATCACCTCTTTGCAAAAATTTGGGGTTTAAAAGCTGTCTCCTTAAGCCTCTCGACCACTACTTGTCCCTCCACATTGACAACCTGAGCGCTGACAAATTTTGAAGCTTCCTTGGCTTACTTTTAAATTTTCCTTTCCACATCCTATGCCAGCAGTTACCCAGAGGGAGAAAAAAAACCACCGTATCCATCCTTCAAAAAGTCTAACTTTCACTCTGCTAGTTCTAATCCATTATCTAGGCCCACTAATGTGTACTACATCATCAGAGGAGCAATGCTCTGATGATGTAGTACAGCCCATGTACATGTACATCATCAGAGTTATATCCTTCTGATCTGCCTGTGGGTTTAATAAGCATTCCAGATGGCTTGCTATGCCTGAAGCAAGAATGGATAATCACACAGCTCTACCCTCAAAACAATAATAAAATAAGGACACAGTAGCATAGGGGCTCATGCCTGCCAAAAACATTCAATAGACTGTATAATACAATAGTCCAATGTGATTGGTGAGGCACATTTATACCCTAGCTATTTACAGGTGAAAGGGACCTGGTTTTAAATAAAACAGAGGTTACAAACACGTAGTGTTATTGTTATTATATATTGCAGTGCGGCTGCAGTGCCTGAGCCAGGCGGAGCACTGGGCTGCGGCTGGCCCACCGGCGGGCCCACGGCTGTACCCTCGTATCTCACGTATGCAAAGACACGGCTTAGGATTGGCAGGAGGAGGACGGCCTGATCTGAATAATGGCTCAGCGGCATTTCTCCGGAGCCGTACAGTACACGCATATCTAATCGGTTATCTATTGGATTTGCAGGGTATCCATCAGCCCAGCCTCCAGTCATCAAGTACTGTAGCAATAAGTGTCACGAAGCCTTTCCTACTCAAGTAAAATTATTCCTTGGTGGCGTTGCTCGATGCGAATAACCTGAGCGATGCACGCTGAAGCGGCCAGCGCTGCAACAGCCAGTTCTGCAACGGCAGGGCTGCTCCGAAAATGGAGCTTGCCACTCAGAGATCATTACCCTACTCCTTCCGCATCGCCGTGCCACGACCAGGCAAGATCTGGAGTGCTACACATTAGGTCCCAGCAATTAGGAGAACAACCATCTTTGTGCTATTTAAATAGCTGTAACTTGAAAGGTTTTTTTTTTTCTTTTTTCTTTTTTTGAGAAAGGAAAAAAAAAAAAAAAAGTGTGCATGGAGAAAAAAGAAAGAGGTTAAGAGATGGAGGCTCAACTTTCTTATTCCTTTGAAGGATTGAGAACTGGAGGGAGGAGAAAGCAGCAAAGCAGCACTTTGATTCAGTCCCCAGGAGTGCCCTCTCCCACAATTGGACATGTGGGACAAGACACAGGTGCAGCGGCCTGCGCCCCCTCCCCAGGAGGGGTGCAAACCCTCAGAGCTGCTGGGACATGAGTTCAGGGGTGCCTTGAAGCCAAGAGAAATTTTGACGTGGACTTTAGCAGGGACTGGATTTCAATCTAGGGTTGCAGAGAAAGACTGGATACCCAGATAGGCTCAAGTATATCTGTCTCTGTGGGAGGAAAAGGTAAATCATCCCACCTCTCAGCAGATTTCACTCAGAGAAGAGTAGCTCGTTGACGTCAACCATTTAGTGAGCTGATGGATAATTTTTCCCTGGCCAAACAAGTGGGTTCTACTTTAGTTTTAACATTAAACGCTATTAAATGAAATGAATACAGCATGTTTCCATCATACGTGTTGCCGAAGCTGCTGTGACAGCTACGAAGCTGCTAGGCATGATGTGTCAAGAAAATGTACCAGAAGAAAAAGTACATGGAGCTACTGTCAGAAATACAAGCAGGATGGCAAACGGCGTATCGGCTTCATATGCTGTTGAAATGATTTTTTAATTGTTTCTGTATACCCAGGCAGATCTTTAAGGGTTAACTGCACACAATGTAATGAATTCAATAATGATGAGTTAAAAAAGGTCTAATTAGCAAGTAACCACTTTATTATGAAAGGAAATGGTAATGAATTTAATAGCTCAAAATCATTAACAATATTTAGTTTGCTGGTACTTGTTCTCTATTATCCTCATTAATACGAACATTTAATATGTTTTAAAATGGATTTGTAATACTTTTTGTACCATGAGGTTATACTGACAAAAAGAGTGTAATTATTCTGTTAATTGTAATCTCTGTCTGTTTGTGCTCCAAATAGCAGCATATTTAGGTGTTAATAAAAAAAAATATAAAAGTAATTAAGAGAGGGAAGTTTAAAATGTAATTAAACAAGAACTCTTAAATTACAGGATAAACTTCTCTGAGGAAAAAGTTTTGGAATAGAGCTCCCTGAAAAACAAGTTCCTTCTACTGAACTCTCTTCTGTTTTCTCATCCAAAAAAGGGGGGAAAAAAGGAAGAAAAAGTAAATAGAATCATTACTATTCTATTACTATTACCATAAGTCACCCAAGAGTAGTAATTTCTTTGCACAGGGTATCATGTCTGTCACCACCACTCAACTGACCTTCTCCAGATCTGTTCCTGACCTTCTGTTTGTAAACATCTTGCTCCCTTACACCATACGTATCTATGCATCCTCTCTCCTGGCAGCATCTCAGGTGCCACCGAAGCACCACGTTTGCTGCTGGCTCTCTCACCTAGGAAGCTCCAGATCCTTCCCAACAAAAATAAAAATGAAAAGCCAAACTCCAATCAGCTGTTGCACTTTCCTCATGCCTGTCACACTCACAGTGGCCACAGTGTTCTGGGCAGTGGTCCTGGAGGCATAAACCAACCAAGGTGCTCTTTTGACAGCAGGCAGTGGAAGCAAGTGTTCAGAGCTGACATTACAGACCTGCCCTGAAGTGCCAGCGACAGCCAGTGGGGAGAAGGGAGGCTGGATGGCTCTGGGGTGCACAGGAGGCTCAGGTGGTGCTGGGCAAAGGCAGATACAAAAAGGTCCATAAAGCAACAGGCATGACTGGGAAGGGCAGGAGAGAACACCCACGTTCACAGCTCCCAGGCAATACCTAGCAGTACTACAGGCTCCTGCATCTGCGTTGATTTTCCTTCTCCCTCTGGTACAAGCTGTGAGAGATGGTGACACACAAAGGCACGGCACAGCACAGCATGACGAGGCACAGCACGGCCATGCAAGGTACGGCACGGCATGAAAAGACAAGGCAAGGCAAGGCAGCATTTGCCTGTTGTGGTACAGCCCTTTCGCTTAGCCATAGAGAAGAAACTCCTGAGCCTGTTTTCATTTGCTTAACCTGTCTCTGGTGAGCTGTATTCCTGCTTATAAAGGCCTGCATTAGCCAAAGCAAATCCTGACAAATTTCCTTTTGTGCTATATTGGATGTTGGTTTCTCCTTAATCCATGTGGAATTATTGCAGTGCCATTACCCTTTTCTCATCCACCTCTTCCCTACCACATCAGTTTTTAGTGGCTGATTATTACCAATCAGGACCCTCTTCAAAATCCTTCCCATAAAAATCAAATCACCATTCAACCTTCCTTAATACCAGAAACTTTTGGAGCTGTTTGCTCTGTTGACAGCACCAGCTCCTCACTGAAAACAGCTGTTCCCAAGACTTATCTGCATGCCGATGGGCAGAGCACCGGGTGACAGGAGGGCTGTGTCCTGGCATATGTGCAGCCCACGCAGGTGTCCCAGGGCACGGTGGGGCTCCCTGCACAGCTCATCGCAGCACTAGCACCTTCCCTTCCCTGGCAATTGCCTTAACAGGCTAATTTAAGAAACGGTGCTGAGCAGTCACAGCAGATTTCAGCATTATTTCTCTGAAATAGTCAGGGTCATTCCATTTCTTTGTTTAATTTTGCACAGTCTGTGGCACTTGTTGGCAGTGGGATCCATGTCTATAGAGTCACAGGCATATGGCTGCCCATGGTCGCAGTGGGTCAGACAGCTACGGAAACATTTGGTTTTGTGCACATCTCTGAGTCACTATTCAAGCTTCCCGAGTGGTGGCCCAACCAAGAACCCCCTTGCAGCCCACATGGATAGCTAGCCCACCAAAGAACATTCTCTGTTTAATTTTTTTTTTCCTGAGAAAAGGAATTCAAAAACGGTTTAAATTAAAGTGAAGCATCTCATTTGCCCACGAATGACATTTTTCAACTTTCCATTTTACAGGGAAAAGTTGTGAAGGATTCTTTTTTTTAAAAAACTTATTACAATTTCTTTTTTTTTTTTTTTTTTTTTGAATTGCCAGTGAAGAGAAAAATATGTGATTTGCAGAGCTCTAAAAATAACGAGTTAAAATAGTTTCTGCCTCTCAAAGGAGGCCTCTTAGTCCTATAATTTCTGCAGATTTTGCCTTTCAGGATGGGTATTTTAAAGAATGATATAATGTCATTTCTATAAGTATCGTCTCATAATCTGCTGCTACTGTTGGAAATATAAGGTTAGAAACAGCTTGAGCAGAAGAAATACCAGCTCACCCAGCTCTATTAAAAATATATACATATTTTAAGAAAAGGAACAGGTTGTATATCCCAAAGGTGAGCAAACGCTGCCAAACATTTTTTGAGAATATTTCTTTTGATTTCTATCTTTGTCTGCATTTGCAACCCTTTTGTGTTTGTCTACTGCAAAGAGTTCAGCTATGACTATTACGGGGATGTTTATTCCTAGACAGAAAATTTTAGAAAGAACACTTACATTTGGGCTAGGAGAGCATGTACAGTATTTCCTTCTAGAAATAAACAATACCAATTGTGCAGTTGAAACAAAACAAAATAAAAACAAAAAAGCTATTAAAAGTTCAAATTACTCAAGTAAAAAATAAGAATCATCTATCTACCTTCTGTCTAATCCATCCAATCTATCACACTTTTAGTTTTTAACTTAATCTAATCACCTTTGCTCAGAGGAGGCCTCTGTGGCCCCTGTGCCCAGGACTCGTCGCAGGTGCTGAGAGAGGATAGGGAGTGGGGCTTTGCTGCCAGAGGAGACCTCACCACAGTGCATGGGAGGGAAGCCACCACCTCCTGCTGCATGGCCAGCGGAGCGGACATGCTCTTCAAGATCAGTCACCATTTATCAAATGGTGCCGGGGGCCCAAGACAGCAGCTGAGAGGGCAGCAAACATTTGTGGGTTGCAAAGAATGAGGAAGGAGGCAAATGCCAGATGGAGAGGTGAAAAAATTCTTTGGGGAATTTATTCTTCTGGGAAGAGGAAGAAAAAGGACTGGAAGAAAATGGTGTGGAAAAGCACAATGGTACCACCTGCAGTGCTTCAAACACACTCGGCCACTTGCACACTGATTTCGCATTCCCATGACCCTAAGCTGAATCTGCTCAAGTAAGCAGTGGAATTATTTTGGTATGCAAGCTACTGGTGCACCACGCTTACCCTTAGCACAGAGTCTTTGGGGCTTCAGGAATAGCCAGCATGTAACAAACCATTCATCTAGAGCCTTCTGAGAGCACGAGCACGTTGCAGGATAATCAACTTATCCCTGTTTTTGTAATTCAATCCCATAATAAATAGAATGCTTGCTCCAAATCTGTGAGAGTTTCAGGAAAGAGCCTAAAGATTTGGCTTTGGACAGCTGTGCTGCTTTCACCCTCTCCCTGTGCTGCCCTTCCTGGTATCCTTCTCATACCCATCATCAGAAGAGCTGATAACACAAGAAAGATTCAGGAGTTGCTGAACGAAAATCAACTCACTTTGAAACTGGAGGCTTTGTTCTTGTTAATAATAAAAACAAACGCAGTGAGAGCCAGACTGGCTTCTCCTTCTCATAGAGGAAGAATGCCAGGGAAAACCAAAAAAGATAAAGGTTTCTCTTGGTGCTAGCAAGCCTCCATTCTCTTCTGCAAAACAAACAAGAAAGGACCTAATATTTCGTCTCTGTGTCCAGTTCTACTGGTTTTATTGACTAAGATACAGGTATATTTCATGCTCAACATTTGCCTTGCCAGTGCACAGTGAAACGTGTGGTTTACTTGAGGAGCACTGCTCCCCCCGACAGACAGAGCTAGTTGCCAGACACAGCCAATACAACACGTTTCCTTCACGGAGCTGTTATTTTTTAATCTCTGCAATTACTTTCCTCATCCTACCCAAAAGAGGAATCGCATGGACAGATGAATCTCCTCAGGAATTCGAAAGAAAGCTTTTATTGCAGAATGGGTGCCCCTATCAAAATCTCTGTGCTATGGGAATGATGGTGAAGAATTTGTCATTTACAGTAGTTTTCCTAATGGAGGGCTCATTCTTTTAGGTCTACCCTTTAGACACGAGCTTTTTGGAAGGTAAACATCTCCCCGGCTTGGGATGCCTCTCAAGCATGCAGATCTCGATGACCTTCTGCAGAAGAAGAGGTGCCCTAAAAGGCTGCTCCTCAGGGATACCTAAGCATGTTCATCCTTTAAAGAGGGACTCACGCAATTCCCAGCCCAGATGGTCCCAACAGTCACATGATGTGAGACAGGTTGTTTTAGTCTAGCAAAGCCCCACTGTATGTATTTTCAAGCAAACAGTTATTGTTGAAGGTAAAAATAGGAGGACCTTCCCCTCCACATTATCAATAGATTATCATCTTCAACATCTGTGTAAGTTTTAAGCAGTATGCTCATTTTATGGCTTAGAAACTTGGGTTAGTCATTGATCTCTGGATGTGTATAGAAAAAATAGGATTTTCTGGCTCCCACTTTAGTTCCTATTCTAGTCTTAACTTAAACAGTTTCCCCACTAAAAATTCAAGTGTTCTATCATCTGAATTCATATATAAGCTCTTTTACTTCCTTCTTATCCTGTAAGTCATAACTACCTAAGCTACAGGTAAATGACAGAGATTATTGGTAGTTTCTGAAAGAATGCTAAAAGATTTTTTCGCACAGTAATTTATTTTAAACAAAAAATATTCCATCTACACTTGCTTAAGACAAGCATATAGGTACATTTATCTCTGAATCCAAGAGCATGAACTGAAGGAACAACAGAACTCCGCATTTACCAGTGCACCACTGTAATAATTACCAGGGCAAATGGACTGGCACTTTTAGCCACATGGATAATATCATGGACAAGATGCCTAAATTCAGCTTGGCCTGAATCTGACTGAAGAAATTTGTTGTACATAAATAGACACAAAGATGCATGTTATTCCTGACTCCACCCATGACGTATGCTAGACTCCATCCTGTGGGTTGTCGAGGCTAATTGTGAGACACCAAAAATACTGCAATGTTGCAGGGTATTTATTTGCATTGTGAATATCAGCTATCATTTCTTTTACTAAAAACAAACAAACAAACAAAATTACTTCAGGAAGGAAAACAAAGTCATCGAATTGGCTAAAGAAAGCAAGCCAAGCCCATTGCTTATGCCTCATCTTTCTTCGTGTGGTTATCATTGTTAACTTTGTCTTTTTTTCTTCTGGTGTACTTACCTTCCTCATGAGAAAAACAGTACAGTGCTCAGGTGTTGTTTCGCAAAACACCCTCATGTATGAGAAGATCTGATTTGTCAGCAGTCTTCTTTCACTAACTTGACTTGTATTTTATAGACACTTAAATCCAACCAAAATCTACCCATGTCTTGACCAGCCATCAGCATTATTATTTCCATCTAAATCTAGGTCAAGGCAAACATGAAATATTAAAACGACGACGATGAAGAAAAAAAAAAAAAAAAAAAAAAAACACAAGGCAAACCTGACAAAGAAGTTAAAGTAGGGTAACAACAACTCAAGTATTTGCACTTCTCAAATGGCGAGGGAGAAGATGGTCCCCCACCAGGACCAACACAAACTTCAGCAGACAAAGTACCAAGATACAAAGCAGAAGACACTTACTAAGGTCTCAGATATTGGTTTTGGGGGTAGGGAAGAGCTGAAAACCACCAGATCTAGACTCCCCTTCAGGGACTGATTCATTTTTCTTGCTACTAAAATGTATTCCTTCTTAAATATAACTTTATGAAGTGAGGGCATCCGCTCTGCATTGATTAGCATATGCCAACAGAGGACATAGATAAGGTCACTCTAACTTCATGCCATTGAGAGCCCCTTGCAGAGGGTGCATTCCTTTCTGGGCATCCAACAGTCTTTTCTACCTCGTTGTCATCTTATGTATAAGCCAGGAGGTGGGAATACCCAAGGAACACCACACACTCGCAAAGCCTGCAACATGAAATCTCTCCGCTCGTGGGTCAGCAGATGTTACTTTCCAGGTGCATCCTTGGGCAAACAGCACTAACACAGGGATATCCCATATGGGCTGATACCAGAACTGTTGCCTCAAGCAACCGCTTTGGTCCTTGCCCATGAGGTAATGTGAGTAAGGGTTGTGGCTCCCTGAGATAACACAAGGATGGTGGGTCCCCAGACTCACTGGTAACGAGGTTTAAGTTCGCCTCATGTATTAAAAACACCTTTTAAACCCTCCTCTTTACAAGAGAATACCATTAAAACAGTGATGCATATCAAGAGGAGTGCTGGTCTAGAGGGAAATTCAATCCTTTCAGGCTCTCTGGGAGAAGACAGCTGCCTTCACATCCGTATCTCACTGCATATAAAATGTACCCCAAAGGAAGTACAATGTGCATGCCCTTCTGCTGCTAGCTAGTGAAAACACATGGAAATGCCATGGTCCCACCACTCACCACCAAAGCATGTCCTATCGAATTTAATGGGCCATTACCATCTTCCTACTGGCTCCTTCAGTTCCCGAGGGAACCCACCAGTGACCCACAGGGCATTTCCAGAAAGGCTATGGAAAGTGTCTCTCACTCTCTTTGTAATTCCAGAGGCTTTTAAAGCAATTTCTCCAAAGCCCTAATACATTTCTCTATCATCCACCGCTTTGATCATGAGCACATTGTGTAGGTCTTCTCCACAAAGCCTGGAAGGCAAGGGTTGTGCTCCTGGCACCTCCACCAGCAATGCTGATTGCATCCTCAAAGTTTCAAACTCGCTGTGTATGCTTGTTACTTGCAGGGCCTGACATGTGAATGGACCTGGCTGGTGGCAATAGCTAGCATTTTTCTTTGACAACGGCCGTATTAACAGATCAAACTATTGGTTTTAAACATCTTAAAACATGTATTCTAATAGTGAATACAGGGCACTGGTCCAAGCCTTCTGTAGTCAATGAAATGAGGCAGTTTCGAAAGATGAATTTGGAGCCATGACCTTGAATTGCTCTCTATACTCAGAGGAGAAATTGTGAATCTGTCACATAACATCTTTTAACAACTTTTATGTCTCGTATTAGTTTTGTATTGTGTTGCCATATACATCTATATAAAAGTAATACAATACTGTATATATGTCTGTGTGTGTGTGTGGAATCCACGAAGGCATCACAAACACTCTGGAGTCATTTCCACATTCCTATATGCAAAAGTGGGCATTTCAGTGCTCTCCTGGTAAAAACCACAACTATAATCTGGCTTTTGCTGCTAGTCTTCTAAAAATCTCAATCTGCATGCATAAAAGGAAGCAATTACACACTGCTGCTCATGCCTTGTACTGGAAGGAAAACCTAGACCGGTGACAAGCAATTCTTTAACTGTCATTTGGGTGGTCTCAGGCCAAAGGTATATAGAAAAGGCTACAGAGGAACACCCTGCTCGATCATATAAGCAGTGTTATTCTTGAATTACAGATAAAAAGAGTGGAAATTCTGTCTCTCATTGCCAGCAGTCTACGCTGAACACACATTAAAAAAGAATGAAGAAAGTATTTTGGTGGGAAGACTGCAACACGAAGAGAGACATTCGCCCATCCACAACTTTGCCTTTTTAGGACAGCCCTGACAATGTTTTGCTGTTTGCTTTTCCACTAGGAAGCATGGGAAAAGTGGAGACCTCACATGATTTGAACACCTCCTGCATTTCTCTACTTTGCTCTCTGCATCTCTTGGGAGTTTGGTCCACAGAAATCTTCATGGAGGTTTATTTTTTCTACCTAAAAAAGCTTTACCCATTGATGAAGGACTAATCTAGTGAGTTGACGTCATCATATTTTCATAACCTACTATACCCTGAATCATCCTGGTCCTCAGCAGGGATTTCCTTGGCTTGATAAAGCCAGTACTTAGATGATCGTGTTACCTGTGATAATAAATTAGATCCTAACTGCAGCTTCCGATTATGCTTTGGCTAAGCAACAGAATAGGCTTTATAACTGTTACTTTCAAAGGCAGAGAGAGGATAACATTCAAAGAGGTGGAAGCAAGAAAAGACCCTATTGTGTTCTTCATCTATGCCTCCTCTGCAAGGAGCAATGCCTACAGACAACTCTACTTGGATGACTGGAAACCATCTCTATTAGGGTACATTTTAAAAATCCTTCAGGACAATATCTGCTTTAATCAAGACTAGCAAGACTGTCTGATTTCCTCACAAGGAGTGCTGTTTATATAGTTTCAGAGTATTGGGTCCTATCTGCGCGCACCTCACAATCCTGGCAACCCTGGCCAAGAAACACTACAAGTTTCCCCGGAACAGATGTTTATGGCTTACAGCAAAGAGGGAAAAAGAAAAAAAAAGTGCAAGGGCACATCTCCTAATTACCGCACTACTTTCAACCATCAAAAAAATTCTGTTAAAAAATGTGACGATAGTGCAAACATCTCTATCTTAAATTCTTTCATTTACCTCTCATTTTAACATTAGTCAAAGTTAGCACGCTGCCAGTATACAAGGGTGCAGCCCTTGTTGTTCTAAACCTCCTAAAGTCATACTGCTCTGGGAAAGGACAGGAACCATAAAAAGCCTTAGCTGGGAGGCAGCTTTTATACTTATGTTCAGGCCTCTAGTAAGTTGTCCCACCAAATGTAATGAGACCTCCTGCTTAGCTGGGGCTCTTATTTCCAAAGCTTGTGCCTGCAGCACTCTTATATTTTATAAGCCATATTAACTCACCTCTTGCACCAGGAGGTTGGGTCAGTGGCACACTGTCTAATAATGGAACATATTTGTTAATACTAATAGACATTTGTAAAACTACCACATGCCTTTAGCCTTCAAGTCAAAGCACAGGATGCTTGCTAGGGTTGTGAAATGTATGATGTAAAACTTGGGATGTTTTGGTTACAACATATCTCATTTATTTTTACTGTCATCACCCTCCCTGGTATATAATACCTGCTGCATGCAGAGTGAAATATTGCAGATGTTTTCAAAATAATACTGGGCTGGTGGAGAAACCAAAAGGTCTCTTGTGCGTAAGGTCTGGTTATTTTCACTTCAAAACAACTAGGCAACAAAGTTTCTGTGTGCTTGTATTTTAAAAGGCCTGGATTCCTATGCGCTGACTCATACTTGTGCTGCCCACCCAAAAACTTACCTCTAAGAACTTGGAGAGAGACTCCAGCCATTTTAATACCCTCAGGATTCAAGAATGAAGAGTAAAAAGATAAAACTAGTTATAACTATTCATTAGTTTTTTGTACTTCACATAATTTGTGCAATGGCTTCAGGGGTCTAATTGAATCACTTTTCCCACCTTGTCTTAATTTTAATTATGCAGCAATCTTTTTTACCAACCTGTGCAAAGGAGCCATATGAAAATGTGACATATGACAATATACATTTACCTAAGCTCTAGGACTATTCTGACCTACAGGCAATTAGCTACTGCCTCCAGCACTCAAACGACCAATTAAAGAGTTAACAAAATGCCCTCCAAATCACCTACATGTTCAGGTTTTTGGACTGCCATGAACATTATACTTCAACTGATATAATTTTTGACTGACTGATTTACTAAGTCTGCATCGGCTAAAATTCCAGAGCCATGCCTGTAAAACTGAAGAATCAGATTTTATGAGGTGCTTTCATTGTCATTAAAGACGATCCCACCTTAGCCCTTTCCCTAACAAGACAATCTTGCAGCAGTCATTACAGAATGTGATCCCAGCTTGTCATCAGGGAAAAAATGGCTTGCTAGGTCAATGAGGACTGCACTAAGTTCATCTCAAGGATGTAAGACATCGCTCTCAGTGGCTACCAGCCAAGAACAAAAAAATTCAACAGCCACAAAGGATTGATTTTTCCAAGACATGGTCCCCAAGTTTTACAGGTAGCCAATTTCAGAAATCCAGAGAGATTAAATCAGTAGTCACAAATGGTCACCTTTACATCTGTTCATGATTTGCAAAGTAGTAGTGAGCACTTCACTGCAGACAACAGATCATTTACAGCCGGAAGTGCACAACAGGACTGACCCTAAGACAGAAAATTTCAAAGAAAATTGTATTCAAATGTGTTCTTGCATGGGAATAAGAGTCCTAGGACACTGCTAATTATACCAACTAAGAGAGAAGTGAGGGGTGCTAATCTGCCCAGGAAATCCCAAGTTCCAGTCCTGCCGCCAGCAGTAACTCAAGTTGTGGTTTTGTAATCTCCTTTCCTCCCTTCCTCAGCTGGCAATGGGGGATAACAATTTCCCCTGACATACATTATACATGGTACCTCGAGGACTGACATTCTTAAAGTGCTCTGAAAATGGGCAAATTGTCTGGGTGACCCACCAGCATCATACTGGGCATTCCACCATAATTTAGGAAAGTTTTGCTTCTGCTTTCTATGAGCAGTGTGGTTTCATGATGGTATCTTACAGGTACAGACTGCTTTGCAAATCCACCATTGCCTTCACACAAGAAAAGCATGACTCTGTGATGAAAAATGCCGATTTGTAAAATTGTTATAGACCTAAGACTTGTATGCAGACTCCCAGCTAAACTGCTGCTGTTCCTCTGACGCTGATGGACATCATCCGTCCAACGGTCTGAATGCTTGGCAGAAACTTTTCTGAGATTGAACAGAAAGAGAAGAGTATTACTGGTCTTCCTTCTCTGACTACAAAGACACAAATACTACTGAGATTTACACAGGTGAAGTCCATCTGGCTTTGCAGACCCAGCAAATGCTTCACTTGAAAGCATACCCATTCACAACATGAAAGCATACCCAAAAAGCATCGCAATCTTCTGGATGCCATCAGAAGCTGAAGACAGAGCTAAAGAATCCAGAGCAGAATTTCTCTTCCACTCTCTGAACTTTCATTACTAAGACAAGGCCCAAAGGGCATGTTGACCAAACAGCTTCACTACACACACGGGGTAAGGTGAAGCGAACGTCATCATGGAGATAAATGAATCAGACAGTCCAGTGACTTAAGGCTACTTGTCTTCTTGCCTACCATTTGGAAACCAATGTCTGGCAGCAGCAACCTTAGTTCTCCTGTTTTCCGAGTCAGTGGTTGCAGGGACCATCATGGAGGTGACACTCTTGGCCTTCAAGGGGTTAGAGAAATCAATATTGGCAGCACAAAGGACACTTAATGACAGATTCAAAAAAGTGGTGTTTTATCAGTGGAGGAAACGAAAGGGACGAAAACAGGTAGTTGTAAATGGCCAGGTAGGCAAAAAAATAAGCCCATACAAAAATAAATAAATAAATAAAACAGTGCTTTATTTTCTTGTCTCTATTTGCTGTGCAGTCCAGTCAAAGAGTGAAAAAGCAACTGTTGGATGCCCAGGGCTTCTTTGCTTTGAAAAATACCGAGTCAAACTTAACAATGAAGAGCAGGGATTCCATAAGGTTGTTTATGTATGGCACACATGCAAATGCATGTGATTATGTAGAAGTGTGTCTGTGTGTAGTGTAGCATTAACACCAATTCTTACAGCCTTATGAAATGATATCTTATAAAGAAAGAGAGGAAGAAAGGAAAAGCAAGCTAGATTTTTTTTTCTCCCTTCACAAATATGATGCAGTTTACAGAAGCATGGTCCTTTTTTAGGAAGAATTCTAAATGCATCATTCAAATATTGTTTGAGCTGAATACATGATATACATATCATGAATACATATAATCACAGCACAGTCTTTTGTGGAAGTTCTGAAAATAGCATTGGAAAAAGCTGACCACGAGTTTCCATCTAAGGATTTGCATTTGGTTAACATGTGTGAACCAATTCCATTCATCTCACCCTCAATGGGAACTATCCTGCAGCTCCTAATGGTGAAGCTGAAAAGTTTGGCCTGAATGACAGGGATCATTTACGTGAGCCTGATGGCAAGGACAGCATTTACAGCCACAAGATCTAACTGCGTACTGGGGAGCCCCATTAAACTGAAAAATCCCTATTGGTTATGCAGTATATGCAATATGCTACCATATTGCAAAATGCAGTCAAAAGAGTACGAGCCTCACAGCAAGTTAAGTTTTAAGTTATCTGTTGATTTTCCTAACCTTTTTCCACCAGTTCCTCTTTGGAAGGAAAGGTTAGGGTTGCCAGGAGCATTCAAAATTCCTTCTCTCCAGCTTGTTTTGCAGGATGTAACTCAGTTTCTCTCAACTCTCCAACTGCAGAAGGCTGTAGGAAAAAATAAAAGAGGGAAAGGGATAAATCAAAGGAAAATAGGGCAATTAGGTGCATGAGCTTAGCTTCAAAAAACTTTGCATCCACTCTCTGCTCAGCTGGGTGCGTGGAGCTGCTGGGAAGCATTGCACCACAGGGGGGTCTGCACTGAGGGTGTCGGGAGATCAGAGGGGACATCGCTGCCCTCTGCAAAACCTGTGGGAACCAGTGAAACTGGAGGATGTGGGAAGGGTGGCAGGGAGGGCCGAGTGCTCTCAGTAGCATGTTTCCTAGGAAACCTTCGACAGCAAATATCACATTAGTCCTGCCTTGTGGCCCAGCTCATGTGATGTCAAGAACAATTTCTCACAACTCAGCTCAGAAGGTTAGCAAGACTTGGTGAAATGTTCAGTGATTCCGGCCTGACTGTCCAGCTGGGAATGAAACAAGAAATTGAGGGTGTTTGCATTTGTTTTGGAGGGTTTTGACAGATTCCTAAATAAATCTTTTTTATTTATTAAAAAAAAAAGTACATTTGCCTTATAGCCTCACAGGTTTATGGAGACTAACCCAATTGCCATGTTCATTTTCAAGGCTCTCCTTTTAACAACAGAGATTTTCCAGAAGTGAAAATATAGTGGGGAAAAAAAAAAATTAAAATAAAAAAGAAGGGAAAAAAAAAAAAGGCAAAAAGCAATTCCGTGGAAGTCTTAGGGTAGTTTGATTGCCATCTAGTTCATATGTTAATAAAAAAACAAAGCTCCATCATAGACTTCTGGTGTTACAAAACTTCATTTACAACTATCCCTTCTAATTTCTGTCAGCTGCAGTCTGAAAATATCCATAGCCTATTGGATTTAAAGAGAAAAGCCATAAGCTCTGGCAGCACAACTCATATATGCTATGCACCTTGGCCTCCACCAGCTCCTTGCCCTGGGGCTCAAATGCCTGCAGAGGGGTCTGAGCGCAGGGATGCAGCATTTTACTTCTCAAGGCTGCACAGCCTTGGGTGGTTGAATACCTGGGGTGACTACGCGGTTCCATGGACCTTCCCACAACATAACTGTTGTGCACAGGTTATGTTTTTCTTCCCTAAATCTTTGCAAACTGGCCACACCACAAGGCAACTGCACAGTATTGTAGAGGAAAGGTGCCAGCTTTTCTGTCATTTCTGCTGGCTTCACATCTGTGACTTCAGTGGAGTTTCTTTGACTTCTAATTCTTTAAGAGAAAAGAGACTAAAACTAAAAAATCTTCCTCTGGTGACACACTTCATCTCATACTTAGTGAAATATAAAGACCTTTTTAATAGAAAGTAATATATTTAAACAAATTAAAAATAGCCCCACTAATTTCTTTTTAATCATAAGCTAACTTAGGTGTGTGACCTCTTTATTTCCTTTTGCTGTTTCTCATCTTCAGTGATTTGAGCCCTCACATCTAGTTTTTTTTTTCCTTCCTTTTTTTTCCTTCCCAGGGAAATGAGAGATGAATACAAAAAGAACAAGACAGCTTGAGGTACCTGAGAAACACCAGCATAGAAATAGGTCCATCATTTCCTTTCATCCCATTTTAGATACAGGAGGCCTGATGGATCAGCTTTTCCTTCAGGAAAGCTAGGATTAAAGAGGTCAGGTCAGCAGTGTGAGAACGTCTTTAAGAACAGTGTGGGAACACAAGATTTCCTTATTAGCACGTTAATGTAGGGAATCTGAAGCTCATTTACAAGAAACAGGGACAGCTGATATTGCCCCATCCCAAGTCCACTATGTCCTTAGAGCTGTTAGATCCACCAAGTGGCAAATCTCCGAAGCCAAGCGTCACTGGAAATCTCATAAAACAGAACAAGGACAACATTAGGATTTACTGACCACTGTAAAGATTTCTCTTAAGATTCAAAAGCAAGGGTTCTGCAGGGGGAAAGCACGACAGCAAAGGCTCCAGCTGAGGTTACAGAAGGTGAGGATACACCCGACTGTTCAGCAGAAACGCGAGTCCCCTTGACCCACGAGCACCTCACAGCTCCCTGCATTTGTTACCCTCTCCGCCCACCTAAGGCCTCCCTCGTTTGGGAGATACCTGCTGGCATTCACAAAGCAGCTTCTTTGTGCTCCCTGGGACAGGATCCGTCCTCCTGGGCTCTGCAGGGCTCCAGGCATCGGCCATGGGGCTCCGTGAGGAGAGGCCCCGGACGCTTCCAGAAGGTTCCAGAGGGTTCCGGCAGCCCCCTCACGGGGCACAGCCTGGCCCCTCAGTACCACTTCCGGTCAGGAATAGGTCTGCATTAATTTAAATGAATAAGTAAATAAGTATTTTAATAATAACGTTTTTTTCTAATCACATGAAAAATATTTCTCTGCTCTAGCTGTAAAATAAAGTACTCTAATCTCTCCCGGTTGACAAAAACATCCTGCTTTTTTGAATAATCTTTGAAAGACTAGTCTACCCACCCTCTCACACGTGTACTGTACATATGTCATATTTCTGAGACATGTAAATGTTATATAGCACTGACTGAAGGGATGAAAGGGTTGAACGCACCCACATAACGCTGCAGCGTCGCTGGAGCAGTCAAAGGGAGAAGGCTCTTCTTACATCAAAGTTGTCAGGTAAGGTTGTTTTCTCCATACAGGCATCCTTTTTTTAAAGTTAATAATATCCCAGAGCAGTAAACAGATCTTGTAACACTTAGAGCAATTGCTTCTCATACATTAAGGACCTGAACAAATGAAGATTTAAACTCTGGTTATGTATAAATAGCCATATCATGTTTACCTGCGACGCTAGAATAAATATGCCCTCTTTCTTCTGAACTCTTTACAATAAAAATTAATTCCTCATCCACAAGAGCTATGGATGAAACCTCCAGCAGTATGTTTTACCACACTTCCAGCTGCTAAACGCCTGTGATGGAGATGTCAAGAGATGAATTAATGGAAGCTCCCTGCACAAGCCTCTCTGCCACCAGGTAAGCAGTGAAGGCCCCCACCTGGCGAGCTGGGTGGGAAGGCGAGCACACTTCTTCCAGCCTCTCTAAAAGAGTGCATTGGTCTTGTTTGGAGCACGTTTAAGTCTTGTTCAGCACTACGATGCTTGGCAGAAATGGTATCTGGAGGGACTTGGCCACTGCTGACTCTGTTCCCTTCAGTGTCTCTGCACCAGCACTGTAGCACCTTCCACCATTATCTATCGCTGAAAATACACACAGGCCTAAATAATATCTCAGTCAGTATCTTATAGATATAAATGATTTGGAAAGAAATATCTGTTCTTATCATGAGGAAAGATCTATAACTCACTCTTAGTCTTTCATCACTAGGAGGAAATATACTGCAACTTACGCCAATACATTATCTCTTCTTATTTCCCTCTGTATGTGTATTTATCTCTCTGGGTCACTCTTTATCAATCCAGCCACCCGTGCTCACCCAAGCACACAGTTCATGCATGGCCCAAGCTAGCCCTCTGGTTTGGGTGGGAGTCTCTGTTCTTCCCTGACCTGCAGCCCGAACGAATAAGAACACAGCTGGTTTTCATACTCTAAACTACATTTTCCCTGCCTGCAGCTGAAATCCCATACTAATGTCATGTCATTTTGTCAGCCATCATGATGGGACGCCGAGTGGTTAAAATCAGCATGGCATCAGTCTCAGCACTGTAAATCTCAACAGGAGGGGCCTGAGCCAAGGCTGGAGCTGAGCTTTCCCCCAAGCCCATACATGTTTCAGCCTGGAGTTTTAGGTCAGGAATATTTTGAATTCCAGGTTGTTAAAGTTACCAGCTTATGCACCCATCTCCCCTCCGGCTCCCACAGAGGAACCTCTGTGCTCTAAAATGAAGGTTGCTTCTAGCTCTTGCCTCTATGGTTTCCAGTCTAATGTCAAGAGTAAGATTCACAGCTACATTTCTTGCTTCCCAATCCACAACAGCAGTTAACCCTATCCCCGTGTATTTCCTCCACAGCACACTGCAGTTCTTTCCCAAAACACTGAGATCCTTCTGGTATACGTACACACGCCTGGTGAAACCCGAACGTCTGGGATTGCAGCAAGATCAAATTTCGGCATTGATAGTCATTCATTCACTCATTCATTCATGGAAAAAGATACAAGGACTCCATCCTGCCCAAGTACGAAAGCTTTTTTTTTTTTTTTTTTTTTTTTTCCTGAGGAGTATTGCATGCAACAGCCAGCAACTGGCTGCCCTGTTTGGGACATGGGTGCTTTGTAGAAGATTCCTGTTACATCAGCTCACACATCAGCTTGCAAGAAAGCTTCCAAGTGGGGAAGCATATGATTTTTCATTTGGCACTGTGGTACTGCTACTAATAAAAAGAGTAAGCATTTTCTATTAGAGCCTGGAAAGAGTTTGCCAAAAGTCAGGGTTCTATATAGAAATAGCTGCATGTCCACATCAGTTAGTTTCTCTCGGAAACTTAAAAAAAAATTAAATATATCTTTTTGATGGCTTTACCCTGCACTGCCCAGGCACATTAAGCCACAGTAAACTACATTCTTATGGTTGTCATAACATTTCGCTCTGTGTTGCTTGCAACGTGAATAATCTATTAAGATATATAAGGTGCAAAACGCTGCCTTTATGTCTCCGAGTTCCCACAATCTGCTGTACCAACCCAGTGCAATTACTGCTGGAGCAGCGCAGGAGCGGTTCCCTGCCACTGCTGCAGCTGACCGGAGGGTCTGGGCCAGTGACTCCGGGCAGGCTTGGCCACAGCCATCAGGGCTGCGGGGACCTGCCTTCCTCCCACTGTTCTCCCCCTCCTCCTCCCCTATCCCAGCCTGTCATCAATCTTACTAAAATGACAGCAGACAGATGTTAGCCTTTGCAAAGATCAAATGAAATCTATGGCTTTAGGGCTGTTCACCAAGGAGCGGAGTAGTCTACACCAGACACGGGCACCAGCAGTCACCTCCTCTGCATCAACAAGCCTCGAATCAGTTTGGCAGCCATCACAGTCATCTCTCCACAGGCAACCCGAGTCCTGAAATAGATTTTGACAAACTTTAACGTTTTAGCCTCTCTACAGAGTTGTTTGCTTGTTTGTTTTTATAGCAAGATTGCTCATTCGGAAGTTTTTTGGGTGAGAGTTTTACATGTGTTGGGGGTGAGGTTGGGAGGGGCTTGTGTTTGCAGCCACATGAACAAGCAGCTCAGGAGTGCACAGGAGTGGGGGTTAATTTGGGTTTAGTATACTTGGCCCCTGCGAGTTCAGTACCTTGAATGCTGCTAGCAAAGGGGGAAAAAAAAAGATTACTCCATGGCATAAATATGCTGTATGTGCCCTTGTCTCATGCAATTTCTTTACATCGATGTGCAGGAATATTTATCCCCAGTAGAAATGTTTAACTAATCTGGTAAATGTCAAGCCATATGGTGTACATTGTAAGGATTTCATCAGGCCTTTTTAACTCTTTGTGAAAGTCTCTCCCTCTCTCGCTCTCTCTCTCAGTGCTTTTTCCTTTTTTTTTTTTTTTTTTCCTTCCCATTGCTGACCCCAACAGAACCTATGAGGCAGGAGATAGCGTGCATGGTGTTATTAACATTAGTGAGATCAGGAAGGTGATGTTCACGGTTTATAATAACAAGCAATATTAGCCAGAAGTGCAACTTGTGAGGCACCTTTATGCTGGGCAAAGAGTTGCTGAATGTAATTTTTATCAGCAGTGACCTGCAGAAGATCACTAATACTTTTTTTTTTTTTTTTTTTTTTTATAACAAACCATCCACCCCAACAATGTACAAAATTCCCCGGGGCTACCTCATCTCTTATCACTTCCTTTGAATAATCAAGTCTTCACAATAAATAAACTGCAGCTCTCCAGCACTTTCAACTAAAGGAAATGTTTTTGTACTGTAACTATCTAGTGCATCTTCCAGAAAGATAGAGCGCAATTTACAATAAGCAATATCAAAAAAGAATAAACCGTTATGCTCGTGCCAATCCTTATTCATGGATTTATAACAAGACATATCTGTTTTCTTCCTATAAATCTTGACTCTATTTTTAGAGTTTGCAAATAATGACTCCAGTCTTTGGCTGCCTGCCACTTCTGGGAAAAACTAGAATAGTCACAGTGCAAGACTACAATATTAAAAAAAAAAGGGGGGGGGGGGGGAAGGGAAGAGGAATCTTGCTGAACTCCAAATATTCCCTACCAGGAGAGACCATTCAAGATCAGTGGTAAGTGATGCAAATACACAGAACATTTCAGAGAAAATGGCAGCAGGCTGGAAATTTGGCTTTACTTCTGCACCTATTCTGGAATTCTTTTTACCTAAAACAAATAGTGACAGCCTAAGCAAGCCCTTTGCTGCATCTCTGGCAGTGCTTGCACCAAGCAAGCTGTGAGCGAGCCTGGCCATCTCTGCCGGGCACCACTGCTGCCTGTCTGTCTTACGGGCCACTGGACCTGCTGTTAGCTTCTGTTGATGGAGACAGCCTCTGAGGGTAAAGGATTGTAGAACACTTCTTGCTACAGAATAGTACAGGAATAAAAACTAAAAAATAAAACCAGGAAAAACTACCACCTCTGTAGGTGGTAGCTGTAGCCTCTGGACATTTTAGAGCGGTGGAAGGCTAGGGAGGGGGAGCTGCAGGTCAAGGAAAGGATAAGATCTGGGTGGCTGGGAATGGGGAGGGAGAAAGAGGAATGTAGTGAAGGAGGTAGAAAAGGAAAAGCAGGGAAATGACAGCATTCAGATAAATTTAGGGTTGAATGCAAACTTCTGGGGGAGGGGAGGCGTTTCCTGCCCCCAAACCTCTGAACTTTCTGAGATTCTCCTGTATTGCAAGTGATTTACCTGTAAAAGAGAACTGGAGAAAAGAAGAAAAAAAAAAAAAAAAAGAAAAAGGAGAAAAAAAAAAGAGGGAGAAAATTGAAATAAACAATTCTCTGCTGTTTAAACAATCTTTCCATCCTACTCCCCCAGGGTCAAATGTTCAGGCACAAGGACACAAACAAAAAAAAAAGAAAGAAAGAAAGGAAAATCACTTTAAAAGGGGGATCTTTACACAAATGCATTAGCCCTAGTTTTCATCAATATAACATCAGTATATCAAATGTTAACACAAAGTGACTTCCCCAGATACCTGCAGTTCCTTAACTCCAAAATATTTATTGGTGCATTACACTTAACATTTCGTCATTATTAAGGACATTCACAAGCAATAGTACAGCAGCTACTAGTGTAGTTATCTGAGCTTTGTTATATGCAGGCATTTTGGGAAAAAGAGTGAGAGAGAGAGGGAGAGAGAGAAGGCTAAGTTGTAAACACACTGAAAAAAGGAACGAGAAGACAAACATTAATAATTAATCAGAAGCACTAGTCCAAGACTTTGACTGTGAAAGCTATGAGATGAATGTATCTATTAGCCATGTATATTAAAAAAAAAAAAAATCTCACACTAATGTGTTTCTAATAACAGCATTATCTGGTTGTATAGACAGCTCATGTCTGAGCAGCCTCTCAATATTCAGGAAGTTGTTGACAAAGACTTCAGCAATAGCCTGTGTGATTTTGTGTTATTTCCTTTAATTGAACCAATAAGACCTGCACTCCTGACCTTTGCTCAGAAGGCTAATTTGAGATTAGGGTAGTCTAAAAGTAAGAAATAGCAAGTGTATTTTTAAAGCACAGAAACATTTCTATAGTAATAGAAGATTAAGATGAATTTCAGTACTCGGATCCTTTCAGCCCCCAAGCCACTCTGCTCTTAAAGAGATTTTTGAAAGGACTTTGGTGGGACAATATAGTATCTTAGTTTTCAGAAAACGTTAATTCACTCAGCTTTGTCTTTGTGCTGAGTGTTTTAGGGCTTGTAATAAAGATGAAACCCATGACCCTGAGTCCTTGGTGTCTTTACCATCACCCACTAGGACATTCAGAAGTCCCTTAGGAAAACTTACACAAGAGCATAAAATATGCCATTTCAGATAATGATTCTTTGTGGTTCTTATATTATTCTGGTCTAGCACTGCAGGCTGCAATACTCGAGCTATGTGTAAAAGCCAGGGAATGAATGAGACTGGCTCCTCAGTGGGAGAAGGAGATCCCAAGTGATTTGGGAGAAGATAGGAGAACAAATGTTTTGATTACAGCTGTGAACATTATACCATTATAGTAGAGAGACCCTGCTGCACAACTCTGTGCCAAAATACAGAGGAATGACTAAAGCCCAATGAAAAATGGGACAAAACAGAGCAGAGGGGGGCAGAATGGGTGTGGGTTTTAATATGTGTGGATTTACTCCATGTCTTCTCAGGCAGAATAATAAACAAATAGTGAGGCTGTCTGAGGAGCTGACCATGACCCAGGAGCCAGTGTCTAGTCCTGCTTGTGCTCCTGCCTCTGTATAGCTCTGTGGCTGCAGGGGTGCCTCAGTGTGCTATGCCTTCAGCCTCACGGGGCTACATGTGAGCCAGCCTTGATTTAAAAGAAAACCAGGAAGAGCTGACACAGTTTTCTTCCCGGGTTTTCCTTTCCCCACACGCTCTGTAAGGCTCCAACTTATGTTTTCTTACACAGGGGCTGGAGGCGCATAGGTGCTCTTTCCACTGGAAGCAAGAGGCAGGAAAGAATTGCTGTGCTGAATGAGGCTGCCTACCCTGCAGAGAGAGGGCAGGATGAAAAGAAGGAGCTGGAGACCAGTTAACTTAACAATAGTGCCCTTTTGCAGTGCAGTACACAGAAAACTCATATTCAAACTCAAATTATTATTTTCCCCTCAGCTGCAATGTTCAAATAGGGCTGATCGTGATGTCCTATACAAGGACATCCACGAAGTCAGGAGGAATACTTCAAGCAGCGTGGCTGCAGGTAAAAGAACCAACAGTCACTACTGCAATGTGGATGGATTTAAAGGCTGTTCCCTCTATTTACACATGTAGATATTGTAATGCTGCTATGCAAACAGTCCTCTGTGGACTTTTGCTTGTGGATTTTATTATAACACGTTCCTGACTATGAATGGCACCTTTCCTCTGCAATTCCTGCTGTCGTGCCCTTTGTGTTTTATTTTCAGACTCTCTTCTGGTTTTGTTACTTTTCTTGCTGGCACAATTTAAAAAGTAGGAAATTAACTTTCTCTTCTCTAAGTGATGCTCATGGCATGTGAGCTGCAGTTGAGTTGTATTCCCTGAACTTTGCAGCCACTGGAAACACGAACAGTATGTCAACTTGTTCCTGCCTTTGCAAGAGAATTCAAGGTCAAGCTGACCAGTGAACTCTCGTATTTAAACAGAGTAAGTCAATGCTCATCTACAGCACTGAAACTGCCTCTAGGAAAGATGTTAACCCTGTGCTGGGCCTCCAGACAGTGCAGGCCGTGTCATGGCTTTTAAAGCAGCTCTCTGTTGCTGTCAATAAGAGCTGGACATACTGCATATGTCTACCAGGCCTAAACAAGTGTCCCTTCTTTGGATGTGCGCCGTGCACAGGAGGCCCTCAAGGGGTTAATACATGCCATTCCCGAGTTCAGTGAAGGGACAGGGAGAGCCGAACAGCGGGAATTTCAGGATGTTAATAGCCTCTTCTCTTCCGATTGGCCCAGAACGAATGCAGGGTACAGTAAATTGTCCTTGTCAGCTTAGCTCACATGATGATATGCTTTATTTCTAGACATGCCTTGAATCTGTCCCTTGAATTTATGTTCAGAAAATAAACACTTCCAGACGGCAATAAAGCATTCAGTTGTAGCTGGCTGTTGCACAGTCTCAAGCCAACCAAAGCCATTCGCCTTAGAGTTTCTAGAGCTTGCAAAGCTTTAGCTCCGTGTCATGCTTCCTTTGGCTCCTGCTCACATTAACAAGTGCTCCCCTACTCCACCTAGGACTTGAAGGGATGCCCCAACTTACTTCGGAAAGCTCCAGAGAGTTTTGTTTGGCTGCCATGCAGGCACCATCCCGATAGATGATGTCAGGCCCTCGCGCATGCAGACATCCCGTCCTTCACAGCAGGCAGCACTGAATCAGAGAAAATAAAAGAGAAAAAAAAATCAATGGCAGCAAGTTACAAAATAAAGGTATCAATGATTCAGGATATGAATTTCCTACCATAAAAAAAAAAAAATTAAACAGCTGTTACATTTTTGTCTGATGTGGCTAAGTAAAACAACTGGTGGCTGGCTGATTTACTGATTAGGAAGGTTGTATGCAATAATCTCCAGGTGTTGCTGATAAATGCCCAAATAGAGCTGCAGTGTTTGTTTGCAACCAGTAATTTTTATGGCTATCCTCTCTCTCCACCTCAGCTCCCCTCAATAACACCAGTTTATAACTGCATAGTTACAGTATAGGGGAGTTTGGCAAAAATCAATGGTAAATGCGCATAGGAGACAACAAAAGAGCAATACAAATAGAAAAGGCCTCGTTACAGCTTTAGTTTATTAGAGGTGTGTGGATATTAAGATGTGTTTTTCAACCCAAAGGCATTAGAGGAAGAAGTATGGAGTTATATCTACCACATTTAGGGTTGGGCAGCCAGCACCCAACTATTACACTTAGAAAATGCCTGAAGAGCCCTGTGCGTAGGCAGCTTTCATTTTGCTCACATTTTGCTGTCACTGAAGTCTCGCTTAAGAGCAGCATTGCCATGGGCCTGTGTACAGGGCTGTGGTAACTCCCTTGCAGTGTTTGCTGGAGGTCCTTAGTTTCTTCCAGCCTTAGCTGTAGCCCTTGATGAAGCTGTGGCAACTCGCAGCTTCGGTCCAGGAGATGCCCTTCTGCTCCTGGGGTGTCCCTGCAGCCTGGGGCTGATACTATTGCTATGTGCTCAACAGTCCTGGTCCAGCTCTCTTCAGAAGATGGATGGTGCTGTTTTCCTCCTGAACAGATCAGCTTCAGGGCAAGAAGGAACCCGCACGGGGCGAGAAGTAGCTTCTCCGTGGTCCAAATGAGTCTGATGGTGAAATTTTTTAATAAGAAGTCCGGAGAATGGCGTGGGTACGGTGCTATTGTAGATTATATATTCACTGGGAGATCAGGATGCAAAAATTAGGAATACTCCCAGTATCAGGTGGGGCTGGAGTGAGTTCCCATGCACCCCTTTTTGGTGACAACAGCTGCCCATTACAGCGCCAAGGCAGCCAACAAAGGGGTGGCTGCAGAGGTGGCGGTCTCCTACCCCGCAGGTGGGGAGCTGGGGGACCCCAACAGACCTAACGGGGGGGACAGGCACAGAGCCCGGGGGCAGGGGCACTCACAGGGCCCACCCTGGGAAGCGGTGGGGGTCTGCCCAGGGGAAAATGCTGCCCAGGGGAATTAAATCCCTGCTAAATTCCATTGCTTTCCTTTCCCCTCCAGCACCAGGCCAGACGCCTCCCAGGCAGCGGGGATACTTTCTCATTGCTGGTTCAGCAAGGGTGTTCAAAAGCTTTTACAATTTCACAGGAAGCCAAAGGGCAATTATGCTTAACACCTCCCAGCCCCCCTTTCCTTTTCTCTGGCTATCTTGCTTTCTTCTGTTTCTCATTCACTCTCATTCCCATCCTTCCTTTCCTCTTCTCTTCCCTTGATCCCATTCAGGGACTCCAAAAGACTAATTCAGCACAGCACTGGCAGAGATAAGTTAAAACAATGAGCAGATTTGCAATTAGGGAGAGTCTGAAGCATGGGGAATTGCGCATGTTTTACAATCATCTCTTGCCGGGCAATAGGGACTTTATCTTCGGTAGATACAGCTCCTTCCTTAGCTGCCGTGGCCCCACCCTCGAGCATCAAGTGAAATTCCACATTCGCACTACGGTGCTGCAAGATTTCAAACATATCCCATTGAAGAAAAAAAAAGAAAAAAAAAAAAGTTAAAAATGTATGCTGTACTTTGGCCAGGGCTGATTATCAATGGTGTACATGCCTTTAAAATCCTTTGTTAATGAGGTATCCTTATTACCATAATCAAACACACTTAGAAACTTGTCACAGATAAGAAAAATTCTTTACATTCTTTGCTCTGCACTTTCCTTTGGCATCTCTTCCCCATCCCCCTCAGTGACTGCTTAGCTTCTGAAGGTTAGGGACCAGTAGCGCTGGAAATTAAAGTCCTCTGTTTACCCACACAAGCAAAGAAACAGTCAAAGCTTCCTTACTTTGCTGCAGAAATGACCTGAACGGTGACCTGAGGAGACCACCCTCCTGAGAGAGGAGAGGTCACCGAGCCTCCACGCAGGATCTGCTCTGGGCATCCTCTGCAGACAGCGCGAGGGAGAGATTGCAAATCATCCAAACTGTGCCAAATTATGTGTGAAGGTTTTGTAATGCAGACTACTGTCCACCAGGGATTAAATTAAGAACATCAAACCCAACACAGGAAAAATTGCATTTTATACTTAAATTTGACTCGTAGTGTTTTATTTAATGCATTTTATCAACTTTTATGTCCCAAAACATCTCACCACCAGAAAATACTCAAATAAATTGAGCAATTTATGGAGAGGGCCATACAAATTTAGCATGAAAGACTCTTGCTTTTAATTTGTTCGTACAGAACATGGACTCAGACAGCCACTCAGGCAGCCATCCCATTCATTCCAGATACCACCCTGTGTTTCTCCCCGTGTTTACAGAACACCTGTCTAAATGGCATGAAAGCTTGACTTAAATGTGAGTGGTCTGACATGAATCGAGTGATTCATAATTAGAGCAAAGGTAGAAATATACTCAGCTCAGACAGGGGAGTTCGCACATCACTACATGTCAGCATCCTCTGCTGCTTATCCCAGGACTGGATCATTTCATCTGAAATTACAAGATACAATGGGATTTTTAGAAATCTGACTCCTTGTTACAAAAATATATATCTTATTATTTGTTGGGTGATTATTTTTTTTTATTATTATTATTTTTGCTTTACATATGAACAAAACTTCTGTTTTACTGTAGCCTTTAAAGTGAAGAATTTCTTAATTTTAGATTTAAGAATATTTCTAGGTAGTAAATTTAGAAACAAGACCAGGGTAGAAAAAAAAAAAAAAAAAAGATAAAAGTCTCTTGTGGAAGGGTATGAGAACCGCTCATTTTTAAATACATGCTGTTTGCCTGGTACTCCTTGATGGCTCCATCAGGACTATGATAATATATCAACCACATTCTTAGGGCTTGGTTAACCCTTATGCAACTGGAGCTGCACTGTAGGAAGCACATTTAGTCAGAAAATGTTATTTATTGCCTTTTTTTAAGCACCCCAATGAGGACAAGACCCTACAACCTTGGACTCTGTATTGCCTGGTCTAGTTTCATACCTGAAGCTCACTAAATTCTTTTACTTTGGTGATGTTACCAAGAGCTTTTCAACTCTTTCCAGCTGCTGTGGAAGGAAAAGGGAGATTTCTTCCCCTGGGTACCAGCATTAAGACTGTGTGAGATTCGTGCATTCCCAACAGCCTGTTGCCAGTGAAAGCCTCCCCTGGAACCATTCTCCAGAGCCTGAGGGCAGTGGGCAAATAATGAATATATCCTCAAGCTAGTCGTGAGAGTAATGTATGTATTACCACTACCTTACAGATGCGAAACTGAGGCACAGAGATTGAATTTTTGGCTTACGGCCACATTAAGAACCTGAAGTAAGACAAATTATGAGGTACTGAGAACCACTCCGGCTCCTTTGCTGCGAAACTACACTGACTTCTGTGCAGTTCCTTCCTCTGAGGAAAACAAGCAAACAAACCATCCAAAACAAAACAAAACAAAACCACAAGAACAAACAAAACAACATCTTGGACTGGTAGATACAAAGACTGCATAAAGTGAAAAGCTGAGGAAAAATCACGCTTCTGGATACAAGGAAATTTGATTACTGAACTCACCAGAACGCTAGTAATAGAAGCCTAAATGTGTAAAGTAAACAGAATTTATTCAGAGAGTAGACTATTGCCCATGTATATGTAAATATATATATAATTTATATTAAACAGTAACATTCCGATTCTCCAACTAGTAGTGTTCGGTTAAACTTATCCACCAAATATGGGTATTCATTAGCACTCGCGTTTCAGTGGCTGAGTATCAATAAATGTGTGAAGAACAGCCACCGAAAATGTATGTGTTACTTCAGAAAGTGAAACAACATCTTCTACAACACGATATTATGTCATTAAAGCTCTTGATACTCATATCAGCCTCTGTATTGATCTATTGTGACTGCTTGTGACCTTGTAAGGCAGTAAAATCCTATAATTTTATACAGTGGGGGACCCGATCCTATTCTGGAGCCCTGATGCAAAGCCCACAGATGTGCACAGCCGCCTCTGCGTTTGCTGCAGCCCGGTTTGGGTTAGGCTTCGCATGAACAGCCAAAACACTCCTGCAAGGACATGTGGATTGGGCCTTATAATCCACCAAGTACTGGGCTGCAGTACTGCCTATTAAAAAGTCAGCTTTCGCCAGGAGTTGCCACACAATTACAGTGATGACAGTAGCGTCTTCGAAATTATAGGGATGACTGTAGTATCTCCGACAAGACAGTGTGGGAACTGCAGGTTAATGGTATCTCTTAATGGTGATGGCTGTAATGTAGGTTAATGGGATCATCTTTTCTTTTCCCTGGGAGAATTGGTGAATTCTTCCATTCATTGACATTATTTTTAGTAGCAAATGAAGGATTCGATTCAGACCCGGAGATGTTTTCACCAGGAGGTTTGTTTTTAGTGACGATCCCGTTCTACTAACCGAAGCCAGGATCGGTGTGACCTCTGTGAGGAGCTGTGAGGAAGGCTCACCGTACGCACCGACACCAGCCTGCCCCAGCGTGTTGGTGCTGCCCGTGTTTTGGGGAGCCCACCTCCTGGGCTCACGCCACCACGCACCCTGGCTGTGCTCTCGGTGGCAAACACCCTGACGCAGCCCATCGAGCTGAGCCAAAATCCTTTATGCCCTGAAATCCGCCATGCGGGACATCGGGGTTTCTGCAACGCGCTTTTTGGCTTCCTGGGGAAGTTTGTCACCGATCTGAAGGCAGATCTTCCCAGCTGCAGCCCCGACCCCACTCATCCCCTCGCTAACCCCTCCGTCCTGCCCTTCAAGCCTTGCTGGCAAGGATGCTGGAGGGCACGGGCTGTTTGTCTGCACGAAAACCAAACTTTGCTGAGTTATCAGAACAAGGCACGCCTGGCTGTCAGCTTATCAGCCAGAGGAGGAAAAAAAAAAAACTACAGAGGCTGAAGAGCACAGCTCCCAGCTCCTCGACCCCCAGTGCTGCTCCGAGGCGGTTCTGCCAGGCGCTGCAGCTGGCACCCAGGCAGGAAGAGCCCTTCAAAGGGGATCCCCTCTGTCCTTTCCCCCTGCCCCCTTTTGCTCTATCTTTCTGCTTCCCTGCCGTAACCCGTGGCTTGGCCGGGGTGCCGGGGCTGCAGCACCGAGGCCTGTGGGCAGTGTGGCCACCAGGAGGCTGGGGTGGCTGCTAATTGCCCGCCGGCCCCGTCTCCCACTCACTGAGTGCCGACGTGACCCGCCTGAGCGAGCAAGCGCGCCGGGTCAGGGCTCACGGGGGCCAAGTTCAAGGGCACAGGCTGGTACAGACGTATAAACAAGGGAATGGTATGTAAGCAATAAAGACATAAAGGTTAGGATCAGGGCTAGCAGTACAATAAACAGCTGTGATAACCCGGTTTGTTTATAGATAAAGAATTTACTGTAAAATCCGCAACGTGAAGGATACATTTTTTAACACTTTAAGGGATGTATATTTTTAGATCCCCTTTTATTTTTTGTTCCGTGTACTGAGCGAATGTCTCCTAACGTCCTTTTTCGTTTCCTTTCTTTTAAAGCAGTCCTGGAAAACGCACACTCATCACGTTAGTTAGAAACCTCCCCCTTCAGAAATCCCTCCAAACAAGCCAGCACTGTTCCACAGGACTTTAAAACTACTGCTGCAACAAATTCGGAGCGGCAGATAGCCTGGTCCTTAGTGCTTAACGCTTCCTATTAAAACAGCCACGTTTCAAGCAAGGAACATCCCTTTACATCCCATTTTTCCTAATTTAGTTTTAATAAAAGTAAGTAGGGTAAGTACAATTTCATTAGAGCTCTTGTACATTTTGCGCAGCGCATGTTTTGCCAACTTTACTTTTAAAACTATATTTCAGAGCGTAGCCAAGCATTTTGCAAAATTACTACAGTGCTTCTTAACTGTCCTGTGAGGCTGCCATCAGAAGCACAATATATTGTACTGTAGCTATTGATCCAAATGGCTACATTTCTAAAGCAGAAAATGATTGTGTAGTGAAAGCAGTGCAGAGGTGCAGTAAAATGCCCTCAAGTATATAAAGACATAAAGATTAAAGTCACCCTGCAGATTCCCTTTAACTCCTCCAAATCCACTGTGTAATGTGTTCTTTTAAGATAAATCACAAACTTTGTACAAATTAACGTGACAGGTGCCAGTGTTCATAAATAAGATTGCTCCTCACCATCAAGAGGCTCAGGGAACGTTTACTTTGCTTTAAATACATGCAAAAGCTGTTAATTAAATTCCCAGATGTCAAAAGATATCTGATTATCTAGAAGGCAAAATAACACCCCAAAATTTGTCAGGCAGAATGGGATAAGAAACTGAGACTTCAGTATAGAGGATGCCCCAGAGTACCAATACCAACCATTTTCAGTTCTGCGCTTAGTGTTCAATAAAGTTTAGATGATCTTAAAAAGAAAATACACGGGTGGACTCTGCCATAGGCTCTTTCTCCTCCACAGCACCAAACAGAATACACTTCTCAACGGCGTAGTTGGTAGTAGCACATATGTTACGTGGGACTTAAAAAAATGCACTTGGCTGCAGGAAAAATGTATTTGCCCTTGCATTGTTTTCACGTTCATACTAGGGATACTTTTTGGTACCAGTCATCTTCAGCACCTTTAACCTTCCCCAGATGACTCCAAAAAATGGGATACGCCTTGGAGGTGTGGTGCAGGGCTCCTAGCACACCTGAACAGCACAACCAAATGCTGATCACGGGCAGTGCTCTTCAAATCTTTAGCCTAATCAGTAACTAATGACATTATACCAATAAACGATTTTGTTTTACGTCTGCTCCGAGTCAGATTCTTCTCTGGCCTGTTTCTGCTTCCACTGTGCTCAGCAGATAATCGCTCATGGTGAGATATTTCCCCCAGTCAAGCTGATGGCCAAATTCTCCAGGATTATAAGGGAACTGGTGGATCCTAAACAGATTAATCTTTGAAGAAAGGAACCTTTCAATCTCTGGCTCCTGGCTGTTCCTGTACACAAGTAAGATATCTTGCGTATGTGTGGATGTATACTTCAGGAGCTCTGTCACTAAAATAATCAGTTGATCAAAACATCCTTATAAGTCAAATTCTGGCCCTCTCTAGCTCTGGTCAGAAGACAGATGGATGAAAAGGCATTGCTAATGCAAACCCCTATCACGCCTGGGGCCTTTCCCCTGCGCAATTATCCTGCCTGGATTATTCCTTCAGGACTGTGACTGATTTACACACTACAGGAGTGTATCTCATCTGGGAAACGAGTGCAGATTTTTAATTATTCTCTGCACCACGGTACCACTCGTAGGGTTTCGGCTGGAGCTGCTGTGCTCGGTGCTGCACATTGCAGGTGAGGACGGGGCCCGCCCAAATTGCTTCCCATCTACCTCACACATTGGACGGAGAGAGGGAACACAAAGCAACAGTAAAAAAAAAAATAATAAGCAGTTGTTGTAACACCTTACCTGCCTCGCCATCTCCAAGGGCTTGGAGGTGTCACTGCCCAAAAGGAGTCCAAAGGAGGAGGCTTAGCATGGGTCTTGTGGGGAGCTGTACAGTAGAAGCCTGATGCTGCTGGCCATAACTGTTGTCTGAAAACATAAATAAAAGGACAGCATTTTAGGAAGGGCTCCGACAAGGAGGACAAGACTTTTATGTGGAATGTGATGTGAAGAAGTCAGTGAGGGAGGCAGCAGGAGAGGACACGGAGGCTCCAGCAGATTCAGAGCCCTGGGAGCCCAGGGCTGGGCTGGGGAGGGGGCACCCTGCTGCCTGCCAGGGTGGAAGGAAATGGGGCAATGTGAAAGCACGGTGCAGGCCACCCGCCTCTGAACACCCTTAGACACCGAAACAAAACCATCCGTTAGACATACAGCAAGTGGCAGCAATGAGGGCTCAGTCTCATGATCCATCAAGGAAAAGAAAAACCTGCAAGGTTAACCACAGTTCGTTTCCAAAGACCCAAATCTCTACCGACGCAGCTGATCTGCGGAGAGAACTGTTTGAAGTGGGGCAGTGAGCCTGTGTCCTTCCCACCTGGGCCACCTGCGCCCCAACAGCTCCAGACGGAGTGTGGACTAGCGCAGAGGATGCAGACAGGTTGGACAAGATGCCTCCAGCTCCAAGCTTTGGCAGCTGCTTTCATCCTGCACATCTATCTGAGAAACACGCTGCTGGAGGGGACCCTGGCTGGCCACAGGAGGCATCATTAGAGCCGTGAGCTGGCCTTCAAACCACTGGTTTTGCACTTAGAAGAAATGAAGATCTGTACTGTGCGAGGGATGGATAAAAAAGGACAAATAGCCACTTCTGCTCTGCTCACACAGGTAACGTGCGGAGGGCTGACACGCGTGTTGGGGGGCTTGGAGCACGTTTCCTTTTTGAAATTGGCGGTCCCACCAGTCCCTTGACAATTGTCTGCAGAATTCAGATTTACGAGGTTCCTCACCCAGCCAATAAAACCAGGAGGGAAATAAAGAGATGTCCATAAATGACATATTTTCATGCTTTGTGCAACCTGTCTCTGCAAAGCACTTTTGAGCAGCTAAGCAATTTACATCTAATAGCAAAGTGTTTTTTAATCAGTCAGATCAATTTGTGAAGAATTGGTACATTAGGTATAGCCATATAGCAGGGATCCTTATAGCAAAGGTTTATAAGTAATTGCTCCCTGACCCACTGAACACTGTATTACTATAGAAGTTTGTATTCTATTAAGAGTTAATAAGTGACCAAAATCTAGACTAATACACTGTCAGGGTTCATTATCATTACACGTTCTTGCTATTTTTCCAGTGCCTTTTGCTCTGCCCTTCTTGCTACATATGGAAAACCTATATCAAGATGGTTGCCATGGCAATGAAAAGATTTGCATGTGTCTTATCTATCTATTTAAATACCTTCTTATGGTTTATAACTACCATAATACATCCCTCCAGCCCTGCTCATTGCTAATTTAGAGCTAGCCCAGTGTGTCTGAGGTCAGCGATACCATCAAAAGCATGTTGTCTAGACAACTCCAAAGCTACTGTCCATGGGGTAATTGTTTTATGCAAATAAAAAGTACAATGGTGACATGCTCATCCATGACTTGCATGATCCACTTGTGCCGGGCGAGAGCGATTCCGCCCTGCACGAGTGTTTGCTGCTGCATCTGCCAGTCACGGCCGCATTGGTTTGATGGTCTTTTTTGTTGCCAGTTTATTTTGGTCAGGTCTGAAGCTGGTTTGGGATGATGCAGATACTCTAAGAGACGCTAAAAATCTGCTCAATATGTATGTGTGCGTGCACATGCTCATGTGCATGTGTACAACTTCAGAGAATTAAGTAAACCTGCCCAAACCACTCCCCTCACCTAAGTTAGTCATTTTTAGAAAGGTGAACAAAAGCTCCCTGTGCACGCAGCATCGTGGCACGGGCACATAAGCATACTGCATTTGGTACCAAGGGTCTTTTGGGAGCACAATAAATTTTAAAAGCAATTTGGCAAGGATTTCAGTGGCTTTCCCTCAAATGATCCAAACTTTCTGTCTACCACAAATTTAAGTTCTTCTTTTCTCCGTGTCTTTATACCTCAGCTATTTCCATCAAAACGTACTGGACTGAGAATGCTCTTTGAGAAGTCTGAGTGGAAGACAAGAAAATAATTTGCACAAACAGAAACTGCTCTTCCTCAACAGACAAAGTAATACCTACCTTGCTCTGCTTCTTTCTTTTTTTTCTTTTATCTTTCGCTCCGTCAGGAGTTCGTGCTTTGCTGCTACATTCAAATGGCTGCAAAGGTAAACGTGGTTATTACTGCATAAATCCATAATGCACGCAAGGCAGCATGCAGTTTGAAAACACAAAGAGAGGTAACAACAACAAACAAGAAGAGACATCTCTGAAATCCAAAAAACCAGACTCTTCATTCCTCTTTGATCTCCCTGGCTCAGGGTTGTGGCTTTTCAGGATGTCCATGGATTAAAACTACTTCTAAAAGTACTTCAGGATCTAGTAAGGATTTCTTTCCTGGCAAATTGTATGCTGCTGCTACCAGAGACCAATAATAATATTGGAAATGTTTAATAATTAGGTAATTGACTGATTTGTTACCAGTATTTGAATTGCTTGACCACGCTTCCAGATTAGAAATGCATTTTTCCTCGAGATAATTTATATTTGTATTCATAGTCTGAGGAAATGCCGCCTATTCCTGCAGCAGTAAATCAGGCACCATTTACCCTGCCAATACAGTTAGACAATGTTTACGTGCAGGACTACATTCATTGTTTGACTAATCCGTAAGGGGTAGATTTTCTATTGCATTTCAATAGCTCATCTACTTCAGATTGTTGTGAACTTTCTAAAGATGTGTTTTCACTTATAATAGCAGATCTTGGAGTGTAGTAATCTGGAATTGAAGTTTCAGTGACAGATTTATTCAGCTAGCATTTTGCATGAGGCATTACCGCAAACATTATTTTGTATGTGTGTGTGTGTGTGTATAAATATATAATACATACATGTATCTGACAAAACCTTCCAGAGATAATTTCTGCAATTTAGCAAACTAAGGATTTCAAGTCAAGCGTCAGTTTCCGGGTGTTTTTCATAATGGATTTCACAGCAGATGACCTGACAGCTAATCTCATGATCTGAATTGCGCTCTGCAGCACAGCCCCTCAAAGGAGCGCCCTGCTTTCACATGCCACGGCCGCGCCTCGCGCCGCACATGTCCAGCGGTCCAGACTGACCTCCTCACCCTCTGTCTGGGAAACATTCCTCCTCCCGGCAGCCCATTCTTGCCGACAAACAGAGCAGGACCAGTGGGCACTGGCTGAAAGGGGACAAGAGAGGGGCCGTGAATGGAGCGTGTCTGGTACAACAATGCCAGACAATGCGTGTGAATGGGGTTGCAAACCGTGCTCCTGTTAGCGGGGCTGCCAGCAGCTTCCCTGCCCCCTCTCCCCTTTGGTGTCTGGGGCTTTGCTCCCCTTCTGCAAACGGGTTAGACCCCAAAGCCAGACCCAACGGGTGGACAAAGTCAGTGGGAGCTGGGGTTCAGAAGGGGCAGGCAATCGCTGGCGGTGCCTACCAGGGGACGCGCTTCCCCTCCGTGCCCCCTCCCACGCCACCTGCTCTGTGCTGTTCAAAACGGTGCCAGGAACAAAAGCGAAGCAAAAATTGGAGCGCAGGTGCTGCTCCTGCGGCTGGGTGAGGGCAGAAGCACCAGCGATGCTCCAGGATGGGCGGCTGGCCTCCGGTTTGGGCCTTTTTTGAAGGTGAGAGCAGCACTAATGAGGTGCGGGGTTCACACCTGGCTTTATTTCTCCTTTTTTTAAGCCATGTTTTTGGAGGATAAAAAAAAAAAAAAGAAAAAGAAAAAAAAAGAAAAAAAGAAAAAAAAGAAAAAAAGGAACTCTTTATCTACACACTGTTCTTCTCCTGTCTAATTCGCAGGAAAGGCAATGACTTCTTTAGCAGTGCAGATAAGATAAATCTTAGCAGGACGGGCTAAGAAGTTTTACAGGATACAGTTAAGCTCTGTGCTCAGTTACGCTGAGCCAAACCCAGGGTAACTTCTGAAATCAGGGGAGGGAGGCCAGTTCTGGTGAAGGTAAGATCACTATCTAGCCCGGAGTACTAATGAATTTTGGAAAGAATTTGGACATAAACATTGCCATTTTTCCCCTATCTGGGAACATACAGAACTTCACCAGAAATACTTCATTTAAATTAAATAGAAAACGTATTTTCAGTATGCATTATAAACAGGAGCCCTGAGTAATCACCGTGTCTACAGGACGAGCCTTTAGCACCCAGCAGGCCCAGAGTGCCCCAAATCCACAGGGCAGCTCCAGGCTGCGGGGTGCTCCGTGGGGACTTGGGGTTTCTCACCTGGGGACTGCACCAGGAGCCTTGTTTCTGCACCTGCCAACGCCCTTTAGGAAGGGGCCGGCTGGGTCGAGGCAGGATGAGGGGGACGGCTGGGAGCGGGGTCTTACAAGGATGCCCCCAAATCCCTCAGTGACTGGGATCAAAGAGGCGGCTCTGCCTGCAGCCCTCCTCACGGGCCTGCCTGCAAAACAAAACTTCCTGCTCGTGCTTGAGCAGTCTCCAGAAAGCAGACCTTGGAGGTGACCGTCCAGAGGGACCTCGCCAGGCCTCTATCAGCAGCTAATTTGAGCCAGCTACACAACCACAGGCGGTCACAGCGCGGGGGCAAGATCCTGCCCACGTAGGCAGGCTGGAGAAGGGACCCACCGGATCCTGGCCTGGGAAAGCAGCCTGTCACCTTGGGGGGGAGCGAGAAAAAAATAATAATATTGAAACACAAATATTTAAACACAAGCAAACAAAAAAGCCCCTTGGACCGCAGGGCCTGGCGCTGGCCCCTGCTGCTCTGTGCGGCTGCGGCCGGCTGTGGGGCGAGTGCTGGCCCCCGGGGCCCGGTCCCCTCCCCGTGTGGTGTCCCCCCGTGTTGGGGACAGGGAGCAGGGCCCAGAGCTGCCGTGTCCGGCTGAGCCCCCTGCCAGAGCGTCCCTGGGGACGGTGGGCAGCTGGGGGTGAGATAAAGCAGACTCCAGGCTGTTTTATCTTACGCAGGGGGCTGGCCCCAGGAGCAGGAAAGCGTAAAGGTGGTTTAAAAAAATGCAGCTTTTTTTTTTTTTCTTTTTTTTTTTTGTTTCTGAACATCTGGGCCTCTCCTGGAGCGTGTGCCGTGGGCAGAGCAGCCCCCCTGGCCCCGAACCTGCAATGCCCAGAGGAGAGCCAGCGCTGCAACCACTGCGAGCGGATAAAAGCACAGCGGGGGAGGAGGTCAAAACAATAAGGAGCTTTTTTTATTATTATTATTGTTTTTTTTAAATGCGTGCCCCTGTCTGTTTAGAACAAACACTTCCATTGTGAGGAGGGATCCCAAACACCCAGCAGGAGCTAGATTGGCAGCGAAATTCGGTGAGATTTGGGTGCGTGGGTCCAGGAACACGCCACTCTGCGTGGAAGTAATGCAGATCTTCCCATGGCTCCGGTGGCAGCACCGTGGGCAGCGGTGACCTCCGGAGCTGCAGGCACCATGGGGACAAAGCCACCTCCCTCCTGCCCTGCTCGCCCTGGCCCTGGCCCCGGCCAGCAGCTCCTGCCAGCCCCGGAGGCGCGACGGGGCCGGAGGGAGGGGAAGCGCCTTCCCCTCCTCCCCAGGCTCGTAACCAGCTAAGTTTTTGTCTCGTTATGCCTTTTAACGCAAGTAAATCCAAATAACTGTGCAGTAATGAATTATAAATGGAACAAAAATGAATATACTATTAATACTACTCCCAGAAGGGGATAAAAGGGATCAGCAGCTTTATCCCATGGTGCAGCTGAGAACTGACAGGCAGGCTGGGCTGACATTCAGAGGCCACTCTGTTTTCATAAGGGGAAGAAAAATCCCTGGCAGCGGCGAGGCGATATTTTACCCGCCCCGGCGGCCCCACGCTCGAGAGCCCCGTCTGCAGCCCCGTGGCTCCTTCCCCCGAGATAACCGCTCGCAGGAGGCGCAGCCCTAAAATGGATGCGGAGAGGATGCTCGCTCCGCCAGCGGCCGGGCTCTTCCCCTGCTCCGAGCCCTGTGAAATATGCTCGTATAAAAGAGGGAGTAAACAAAATTCGGCGCTTAACAATCTCCAGGCCCCTCGGCGCTCCCGCCGACCGACCCTGACGGCTGCCGTGGGGCGATGGGGAGGGAGCAGAGCCGAGAGCGGGGCTGCCCCGGCGCTGACCTCCCCGCAGCCAGGTGCCGCGGGGCGCCCGGGCCCCCGATAAGGCCGCGGCGCTGCTGGCGCGCAGGAATGCCAGCAGATAAGGGCCCTGCTTGCTGCGGTACTTCGTGCTCGAGAGAGGGGAGTGATCCGCCCTGACCACCTCGGATTTGTATTTTATTTTTTTTCTGGACTTCTTCCATAAGGACGGATCCCGAATGTCGCTCGGCACCGTCGGGTCTGGGGCATGCTCCTGCAGCCCGGTGGGACCGACCCGAGGGCTGATCCGAAATCGGGCAAAATGGAGAAAAGGAAACCCCAGCGATGGTTTGTGGAGGAGTTCCTTTGGCCGTGGGTCTCACTGCCCATTTCTACAGCTTTCCAATCTCTTTTTGCCTAAGGCGATTCCCTCCTGTGAGCTGTGGGGAAAGCCTGCTGGCTTTTTGCTGGGCAAAGCAAACCAGGAGAAACGTCGTGGGTTTTTGCTGCCCTGCAGTGCCAGCACTGCCTGGCATTGCCTGTGGCATGGTAGGGACGTGGAGGTGCACTGAGCTGCTCGCAGGGGCTCCATCCTGCTGTGTTAACATCGGCTGTACCTTGACATGGGATGGAGACACCAGCGTCCTTGGTTCAAACTAGGTTAAAAAGTTCAGAAAGCAGCATGAGGCCGTTTTCAAGAGTGACGCGACTAATTTGGGTGGAAAGGAAGGATGTGCTTCATTTCTTAGGGTGTTTAACTGGAAGTGTCGTAAGGGGACAGATTTTCTTTGTGATGGACACATGATGGGGCTGAGATCAGCCTCTCCAAAGCGCTTTCATCATCTTTTTTTTTTTGGCTTTGACTTGGCATGAGCCATTTTCAGCGCAAGAAAATCATTTGCAGGTTAATCTCCCTCTCTGTTGCCTTCCCCTGCCCCGTGGCACAGCAGGCACGCTCCGTGCTAACGCCCTGGGACACACCGAGATAAGCAGCCCTACGGGGTGGGAGCCGGATCAGCGATAGCATCTTGTGCGAAGGAAACAAAACCTCCAGCCACCACAGATGAAGACGATCCAACACTTCGCAGAGCCCTCGGTGACACTAATGCTGTTTACTGTTGTGCTTATGTCGCCGCCCGCCCTTAACAGGATTAGGTCATCTGAGAAAAACAAATTGCCATTCCTGCACCAACAGCTGGGGAACCGCAGCAGCCCCAGCGCCCGCAGCTTATCTGGCGATCGGCAGGTTGCCTGGTGGGCAGCAGGGACGCGTCCCTACGAGATGAAACGCCGATGCAGGCAGCCCTCAACCAAACGAACGCAGGGACCACAGAAGCCAGCACGGCGCCAAAGTAAAGCACCTGTAAAGCAGGTGGTCTCGCTGCCCAGCTCCGTAGCAGTCCTTGGTGAGAGCCGGGAAGAGATGCCCTGCACCGGCCCAGCTCCAGTGGCCACGGGAACCCGGCGGTGCTCAGCTCGCGATGCTCAGGCACCGGGGGCACGAGGGCACGGCCCCGACCCAGGGACAACCGGCAAAACCCACGCGAGCAGCACAGCAGAGACGCAGGAATGCCACGCGTCTCTGTCCTTTCCCTTCCACGATGCCCGGACTGGGAACACCACCCGAAGAAACCCCAAAAAGAGAAAAGAAAATGTACTGTTTCTTGCCAACACTGAGCAGTGCCATAAAACCTTGCCCCAGATCCATTGGCCAGCTCCAACCCATGCACAGCACGGGTTTAGAGCAGCTGACTTGCAAACAGCCCACAAGTTTGGCTAAGCTTGTAAATGGCTTAAAAATTAACTTAAAAACTAACTTCCTCCAAAGGCTACTAATTGTTAGCTGTCATCACAGCCCGTGATTGCTGCATGAGAAGGACAGCAGTCATTTCTACCAGGTTCAGATCAGGATACAAACGTGCCTATGGACTGACGGAGTCATTTACTTCCTTGCTCAGTGGATGCGCACCCAGCCCTAATTGTCAGGCTGTCTGCTGAGGTCATGGAAGACTGGGTCAAAAATTACTAGAAAAAAAATCATTTGGGGATGATATTTCAATTACAACTTAAAGATATGCTGGGTGCTGTCAGTAGCACAATATGGCATCGCATCTCCACTGCCCCGACCACGGGTAGCAGGGGAATACTCCCGTAATTATATCAAATCCCCGGTGCCTTTTGAGGTGAGCTATCTAGAATAACCAATTTTAATAGCGTGTCACTCTTCCATCTCCTGCGCAGCAGTGGAGGGGCTGTAGAGATGCAGTAGGGGGACCTGTCCATGCTGGCACCCAAGGGGTTTGTGCCGTGGGGAGCTCCAGGAGCTACGCAGACGTTTGGTGCCCACCACCACAGATAGCTGGGTCCTCACCTCTCTGCTCCAGCCTGGCTGCCTCCTGCTCGCTGCTCTGCCATGCTGCCCAGGCAAGCAGCATTTCTTCAACAAGAACAGAAACCGCATATAAAGCATCAAACTTGAATTTAAGGTGCTAAGAGTTGGCTTTAACGGTGAAAATGTTGTCTTTGCTAAAAAAAATAAAATCACGCCCCTCAGCCCTCCAAAGCCTGTAAAACTTGGAAGAGATAAGGAAGCTCGGTTTCCTTCCCCTCTGCACCTCAGTGTTTTCTTCCGACTGCAAAACCTGTGCGGGGCATCCTTGTGAAGTACAAATTCTCAGAACAGACTTCAAAGCAACTAAGCTAATATTTGCATTTTTCATAGCTTTACAATTATTTTATTGTGTTATAAAACTTCACTTTTTTTTTTTTTCTTCAAGAGTACAGACTAGGCAGGTAACTTGCATGATTTCAAGGCTGCAGCAACAAACAGGAACCCAGCTAACTGAACCAGGGTTTGCTCTGTTGGCATCAATGGCTGCAGCCAGCAGCCTACAGCCATATACATTTGTGGCAAATGCTAGCTTGCAGGGCTTCAGAGGTAGCTTAAAAAAAATAAAAAATATTAAATGCATCAAGTGTGCAGTGCTACTAAATTTCATTTTGCACACATTGACTAAATAGCTACTCTATGAGTTGGGGTAAAAGCAAACAGGTCCAGCTTGGCGAAGTCCCCGCATCCAAGGCAGGGCCAGCCACGATTCCTAGCAATGGACAGAGCCCAGCCTTGATGAGAACAGGACTTCTGCCCACAGAAACAGAGAAGCAAGCAAACAAAAATACGCAACCCAAACCAAAACACTAAATCTCAGTTTTAATATATTTGTAAAGGGTGGAAACACTAAGGTTTTCTCTGCTTTTATGATGCAGAGTGGTGTTATTACCTTGATTATTTGACTAATGAAATGGAGTTTAGCTTACAGAAGTGTTTGGCACGCACTCTGCTTTCAGAAACTTGTACTACCTACAGAAACGTTATAGTTACATAGATCTTTTTGCATGATCAGTAACAAGAAAATTAAGGGGAGTCTGATCCTGATTTCCTGTGGCTCCTTCTCCCCAGTCCGGGACTGTAAAAGGTGTATTTGCGTTGTAGCATAATTTATATTCACTTCAAAGACACTTCATGGGTCATGGGAAAATGTGGGCTCTGCCAAAGATGGAGCAGGCGAAGTCTAGTGATGAGGATTTCACCTGGCATAAAGGAGCTGTGTTATTAATGGGAATCGGATGCCCCGAAGAACTGATTAACTTCAGCGTTTTCTGTACAAAATTAAATTTCCCAGGTTTCTGCTTTACCTAAGCAGAACTAGCAGAAATGAAGATTTTGAAATTATCTTCTGCCTTGTTCCCCTTATCTCAGCCTGATCTTATGGAAATCAGTCGTGCAAAACTCCCCTTGCTAGCGATTCACGGGACCCTGCTCGTGTTGTACAGTCGTGCCGTTAAATCTCGAGTGAAGGCGGGGGTTCTGTGTGAAAGCAGAAGCAAGGCACAGGTGTCACGTTTTTCTGCAGGGCTGGGGGGTCAGGAAGGAGAAATTCCCCAAAGCAAAATAGAGAGAAAAAAAAAATATATAAAGAGGAAGCAGGCTGTGGCCACAGGAAAGCATATTTCTTTAAAACCACCTCAGGAAGTTATGTTACTTTAAATTTTTCAGCTGCCGCCCTCTGAAGAAGCATGCGCTTCACTTTGTCATGTAAAGGAAAGAGTAAATTGAGCACCATAAATCGGCGGTGTGCTTACGGTGAAGGTGCTGTTTATCTGCCTGATATTTAGACTGACCTTTGCCGGGTTGTGGAGTTTGTCTGTCTGCAAATCCTCAAATCTCAAGCAGAGAGCACTCTGCCGAGAACCAACCGACCCGCGGGGAGATGAAATATTATCTCCTCCGCTGCATGCAACTTTTTCCCTGGGAGGCTGCGGGCTGCAGCATGTTCCCCAGCCCCTCATGAGGTCGGGCACTCGCCCACCACCAGCCCTGGCTTTCCCCCAGCATCGCCCATCTCTGCTCCTGCCACCAGGAGCCCAGCAAAGCCCCGCTGGGGAAAGCCCAGCAGCAACACGTGCCACTCGCACCGCGGCTGTGCTGGGAGCTACCAGCCCTCTTTCTCAGCATTGCTGCCTTCTCTCCTTAAAACACCGTGGTTTGCCGTGTTGTTTTGTTTTTTTAAAACCACCCTTTGGAAGATGTTCGTGCGGCAGAGATGGCACGGGCACTACCTTTTGTTTTCCCAAGGAAAACTACTGCTGGTTTCTGCCAAGTGTCTCCACTGCCAGTGCTTAAGATTCAGCGCTGGAGCCTGTGCTCTTCCCTTGCTTCGCGTTCCAAAGCCTTTTGCAAACATTTAAATAAACAGCCCTAGGAAGTAAGTATTAATAAATACATTTTACAGAGCTCGATTTAGTCCAGCCAGTAGGAGTTATGCACACATGAATTAGTAGCAGACTCCGAAAAGCAATCCGTGTGCCTGCAGTCCAAGTGCTGCCAGACAAAAGCTGGCTGCAGTCACTTCCCCAGCACCCCCCCCAAAACAGGCTCTCGCTTCGCAGGCCAGCCCCTTGCAAACTTCCTGGGGCAGAGGACGAGCTCCTACAGAACGGCGAGGTTCACCCAAGTGGGCTGAAATCGGCCATACCCTGATTTTCATGCACCCGAGGTGGCACATCCCACGCAATGCCGCCCGTCCTCCTCTCCAGCTGCAGGAGGAAACCCCTAACGAGTTAATGCACAACGAAGCAACAGGCAAGATTTGTGAATGAACAGGCCAGAGGACTGTCAGGCCAATCTTCACACAATGATGGCTTATTCACAAAAACTAGGCTTTGAACAACCTAATTAGGACTAAGAATACATCATCCGGACAGTACTGAGCAAAGTGAAATATGTCGCAATGGGCAACGCTCTCTCTATTGTTTGCAGAGATGGCCGAGCAGCCAGCAAAACCTCCTTCCTCGAGCAGGAGGAGGGCAAAGCGGGCTCGGCATGCCTCAGCTTCCATATCCTGGGGAGACCTCGGTGCAAAGCCCCAGGCTGAGGTGCCCCCTCGTCCCTCCCTGTGTTATAGGTGAGTCCTTGCAGGATAACCCCACCCGCCCAGACCTGGCTAAAGCCCAGGACTCGAATCCAGCCTTGGGCCCCCCTCTGAAGCCAGCAGTGCAGCATCCGGAGAGCTGAGCACCTTTCCTGCCCCGCGGTGGTGTTCCCTGCTGCCTCCCCATCGCCAGCCGAAAGCAACACAGCGAGACCCAGGCGCGAGCTGGAAGAGTTAATCCTCCAGCTTTTAAGCACAGATGGAGCCCGGGAGGCTTTCCTTCTTTAAAAGTACAATTGTTGTTCAGTTTCCCTCAGGTGCAGATTCATTAGCTCTTGACTGGCTCTCCTTGCTTGCTGACTACTTGTGGAAAAAGCCATTTACCCTGGTGAATGTCAAGGTTAGTTCAAACCGTCCTTGTCATCAGTCTCTCTGGCAGAAGGTCAGGGAGAAGCTTTCCTCAAATGGGCAGCGTCAAACAAAGCGGAGGCTGACTTAACTCACCTAAGGAAAGGAGACCTTCCCTGAGAGGCGATAAACATTCCCTCGGGCAAGCAGGACAGGAGATTAACCCCTCTCTGTCCTCCCATCGCCTGTCGGGCTGCCTTCAACCAGCAGCCTCCGTGCCCGTGGGTCCGATCCGTCCCCACCTCCCCTTGCTGGGAGGCTCACGAGAGCACACCCTGCCTTGCAGGGAAGACTCAGCCATGAAAGATGTTATCCCAGCAGCCATTAGCTTACGTTTCCTTTTGTTTTCTTGAAACTCTTAATTTAATTCTTACACCTCCAGCACCGCAAGCACCGTCACTAGCTCATATGGGAAGCATTATGGCACATAAGTAAACAATAACCACCCATTTTATACCTGCTAGCTTCGGTTCCTATGGTACACGCTGTGATGTCTTCAAGGTGGTAGGGAGCCACCCCACGTATGCAAAGAGAGGCACATGTGCTACTTAATGAAAAAGAAAAAAAAAAAAAAAATCCTGCAAAGCCTCTGTACCCTTTTGTGTGCTCTGAGCAAGCGGGCTCAAAGGATAATTAATGTGAGAAGGAAATAGTTCTGGAGGTAACACTTTTGATAAGAATACCATGGGTATATTACAGGAAAAGTTCTCCTGCACCTGGAACGGGCTTCGTCCACAGGGCTTTAGCCTAAGAAAATGAATGGGAAAAGCAAGAGGAGAGACTTTTGGTGCTCCTTTCATGCTCTCCGTTCACATGGGAAGAATTAGAGGAATTTTTCAGCAGGAGGGAATGAGGGCAAATTATAAACTGCCTCATCATATGGAAAATACCAAGGTTTTGACCACTCAGACTTGCAGCATTACCAGCTTGCTTCTAAGGCTTCACTCTCACCTCTGTCCCCCTGAGGCCAGGCGTAAGGGCCAGCCCCAAGGTCCCAGCAGGAGAGCCACCCTGGCTGCCTCCATGCCCATCCAAGGGGCCTGGGACCAGGGGAGAGCAGAAGGGATGGACCTGCCCTTGGTGCAGAAGCACAAAGTAGAGCATACCCATGGGAAGTACTGCCAAAACTACGAGGAAGAGTAAGCATTATGGAAATAAAGGCTCCACTGCTTGCTGTCCCATAGCATTTCCCAGCTAAGACACTGGCAGTCTCCTGTAAAGGCTCGTTAGAAATCTTAACACAGAAGGAAAACACCTTGCAATTAAGCAGCTTTAACTCAAAATCCTCGTGGTGATTGTATCCATTTTCCAGCTCTCTCCTTTACCTACAAGACTCTGGAGAAGCTCGAAGTGAGAGTTGTGGTGCAGAAGAGCCCTCCTGTAAAGAAATACTTCCCTGCAGTCAGTTAGACATTAGCCAGTGCCTTGAAGTTCAGAGGCTCTGAGATTCTTCAAAGAAGGTCTATTTTGAACCAGTATTTCAGCCGAGGTCAACCATGACACCCAGACCTCGCTTCAGACTTCTCTGCCCTCGCTACAACAAACATAGTTTATGGTATTTCTAATTTGTGGAAGTTTCTGAGAGATGAGCAGATCAGAAATGTAAATGACTTCAGCCCTCGGGTCAAGCAGGCAATCTGTGCCAGCGCGTGAAGGAAGCGAGTATGACAGTTCACAAAACGTTGCTCCCAGGAATGAGAGCTCTCCGTTTCCTAATAAGCTAGTGGTGGGCTTAAAGAGGACGCTACGAATCCCTCTCTCTCTCCAAATTTCCTCTGGGTTGCAGCTGGAGAGCAGACCCTGAAACCGTACAGTCTGAGACTATTAGGGGAGAGATCTGTCTACCTGAGGGCCCAGCCTTGGACCTACTTTTGGTTATCGCATGTTTCAACATCTGTCTGAATTGCCTTGGATGGGATTCAACAGAGCTCATGCATTTCGCCCGTGTGTAAATGAGATCCTGCAAAAGCCCTTCCCAGTTTTATTGTCTGCAAGTCTCCTTCCACAATAATTCTCGACTTGTAACACACTTCTGTAAAATGAACCCAGAGATGTACAAGACCTGTCCTGTCTACTCGCATTAGAGATGGGGAGCACACGGGCGGGTTTGAAAGTAGGTCGAGGCCTTTTCATGTTCGCTCAGTTTTCAGGTCTCATTTTTATACACGCGCACATACATATTATAGGTGGGGCTGATAGCACTGCCTATTATTAAGGTTGTATGACACTTCCCATTATAAAAGACTTTTATATTTGCTTATAACTTTGCCAAACTCAAACCAGACTTTTTCTGTAATTGTGGCTTCCAGCTGCTCCAAGAGAGGCCTCGGAGAAAACAGGAGTCAGCTCTCCCTGGGTATCTCCCAGTCTGAGCAAGACAGGAGAGGAAACAACAACTCGGAAGGGGACACGTGGGGAAGACACAGTGGAAAGAAACTCATGGGATAGCACATCAAGCAAAACTGGAACGTGGGATGGGAAGGATGGGCTACAGCTGGCCTGGCTGGGTGGATGGGGGCTCCGCAAAGAGGAGCTAGTGCTAAATGGTGAGTGGAAGAGTAAGACTGGTTGGGTAAAGCCATGGAATAAAAACACCGGTGTGAATTAAAAAAGGAAAAGAGCTGCTGTGCTTGGCCAAGCAAAGAGGCTGGGAGTCAGCTGGGGGCAGCAAAACAGTGGAGCTGGGTGCCAGACCGGAGTGGGCTGGGTGGGGAAGCAGGAACAGGATCCAACCCAAGTGCAGAAAGTCACTAAATAGCACCAGTTGTTCTCTGTCAATGGGAAAACGTCAGGGATTTCCCAAAATAAAGGAAGAACTATGAATGAACTTCCCAACCTATCCCTGAAAAATGAAAGCAGCACAAAGCCGAATTCAACAAACACAGGAGTCTCCTTGCTTAGCCACGGGTGCTGTCTGGGGTTATCACCGTACGCAGTGACAGAGGTGGGAGAAGCCTCATGAGGTCTTCTAGTCCCCCGCCCCAAAACAGCATTGGCATCTGCCAAGTACGGATCTTTTTCTTTTCATACAACTATCATTAAGATTAAAAAAATATATATATACATATATACAGCTACCATTATTCAAAACAAACTGAGAAAATGCATTGGCACCCACATATTAGAGGTGTGTTTTTTTTTACCCACAGTCATATGGCTTACCTATGCTACAAGAAACAATAGTCTACATTGACAAAGACTAACACAATTAATAACTAGAAAATCTGTAAATGCAAGCTAAAGCTTCCATACTGTGTCACTCTGTTTCTAGATATACCTCTTAGTAATTATTTGGACAGCTCAAGCAAGATCTTCAGGCAAAATTGCCCCAAAGCAAGATCTTTAGGCAAAACTGAAGTGGGTGCAAATGGAAGGTTAAAACTGGTCTTTTGTCTTCTCACTTGGAGCTGGGAGATGTGAGAGCATCTCACGGTAGGGGCACACCACCATAGAGATAATTTGTGTCAAACTCAAGCTCTGCATTGACAGATAGCTAAGTACAATAACAATTATAATAATAAAAGCCAGGCACCAGTACATGCTGTGTGTACGGATGTTTCTTGCCCTTGAAAATAGCAAGAGAACGGTAGAGATCCATGTAACTATCACTTAGTAAGCTAAAAAATGCGTAAGCTAAAAACACGTGTGTGTTTCCAGATGAATTAGAGAGAGGAGTTCTCTGATGCAAATTCTTAAATACAGGTTTGAAATGGTTAGTACGCTGTAACACATCAGAAGATGCCACTGTGGTTTTGCAAAAGGAACAAAATGGAAGGTATCATTTAGAAGGCTTCACATATTACAGAGATGTGGATATTGCTTCAATGTTTTTCTTAACCAACCGGCATTTAGTGTTCCAGTTTTAAGGTGGCTGCTTGTGCTGTTGGTGACTGATTGCTAACAATTGTTTTGGACCACACTCTCGTCCCAGAGCTTTAAGCAGACCCCAGGAATACTGAGTCACCACATTCCTCTGACACATTGGGTAATGGAAATGGTGAAAGGGTGAAACCTAAAACCAACACCACTGCCAAGAAACAAATAAAAAATAGGGTTTGGAAGGGATATATAGAAATTATTCTTGAGGGTATAAAGCAACCTCTAACTACTAGTGGCTCGGATGAAGTCTTCTTGTGGATGTTCTACATCTGCGTATTCATTTCCTGCATCTTTCTTTGGTGCATCTAATGCAGACTAGATTTGCTCCCCATCTGATGCAGTGTGGCAAACTGCACATAATAATAAACTGAAAGGCCACGTTGTCCCTTCAGCTGTACACCATGCCCCAGAAGGTGGCAGACCAAAGTTGCACTTTTTGTCCTGGTGGCAGACGTGTGCTAGGTAGGAATCCAGACATCTTTGGCTGAAGATCAGTGTGGCTGGAGGTGAGCATGGCCATAACACGTTGATATTCCATAAATTTTCTTGCATAGAAAAAACTGAGACTGCATGCAAATGAAGAAATAACAAAAAGTTAAGTTTAAGTCAAGTTCTGAAAATTTAAGAAGCGCCAAACTGGAAGTTGACTGGTCAACTTTAATTTAGGCTCCTTCCTTGTACAATGGCATTTTGATTCAGTCTTTAATTACATGATCACTTAATGTTTGTTTCACAAGATCATTTCCTCATTCAGTGCAAAGCAGTTGCCCAGGCAACCTTCATCTTTGCATTTTCAAATTTTGAGTGCTCAATTCAACAGTGTTTTGTTGTGTTGTTTTGTTGTGTTTCATTCCTTCTTTTTTTGAAAAAATTATTTGTAAGGAATAACTGCGGCCCAGTCTGGGTGGTTTCCTTGGGGATGTACATTGCTTCTCTGAGAGGAATGAAGTTCTTCTCCGTGAAAGTGCCCATTTTTCCATGACCATGGAAATAATTGTTCTGGCAGCCAACTGCTCCTCCACTTCCCCAGCCAAAACAAGGCTGCGGACGACAAGTGCTGCTGAGACATCTCTCTCCTGAGGTCCATCGCAGCAGAAAGCACCACAAATGCTCAAAGTGTTCTCAAACCCACCTCCAAATACTTGAGCCCGACCTCCGACCAAAACAACGTGACCACTGTTTCAGCCACCTGGTGATCCCCGGCCTCCCAGCGTCCACACCCGGCGCAGGCACGAGCAGGGATGCGGCAGCGCAGAGTGAGATATGCTCGTGGCTATCACAGCACTACGTTACTTACTGTTCCACCCTGGCCCCCAATTAACTCCCTGCTCCAGCCTCAAATCAATTAGGTTTATGCCCCTGCCCAGTTCTCTGTGTGCTCCAGTCTCACATCAATTCTGCCTGCAGTGATTTAGCAGTGATTTAGCCCCTGTCTCCAACGCACCACTTACCCCCCATGACACTGCAATCGTGCTACATTTATTTTCTCTTCTTTCCATGCTTCTCCCCGCCCCTCCTCAATATGGGAAATTTGTCAAAGCACACCCTTTCGCCCGGAGTTGTTTTGCTTTCACAAATTAGCACTTCCCAATAACAAAATAGTTTGCTGAACAAGAAGGGAAAAATAAAGTCCCCACACAGCCTCTGGTGAGAGCTCTGTGGCCTCAGCCCTCCCTCAGCTCCCCTCTTCAACAACCTTCCACTGCAGCCCTTCTGCCCCTGGGGCACTCCTGGCTTTCCTCTGGGAGCTTCAATGCAATGAAGGGAGGAGCCTCTATCTTTTTTAGGATGCTCAGTTTTTTTCTGTTGGGGAAATGGGGGAAGTTTGGCAATCTAAGCTGTTTGCATCCAATCGCACCTAAGCTGTCCTGGACAGACCAGCTAGCAAGGTCAGTGTCCCTGCCGGGACAGGGTCCCAGGGGCTGGAGTTCTGCTTGTACTGTGCCTGGGGCTCAGCATCAGTCAATGCTTCCCCAAAACTCTGCGTTTCGGCAGGAAAAGCCTGTAGATTCTTTCAGGTAATCAAGGGATTGGTTTGCATCGAGTCAATCGGATCTGAACCAGTGCAGGGTCACAAGGAGTTTCCACCTCTGCTCTTTGTTCTGTCACTGCTTGGGTTCCTTTGGGACTCTTGGGCGAGGAGTTGGGGAATGGGATGAAGAGTGACCCAGCTCCTCCTTTGCTGGCCTCTGTTCTTCTGAACTTGCCACTTTCCTGGTCTGAAAAAATATGGCCCTGAATGGTTCATTTTTAGCATGTTGGTGCTTTGGGAAGGTGAGAACATTAGTGTTGGGGTGTGGGATGCACTGTGGTTTAAATTGGGAGATTTTCCTGCTCCTGACACACAAGGAAAAAGGGGTGGGGGGGAAATACCTTACTTATTTTAAACTGTTTCTCAGCAGTAAGCAATGTTTCCAACCTCCTGACCAGGTAAGGAAGGCAAAAAGGTGTTGTTATTCTCCATCTCACAGCCAAAGAGCCCAAGACACCCAACAGCCAAAGGCTGCAGCACGCCCCCAGATCCCTGCTGCGCAGGAGGCTTTGGTCCTGCTCCAACCAAGGGATTCTCCTGCTGATTTTAACAGGACCCAGCTCAGCCCCACAGCAAACTGCCCTCTGAGGGGCATCAGAAACTGTCCCGGGCTGGGGACAAGCCGGCAGCTCGAGGTGCTGACAGGCAGAGGGACAGGCACCAGTCAGCAAGGAGCGCTCGCTCACGGCTGCACAGATTTGGCGTAAGCTCAGGCTCCTCTGGTCCCACCAGCCCACTGCTTCCGGAAGCTTAACGTATTATATTTCTAATGCTAAAACACTTGTATATCCCTGCCTTATAAAACATGCAAAAATGCCATCTGCAGTTAGGATGACTAACTCCAAGCACGCAGCCCTACTACAGATCCCCTCGCAGCTTTCTTCGTTTCATTGCTAAACACTTTTCAAGAAAGAAAGAAAATCCATTTTTAGTGCTAATGCCACCTGCAGGTTGAAGAAAAACAGTTGCAAGATCCCTGAAAACTGAACAAACATGTCTTTTTTTTTTTTTTTCTCCTTCCCTATCTAACCACAAGGAATGTTACTGCACACCTGCACCTTTTTGTGAAGGGAAATGATTTGGGGCATTGGAAAGGAGACCTTTTCTCACTGCATGGCTTACGTTATCTCCTCGTGGAAACTTCCCCGTCACTAGCAGCTGGTGGTTCACGGGAAGGCGAAAATAAAACATCCAGCAGCAGTTTTTGCTGATGCTGCTTCTGTGCCTGTAGCTGCTCCTGGCTCCTGTGCCCCAGCAAGAGGCAGCAACCTGAGTCTCCAGCCTCGAGAAGATGTCTGAATCAGGCGGATGCTGAAATTGGGTGTACCCACTATGTTCTCGCTGCCCAGACACTGAGTGGAGACGCCTGGAGCTGTGCTTCAACGCTGCTCGCAAACACCAGTGATGGAAACACAGAGCCCATCCCTGACCAGCGAGGCTGGGTGCTCCAAACATGAAATCGGGAGCCCCAGATTCCTGATTTTGACACTAAATGCCCTCAGCAAGGCCCTTTGGAGCTCAGTTTCTGCTTCTTTAAAGTGCAGTTACTGTCCCCAGCTGGAGCCCTACCAGGAGGAGCCAACCAACCAGCCCAGTAAATGCGCTGTTTCCAATGAGGCCGCAGCCCTAGCCCTCAGTTATGGGATAATTTTTCCCCCCACATGGATTCTAACTTAGAAGCAGTGAGCAGAGCCGCATCAGTCAAGCATACTTGATTTTTCTCCCTCAAAAAAGGGCATTTTGGACCTACGTTTTGTAGCCACTGGGTCTCAGTACATGGGGCTGCACAACCCCTGACATGATGTAACGCTGGATGCGATGACATAGTGTTGTAAGAACAAGCAGAAATAATGTGGAAAAGCCCTTTCTGGCTCTAATAGGCAGCTGGTGACACAGGTGAAACACCTCCTGCACCACTTAATAAAATTATTTTAATTTAGAAGGAGAATGAAGAAATGGAGCCAATTACCTTAGTGGATCTGACAGGCAACCCTAAACGGATCCTCAACATCCTCGGTTTGGGCCATTTTTATCCCTATGAATAATGATAAAATGACTCAGAAGAGATGCCCGAGGAAACACTGCGCGCTCCCAGCCCGGATGATATTAATAAGGAAGGCTCCCAGCTGCACAGAAAGGAAACTTGGGCAAACGAGAGGGCTTTCGCTTCTGCCCCTTCCCCTCGAAGCTCCTGCCTGCCCTCCCGCACCCCGCCACCGCACCAAGAAGTCCCCGGCCGGGCGCAGGTTTGCTCCAGAAAGAGTTGGCAGCACCTACGTGGGCAGAAAGAGCTGGGCTTAAAAAAAAAAATCAAAGTTTTGAGGGAAAGAAACGTCGTCGAGTGCAAGGCGCTGGCAGCCAGGAGCAAGGCGAAGTCCCCCCCGCGCTGAGCGGTGCCCAGTGGCACGGTGTGCCGGGGGGGCTGCCCCACGCACCGGGGCGGGCTGGCACAGAGCGGGGCTGGGTGGACACATGGTCTGTTCCACTATGGCAACTCCTATTTTCCTGTGAAAATAGGGATTTCATGGTGCAAGATCAGCTCTGTCAGATTAAATCAAAATGCAATAATCACTGAGCAATTGCCATCTGATATCTAAATACCCCCACCAGCCTTATCCTGGTGCTAATTTTAAAACAGACACCTCCGAGAAGGAGATTTTTTATTTTTTTTTTCTTCCAGGGAGAGGAATAAAAATCCTCTGAAGTGATAAAAATTAATCTCAATTCCTGTTAGTATCAGTGACAGCGATGGTAGCAGTCGCACAGGCTGTCCGGCGGTATTCCTGGGATGAATTCCGCATCTCAAAACGAGCCGCAGGAGCCCGAGGGACGCGGGTTTGTCGGAGGATTATTTCCCCCTCCCCAAAGCCCGTGTCCCAGTGCAACTTGTGGGGCAGCCAGCTGCGGCAGCGGCTGCTCCTTTAAGACCAGATGTAACTTGCAGATCAAAAGGGCACAGCATTCACCCATGTCATTGTCCCTGAAAGATCAAAACCTCCTTATATACTTGGTGCAATATCTGTTCTGTTAAGGTAGTTTACATTTTTCCCCTCCTCTTCTTTTTTTTTTTTTTATTATTATTTTTTATATTTTTCTTACAGCCCCCACTTCTCCTTTCCTCCATCTATTCTTATCACTTTCGAATTACAGAGATCTATTTTCAGATGAGCGTGCCGAACAAAACCTTCATCTGTTTTTTTTTTTTTTTATTATTTTTTTTTTCTCCTCTCTCTCTCTCTTTTTTTTTATTTCCCAACATGGCGGTACGTGCTTATGCCCGCTATCTGCATAAGTCTTTTGTGTATTGCTAATGGAGTGCTGGAATTGTGGCAGCTCTGCGCGGGGAATACATGTGAGCAACAATATGCTGACAGACCCCTCGGTGGAATCTAATCTGTTCCAGCTCATGCACTCCTCAGAAACTATTTAACTTTCATTAAACTGTGTTTGATATCAGCTAAATAGAATGCATACGGCACCAATATAGCTCATATGGTCTCATTCATTCGATCACAGCAGTGCTTTTTTCTTATATTTTCCCCCCACGTGTGTCAGTACCCGGTATAGCTGGGTAAATAGGAGACCTTTGAAGATATAGTTAGTACTCAGATTTCTTTATTCTTTTGTGCTGGTTTCTTAGTGTTGAAACAGTGATTCATGTACGTCTCAGACAGCCTCCATTAATTTCATGTAATGTAGCTTTTATCTCGTAGCTGGGACAACTATCTCCAGCGCTGTCTCCCTATAGCATCTCGCACAGCCCACCGCCTTCCCACCCCCCAGCGCCCCTTTTTCTCCAGCGAGCAGCTCGTTTCTGGAGAATTTACTTTTGTTTTGCTACCTTTGGAGGGGGGGGGACACGGAAAAAAATAAATAAAGAGGCTAAGATTGCTGAGAAGTAAGGTAAAGATCTTTCTGTCCGCGTGGATGTATTTATGTCTCACGTAGGGAGAAGAAAAGGCAGGGGGAGCAGAAAAGGGAGGGCTTTGTGGGGAGTGGGCTAAAATATCTTTGGTGGCAGCGGCTGGATAACAGTTTTTTTAACCTATTCACAGCGCACTAATTTGATTATGAATGCAGCACAGTAGGAGCATGCAGTTTCTGGTGAGCGGGAGGAGGGGGTGCCGGGCGCTGGATTTACAAGCCAGGGGCTGTTCAAAAGTTTGAACGGTCAAAGGCGCCTAAAAAAAATTATCAAGACCAACCCCCGCCCCCCCCCAAACCGTCATTTAACCAAAAAAAAAAAAAAAAATCCCCAACGCCAAGCCAGCGAGCCCTTCAAACCAAGCCAAGCTGGGTGTATTAGCACCACAAATACACGGTGCGATTTCATTTGTAAATAAAAGGAGAGTAAAAGGTGGTTCCTTCCTTCCTTCCTTCTCGTTTTTTTCTTCCTCTTGAACGATCTGAAGGCATTAAAGACTCCTTCACCTGACGAGGAGGATGGCAGAGGGAAAGCAACATCAATTTGATTGGGAAAAGTGAAAGCGATTACCTTATGCTTTCTTTAAAGATTTTTTTTTTCCAATTATGTTTTATTAAGTCCAAAGGAATAATCACATTTTTTTTTTTTTATATTGCTTAAGAGAAACAACATGGGGTCCTTTGGTAGAGGGAACCCAATTATTTGGGATATTATTTTGTGAAACCTTTTCATTTTATTAGTATACCAGAGGGTTTTCACATTCGCTAGGCTAAATCCTGACTATTATTACTTTTTTGGAAGAAACATCTCGCCGGGGCAATTAATTTTATACATTAACACCAGCCGCTGCCGCGTCACGCGCTTTAACAAAAAGAGAAGGCAAGCAAGCCTCGAGCTCGGTTTGTCCTTCGGTTCATAAGGGGGTCACCAACGCCAGCCCAGGGAACACGGAAGGGGCTTTTTCGAGGGAAGATGATGTGCAGCACCTCTGGGACGTCCTGGCCGGTGCCCTACCTGCCCCCTGGGAACCACGTCCTGCGGAGGAAGCTTTGCTCCAGCACCCAGCCGGGCTGAGCAGAGCAGGGCTGGCAGCCACCAGCCGAAAGGCTGGTCCAAAAATTATTTAGATAAGCTTATTGGCAGTTTTACTATAGGTTATTAATCTTATTAATAGCGCTAACAGAGGCTAATTGAAAATGTATCGTCTATTATTATGTTAGCCTTCATTTTGGGGCGTTTTTGTCAAAGTATCCTAGGAAGGAGCGATTAACCCTCTGCTGTTATTTCCCCCGCTCTGCGCAGGGGCAGCGGCAGGAAGGAGGACGGCCCGATTTCACCAAGGGCCACCAAGCCCGAATTCTGAGGCCATAAAATCAATGGCTGTGGGTGCCGGTACCAGGAGCCCAAGGATAAAACCTGCTTCAGTGCTGCAGGAGGAACGTGTCCAGGGCTGAGGTCAGTGTTTGTGCTGTGCCAAACACAGGCTGCCCCATCCTAATTCCTCGTGGCTCTGCTACAGGTGGGCAGCAGCAGCCACAGCCTCTCCTGATGCTTTTCTCTTTTAAAAACATGGAAAAAATATTGTTGTAGGACAATAAACTGCAAAACCCTAGCTACAGCCCCCCGGCTCACTGAGAGGAGAAGTGGCACCGCAGCGTACTCCTCCTTGCCCTGTCCCAGGGCCACCTCAGAAGGATATTCATTAATTTTCCTCCAAATTGGAGCCAGCACAGCCCTAACCCATACTATGAAGTCCCTGAAGGGACTTCGGGCACCCGAATGTACCTCACCACGAAGTGACAACTTCATCCTGAACTTTTACATCACGGAAATTAAGGAGGTTTGCAAAGCCCACAGGCGCATCACGCCTCTCTGCCAAAGGGGCGATGCTGAGCACCCACCAAACCCATGGGTTTGGGGTCCAGCCCTTCACGACTCTGAACCTCAAGCCCCGTAACAGCCTGCAGTGTGCACAATCCCCTTTTTATCCTTTTCCTACAGCCTCTGCTTTCACTCCCAGGCACCGCTGCCGTCGGCAGAAGGTGCAGAGGTGCCCCTGTACCTCACACGGGACCGGCCGGGGAGCGGGGTGGCACCACGGGGCAGAGGCCCCAAGGCGGCCACGCTGCCTCCAGCCAGGCACAGCTCTGAGAAACAGCTCCGATTCGCAGCCTCTGCTGCAGAGCAAACCCTGGCATATTGGTCGGTCTCGCTGCCAAGTGCTGTGGCCGTGCCCTCTCCGCAGCATCCAGCTCCAAACACGCTTGATGGGCGCTCTCCGGGGGGACCGCCTGCGCCGGCTGTACACGGCTAACATATGTAGGTACACCTGAAAGCTACAGCCTGCCACTTCGCGTGGACCTCACTGGGGTACCTTTGCTCTTTTGCCACCAAGGGTTAATTTTCTAATGGCTGCTTTGCTGCTGAAGCTGGCCAAGTTTTTCATCGCCCGCAGAGCACCACAAGCTGTGATTTGGAGCCAGAAAACACCATTAATTTTCTAAATAGGAAGGATCACATATGTAAACTGTCTGGGTCTATAACCAGTTGGGCAGGTAGAAGGCAAAGAGAAGGAAAGTGGATTTTTTTTTTTTTTCCAGGCACCTAAACAAAACAAACCTGAGGCCGCTTGCAGCTCCAAAGTTTCTCGGGAAACCCCGGCCCCCCCTTGCCTTCCCCCGCGCCCCCACCACGCACGCTCTTGGCCTCACCCGTGGCAGTACGCATTTTTCCTGGAAAAGGTCAGCTTGATGATTTATTGAGCAGTTATTGAAGCTCTCACATGAGGCAATATGGAAAAGCTACTGGAAAAAAAAAATTAAAAAAAAAAAATCAAGGGAAGCCCAAATAAAGGTAACGGACCGCAGTTTGGGCCATCCTCCCCCAGGGTCCCCCCGGGGCATCGGGTGCCACCGAGCTGCCAAGGTTTGGCAGCAGGACACGAGCAGGAGCACGGCGCTGTGGTGGCCGGGAGGCAGGGACGGGGACCCCGTGGCTCTGCCCGCGCACAGCCACCCCCACCGCCCGCCTGCCTCGGTTTCTCTCCACCAGCTGGCGTGCAGACATCCACCACAGAGGGGTGCTCTGGGCCTTAATTAATTAATTAACACCTCGTGTGAGGTGCTTGGAAGGCCTTTGGTGGAGGGGACTGCCATAGTGCATGATATTAAACAGTGGTAAACCAAAAATTATATATATATATATATATTTTTTATGACCGTTTTTCCAGCAAGCCAAGAACCTGGAGCAGAATTATTATTATTATTATTATTATTATTATTATTATTATTATTATTATTATTATTATTATTATTATTATCGAGTTCCTCAATAAAACAAAGTCACAAAAGAAGGTGATATTTTGCTTCCAGATGCCACACAAATACAAGAGCAACCTCAGGCTGGTTGGTGGCCATCACAGCACGGCCGCCTTCGAGGGCCTGATCCTGCACCTAGCGGCGCGGCTGCAGGCCCCCAACCAGGTACAGCCACCGCCGCAGGACGGGGTCCTTGTTTAGCCCAATTCTCACGCCCCAACCCACCGCTGTCCCTCCCGAGGAGGGGCACTGCCCGTTCAGGGCTGCTTGGGGCCCAGCAGCGCCCGCTTGGTCCCTGTGATCCTCCCCGGCCCGTAGCGGGGAGCGCGCCGGGCTGCCTGCCCGGGCTGCACTGTGACCTGGCTTCAAAGTGCCAGAAGAGGTTCCCCGGCTCCCTTTGTGCCGCGCAGTCTCTTAATTGCACTTTTAAACACAGTGTAATTTTTGTAATTAACATTATGGTTTCAGAGGGCAGAGAAGCCTGCACTATGCTAATTACAAACTGGAGTAGTCGGCATAGAAATTCAAGGCTCCGGTTACCGGGGCCGAATGCAGTTTTTATGAAGGATTTCAAAGATCCTCCGTGGGCTCTGTGTTCTGAGTTATCATTAGCATTTGATAACATAAAGAATTTTTATAACATGTGACAGATTTCGATGTGAAGATTTTACCTGATAACTGGAAAATTTACATAAAGACCTTCATTAACTCTCCGCTCACATTACTGCCAGCATAAGAACTACGGCGTGCTGTCTCCCTGCAAGATGGGGCTGGGGAGCCAAAGAATTTGTGCTTTATAATAAAATTTATAGGACGTTACGAAGGGAGGTTATAATAATCCTCAGTGATGTTGGGAATCAGAGCAATTCAAAGAGTGAAGGAGAGCGGGAGAGGTGATGGGAAAAGATATTTCAGGATTGCCACACGACAGAGGAGTGCAGCCCGGACAGGCTGCGAGGGTGGGCACGAAACTTCCCAGGGCAGGCACTCAGCAGCACAAACCACCTCCCCGAGCCATGGGCTGCGACCCCTCTGGCTCATTTGCCCTGTGGTCTCTGCAGTTTGGGGTAAATGAGAGTTTAACAGCAGCCCTGCTGCCTCCCTGCTCGCTGCTGTACACGTGCTGCTGGATGCGGAGCATCACCTCCGCGGGACGCAGCGTCCTTCACGAGGGATGCGTTTCCTTTGCAATTACAGAGGTAACACGTACCATGGAACAACATCATCACAGATTTCAAAGTCCCCAGAAACAATTAGTAAAAATTCATCAGCATGTCTCTTGCAGTTGACACATCCTATGGCCTCTCCACAGACAGTGTGCTATTTCCCAGAGGTTGGGCCACTCCAAGCCATCACCCACTGAAGGCTGCCCAGCTGCACCTTTTGGATATTTTATCTTCTAACTAATTCATACTTATTCTCTTCTTCAGTAAATAACTGAAATTGCTCACCAGCACAGTGCCCTGTTGATCACAAATTTGCATAAGGAGAAAGCCAAAACAAGCTGATGCACACAGAGCAAGCAAGGACATGGCCGGACCTTAACAAACTCACCGTGTCAACCTCCTGTCAAATGGCTTCTCTGCAGCTTTTTGATGCTCTCTGCACCCATTTCTGAATTTCTTCCCAGGCCAAAGACCTCCCCAGCACCCTCAACTTTAGTTAAGGCAAAACACCTAACTCGTACTACAGGAAAACCCAAGCAATCTCCAGCCGATGCATAAGCCCCGTTCCTCAAGTCCCCAGTTGCACTGTCAAAGCACATGATCTATTTTACAAGCCTCGTACAGTCCTGTTGCACGGGGAACAACCACACTGGGTTGTCAGAGTTCCCTTTGCAAAGGAATCTCCCTTTTTTCCAGTTTTGCAAACTCGGTGCTCGGAGAAACCAAAAAGCAACCTTAGATCAATGATCAAACTTTCGTAGTAGATGGCTTTTATTTTTACAAAATATTTGCTTCCAGCAGAGTGTATCTTAATTTACAAATGCAGAAATCTGTCATTAAGCTTTGACCCAGCTTCATGGCATTGTCAAATGCAATAACGTATCTTTTAATAGTTTTATATCAAGTAAGGATATAACATATCATTAGTTTAAATGTATTTGCAAGCAATTACCCCCACCAGGATATTTGTGAATGCTCATGCAAAATTGATGAAATTCTGACATGCTTAAACATTGTTCATTTAGCTCTATTCCTTATGTATAGAAAAAATAGAATAAATAATTCTGCTGCCACTTGCAAACTACCGTTCGGCATTTTCATTCTGCTCATGGTTTCTGTCCTGCCTTTAAACTATAGCCTTTGGTGATCATTTGGAAAAACAGTTTCATATATGTTTAATTTTAAATAGATGTACTAGATTATTCATTCCTCTTATTATTGTTCAATGCAGTAATTTAAACATGGACTAGATTTACTGCATGTCAGCTGCCTTTCTTTTACAAAATGGGATAAATTATTAAATGAGTAGAGGTTGTTTGACAACGGGTTTTCCACTACTTCACAAAAGAAAGACCTTTGACATTCAGCTGTCTTTTGAAAAGAATAAAGGGTAAATCAATTAAGTCTCTATGCTGCGGTTCAAAAACACGCTGTTATGGCACATTCTTGCTTACCTCCAAGTTGACTTGGGAAGACTCAACCCAGTGCAGCAGTACCACTAGGTAAATTATTGATTTAATAGTCAGGTTGTCTCGCAAGCAGCACTCTGGCCCAGCTACCTCAAACACAGCCATTTCTACAACTCCTCTGCTCCTTCCCCGAGCTGTAGAAAACCATCGATATCAACCTCTGCTAACACTTGGCACCACCTCGGAAGACCTTTATAAAAGTACTTATTTCTGGCTGCATCCAGCAAAGGTGAAGGCTTTCTAAGGAGAGATGTCTTCATTGCCTCTGCTGAGGACGCTTTGTGTTTACGAGCTTTTATGAGAGGTTTTCAAGAAAGCTGAGGAAACATCAGGCACAAGACACTGAAAGCTGTGATCCAGCTTGGGTACCAGGATATTCCCTGGCAGGGAAAGCCTGGAGTTGATGGAAAACTACACCAGCAGACCCAGTAACAGATCTTTTCCTTCTTGATCCTGTGGCCACTACTAATTGCTACATTTACTGCAAACGTTGCAAAGCATTTGGGGTGCTTTGGAAGGAAGAGAAATGTATTGGCTTAAGATATTATGTCAGCAAAATGACATAATTTTTTAACTTGAACCTTTAAACAAAACAAAAACAAAATCTAATTACAAAATACAGAATTTAAAAAAAAAAAAAAAAAAAAAAAAAGTCAATTTAGTCAAAGCAAAATCTAACCAAAAGCTCATTTTCTTTACCTGACTTAGAAGCAGTGCACCAGAGGCACCAATTCCATCAACAGCCGCCTAACTCAGCAGTACAATGAAACGATGTGGGTGCACACGGTGGAGTCTGGAGTTTGCAACCCGCCTTGGCATCGTGCAAATTTATAGATCACCACTTTTTTGGTTTCCTTTTCCTCTTTTTTTTTTTTTCCTGTCTCTGCAGAAACCAAGGATGAGTTTTTTGCTCAGTCACAATTACGATTTGTTTAATTTCAGTGACTGTTCTCGGTCACATCTTACATCTTTTTGATCGTGTTTTTCCATTCCCAAGCAACACAAACATTGTATATGCTAGGGGCCAACCCAGGACATAAAGGGAAATCACTGAGGTTACACACGGTGTAACTCTGGAGTCTCCTAAGTCCCTTCCTTGCTGGTGAAAGATGCTCCCCGCTACCTTTAGGTTGGAGTTTCGTTCACTCAAGCTTTTAGCATCCCAAGTGGCGGGATTTGCATCAGCTCCCCTGGGAGACTGCTCCTGCCTGGAAGCTTTCCGTGCTATTCACCTCCAGGTTTCTATTTCTCAGCTTCCCCTCCAGGAGAAGAGCTTTTTGAGCAGCGTGACAGCTCGCACAAGGTCTCTGGGCCTGAGGACTCCCCCAAGGCCACCTCTGCTCAGGGGTGTCGGGGCTGTGGCTGCCACTGAGCAAGAGGGAGATGCATAAATTTTTAAGCCAGAGATTATTTAGAATTATATGCGTATATAAAGTTACCTCTTCCCATAAATAATTTCCAGGCTGCAATATTTTGCCTCGTGGCAGAAAAATTAGGGCAGTGAATGTGAGTTTTGCACCTATGCTTTCTTGGGAGGGGATGGGGCAGCTTGTACACAGCCCATTCAGGAAGCAGCTCGCCAGGATTTTGCAAACTCTCACAATCCTACTTTAAAGTATTGCTCGCAGAGAAAAGGTTAAATGAGGTTTAAGTGCAACGTAATAAACCTTCACTGTTCATAAAGTCGCGTGATAAATGCGCGTGTGGTTGCTCTGGGTAAAAATGCCGAGGTCGGAAAGCGAAGTTGGGAGGCGACGACCCCGGGGACCCAGCGTGATGGAGACACTCGAGCCTGCTGGTGTGACTGGGGGTAACTCCGTGCCCACTATCAGCACACTGCTTGCTCAAAATAACAAACTTCTGACTGTAATTCGCTCGCGACTTTGAACCCCAGGCAAATGGTTCCTGTATGCGCCTCTTGCACGCTTGGCCCTGATGGGGAAGTGAAGCGGCGGTGGTTTCGGCACCCATTTGGGAAGGGGGCTCGCCAAGACCCTGAGAGCAGACAACGATTACGGAGGTCAGCACCCACCCCTGCCACGCGGGCAGGGAAGCACCTCGGTGCAGGGAAGGGCCCACGGCAGCAAATGGAGCTCGGCGCCGCTGATTGCGCTTCAGACGAGCGGAATGGAGCTTCAATTATTATTGTTATTTTAAAGCGAAACTCTGATTGCTAGGGGCATCCCAATTTTATCGAGCTCATTTTATTTTCCCTACGTTTATTTGAATAATATGTCCTCTGCTTGCAATAAAAAATGCCATATACCCCATCATCACAAGTAGCAGTTTATATAAACATAGCATTGTCCTGATGAGTTCAGAGATGAACCCATTCGTTTATAGAATTTCTCTAGAATTTGTAATATTTATGATTTAGAAAACAAACCGAAAGGGAAACGTCCTGTACAGTGAGGAGATGTTGTGTTTGCAGATTTGATTCACAAGGTATGGAAGTGGTCGCAGGATAACAATCTTGTTTTTTAGAAAATAATGTAATAATAGCAATAAAAAAGCACAAACTTTCAGTATAGTCTCCTCCCTCTGGACACTCGGAGACAGGGCACTTTCAGCTCTGTTGGGGGCTAAAATTCAATGCCAGGGCGGTCAAAACCCCCCTGTGCCAGCATTTTAAGAGCATGAGGCTGCTGCTGTGTGTTGCGTGTGCTGTTGGTGCAACCACAGAGGGCCTTGGAAAGAGCAGGACCCAGAGGCTCTGTGGGGTGGACAAGGACGGGAACCCCGGTGACACATGGGACAAGAGGAGACAACCAGGTCAAGGAGCCTTTGCTCATCCATTGCAGCACAGGGGTATGGGAGAGACTTTGTGGAGGACTAAAAACAAACTCAAGTCTGAAGAATGGAGTAAACGGGAGAAGGATTTCGTTCCTTAGTTATGCCAAGCCCAGATGCTCCAGCTGGTGAGAAGGAAAAGGGATTTCCCCCATGGGACATCTAACAATAAGGACTTTACATCAGCAGCACATCAAGAGACGATATTACTCTAAGTGTCTTAAAATAATAAATAAAAGAGAGCCTTTTTAAAGAGGTCTCTTCGTGGGTTGTATCCTTCAAAGCCAATACAGAGATAGACCTCGCGCATTGCCGCAGTGCCCATTAAGCATCAAATGTCATGGTGGGAAAGATCAGGCGCCTCCAAAAGGGGATTTCTTTCCCCCACCCCATGCTGTAGGATGCCTGTGGCTGGCAAGCCATAAAGCGAGCGGTTTATACGAGGGCTGGCAAACGTTCAGTTGCAAGCGGAGGCGTTGCACAGGCGAGGTGCTTGTTAGTGTAAGGGCCCATCCATAAATTGTGTTTTTACAATAATTTCCTTCAAATTGGATTGTCGTCATGATCAGAGAGCCATTTACTGGAAGCAATTGCTAATTACACACATGTCCCCTGTAGGGAGGATGTACAGCAAAATGAGCATTTTGGAGGGAATTTCTTGTGTTTCGTACCTCCTACAATTTCACCTGTGGACATTTTCCAGCAGGCCAGACTCTGAAGTTCTTCTTCATTTGACTTCAACAAGAGTTTTGGCTCAGCACGGCCCTGCGAGACTCTGCTGTATATGTTTTGGTCAATTACAAAACAAAACATGAATACAAACACTCTTTGAATCACTCCAAAAATCCCATAGGACACCTCATTCGTCCTGCTGACAACTAAAATATTTCCGTTTCAGCCTGTTCCCACCTCGGTTTTTGCTGGCCAGCCTGGCGTGTCTTCCCTCCATCTCCTGGGAGACCACTCCGCAGATCACTAGACCGTGGCTTTTTCCATGGCATCACTAAGTTTTCCTTTGCTCAGTTTCATCCCATTACTCTTTCCACTTAAAATATCCCAAATAAATCCTCTTACACATACCCCAGCAGCTTTTCTTGTCTATCCAAATTCCTTACCAGAAACGTCTTTAACCCTGCTCCTAAGCAAGTTAACAAGCCAGATCTGCTAAGGATGGATTTCACTGCTTTGGCAAGCAGCTGGCTGAAGAGGTACGTTTACTCCTAATTTCAGGTCCTTTACTTTTACGGCTGCTTCAAGACCCCTGCGCTTTGCCTTAGCAATGTTTTGCTCCTGCAGTGGCAGGGCTGTGCTCAGCGGCAGCCCCAGGCAGCTGCAGGTGCCTGAGCTGTGCCACCCCTCTTCTTTGGCTTACAAAGGAGCAGCTACGGCCAACTTTGGGTATTGCACACAACCCCAAGTGTTCTGGTCTTCCTCTCCCCTACATGCACCCACCCACACACTGAGCACCAGCATGCCTACATCTGAGGAGCTGAATGGTAAGTGGTCAGCAAGGACATTTGGAAGAGCGTTTTCCCACAGCACTGACAACTCCAGAATTGGGATATTTTGCTTTTTCTTGTGAAAATGCTAGCTAGAAATATATCTTCTTGTGTCTTTTACTAAATTTACAGGCAATCCACAGAAGTAAACATTTAGAAAACACATAGCTAAGGAGAACAACTATTTCCTCCTTCTCGTATGACAAAATACAACAAATCACCCTGATAATTACAGCATCATGCATCAGGACCTGCAGGAGCTGCCTGCAAGAATGATAAATCCCTGGCCATGCAGTTACCTCGTGTTATCCAGAGAAACCCACCTGGATGAAAGCAGCTCCACCCCTGGAGCAACCCCACCGCAGGCTCTGGAGTTCCTCCAGTGACTGATCGGAGCGGCTACCCGTAGTGCAGACCACTCGTGTTGTATCTCGTAGCTGCAATAAAGAACTACAGAAACTATCTGTGTTACTCCCCTTCGGCTGTGCGGGATCCTTTCAATAAGGGAATCACGGGGGAGAGCAATGAATACTATTATTTTATTTAGAGACCTTGAGGTTTGGGCAAGAGCTGGTGAAAGCAGCTGGGGTAAAGCATTCTCCAGCAGGACCTCCCGTTTTGTCAGAGCGGGCCTTGGTGCGGGGAACAAGCACATTTTTGACAGCACTTCATTCAGAGCCAAATTGAACCACAGTGTTTTGGTGAGAATAAACTCCAAAGTTAAACTGCATTGGAACAGAGCGAGTCAATTATTCATTGCAAAAGAAAAAGTTGCTCTGAACTGTTACTTTACATTATATTCCTAATTATAAAAGAAAAGAAAAGCATAATTGGAATGAAACCTTTTGATTTATTGAACTAGAACATTTTGACTAATTCAAAATAGCATGTCCTAGAAACGTGTTTTTCACAGGCAATTTCAACTTTGTGCTTTTGTTCCAATTCAGAACAAAACTACAATTTGAAATCACAAATTTCCCAGTTAAATAGAAAAGATGATGTATGAGAAAAGCAAGCAGCTCGCACAACCCTGATGGCGTTATTACATGTAACTCCATTTCCAGAAACTCCCAAGTAGCTTTAGGGACTTCTGAATGGAGAAAACGGGACACTGAGCAGCACAGGAACAAACAGGATAATTGTAAAGATGCAGAAGTCAGATAGGAAATACGGCGCTGTTCCTCAAATGAGATATCATCAGTTGTGTGTGTGTAAGGATGTGTAACAACCCTCAGGGCAACTGGGTGCGACTCAAAGCTCATAATTCAGTGCTCAAAACAAACCCTAGGCATCCCTAAATGACCCCATGGTTAGATTTAGGTATGGCTCTGCCATATGGAGGTTGGTTTACAGCATACTAGCTTCATGTCCTTCATTATATGCTGTAGAGCTTATGGTTTTTGTTTAACCCACACTTTATCACAGCTCAAGGGTCATAAGAGGCTGCAAGATCCTGACTGCAGCTTTTAGCTGTATGTGATAGAGAGCTGTGCTACAACCTGGTGCCATGATGGTGCCTCCAAAAAAAATCTGTCCCTCCTGGGAAAGGTGTCACTGCCTCTGCCACTGCTCCCTGACATCCCATGCAGCTGCCTGATGTCCTGCTCCCTTTGGAGAGCGGGTCAGGGATGTCTGAGGGAAGCGTTTGAGGGAGGAGATCTGAAGGGCAAAAGTTTCCTCAGGGCACTCATTCAAGAAACCTCCTTCTCCCCAAAACATTTCAATATATACATTTGCTTTAACGTGCATTTAAATTTTGAAGTATAAATGCTCAAAAACCCATGAAGTGGAAGAGCGGAGGTTCTCAGCACTCAGCCAAACTGCCTAGCTCAAGCACTTCACACCACGCAGGGAACAGCAACAATAGGCAACAAAGACCTCAATTTGAAAAGAAAAACACTATTAGGGACGGCAGCGTGTTTGCACTGAGGTTGCAGTCAAGCTGCCACAAGCAGTGCAACACACTCAACTCCCAGTTAGTCTCTGGACACGTTTTTCAGCGACTCTTTGGGTAGGACAGGGCATGCTGGTGCCCTCGTGTGCCAGATGTTCAGCCTCCGAGGGGAGCAGAGGGCTACCAGCTCACCGCAGTCTCCTTTGGAAGGAAGCCCTTTGAATTGAGGTGCGCTCCCAGGTGAAATCAGGAGAAAATCATCTCAGCCTTGGAAGGGAGCCGTGTGCTGCCACAGCCTCCTTCTCGTTGGGTTATCACCTCCCCAGGTCTCAAAGCAGTGCTGTGCTGACAAACTGGGATCATCCACTGGTGGAAATGTGCCGCAGGGCTCTGCTGATGGACCACGGCGGGGACACTCACCTCCAAAGACCAGACAGGGGAGAGAATATTTCTGAAGCTCGTCTCCATAACCACGCCGAGCCAGGCATGCAACGAGCAAATGCATGAACCTATGGGCGAATCTGAGCTCCAGGAGATGCCACCGCAGCTAACGCTGCCCTCGCAGGTGGAGCAGTGCTCCAGGACCCCGCTCTCACCTGGCAGAGCCCAGGGTGGGCAGCTGATACGTTTCCATCCCTGCCATTTCTTGCAGGGAAAGAAAGGAAAAGCAATGACCAGGCCACCGAGTAGTTAACTACACAACTGCTACCTAATGATCCTAATTTGCATGATTTTAATAATAATGAGTAAAACCAAACTGTTAAGTTGCACTTTCTACCTCAGCAAAACCGAGCTATAATTGTGTAGAGAATAATTTTATGGGTGAAGTGTGCCCTATATTATAAGAGATTAGAATAAAGTGCTCTAATATTCAATGTCTTAGCAGGTGCAGGCACTTACCTGGGCAATTAAAATCTTTTTAATATACAAATCACAGCCAATGAGACTATTGGCATGACAAACTGGATCTTTCAGGACATATTGTGTTTGTCTAAAATAGATTTTTGTTTGCTAGCAATAATTTGTCTAACTTTTGTTTAAAAGAGAAAATGACTGAACACAGATTAATTTGCAGAAGATTCTTAAAATGCTTATATTATATCATTGCCATGAAAGCATTTACTTGTCCCTATCTTTGTGTAATACATGCATTAATGCCCTTTGATTAATATCTCTTTTTTAAAATATACCACGTATAACAATTGATATATTTCAATATTATATCTGCTAGGGACTACTGGTCTGGGCTGAATAGACTTTGGCCTTGAATTAGCAAGCAGATCATGGAAAGCATATGAAATTTTCCTTAATTGATTGATTCATTAAGTTCATTAAATGCCCTCCTTTGTGCTCAGAGTATTCTGTAAGTGCGGGCAGGTAAAATAGGTGCAATGTCTCCTGTGAAATGCAGAAGAAAACATGTTCCAGGTATTCCTGAGCAATTCTGAAGGGAAAAAAAAAAAAAAAAGGATTCCAGCAATGCCCAGACCTGCACATAAAATCCTGCTATATTAATATATTAATAGTTTCAGATCTTTGCTTCCATTTGACATGACATGATTTTGCATCCAGAGTCCTTCTGAAATTTTAAAAAGAGGGAAGGCAGAGACGTGTGGCTCCTCACCGGGGGCTGCCTCCTCTCCCAGGCCCCATAAACCCACTGCCCAGATTTTTTAGGCCCCCAAAAATGGCCTTTGGATGAAGACAGCAGATTGGAGCCTGAGGGCAAAACGACTGCCCCTTTCCCCTGCCTGCCTGGTGGTTTCCCATCGGTGAACCCCAGCCTGGCTGCTCCCTCACTCCATTCACACCTCTGCAAAGAGGCGCAAATTGCACCTCCTGGAGCCTCCCCGAGGGGCTGTGTCTCAGTGTGCAAGCAGTGTTTGCACAACTCCCCCTCCTCCGAGCAACCCCTGGGCACGAACTGGGCAGCAGAGTTATCTCGGGGTGCTGGAGATGCCCAGGGACCCGAGCCCCTTCCCGTGCTGAGCAGGGTCCTCGGGGCAGCACCTGCAGGGGATGCGCTGGAGAAGGCAGGGCTGTGGGGATCCCTCTATGCTGTGGGGATCCTTCGGCCGCCCCAATCCCCAGGGCGCTGTGCCAGTGCAGATCTCTCCTCCAGGCTTACACCAGTAGCCACAGCATGCTTGGCTCTCGTGTCGTTAGAGGCTAAGCATGGGAAAATGCCCACGTTACCAGTGCCTTATAAAATAATAACCAGGGGAAAAAAAAAATAAATAAAAGCAAGTTCCAAGCTTCTCTGCTTCCGACTTAAAACCGAGCTTTGGTTCATACCCAAGCTACTCCTTAAAGAAGCTCAAAGCCCTTCAGCACTCGGGCGTAGCGACACAGCCAGGACCAACGCTCTGCTTCGCCCTGTCCAAGTTCGCTGGAAAATACACATCTGCAGCTGCTTTACATACTTCTGCCTTCTCATTTCCTCAGCCAAAAGTCTTCCACTATCAGGCCACAAATTAATCTAATTATTTGGATATTTAGGCTCGAGTCAGCAGACAGTCAGGCATGTGCTGAGTACTGCCTGGGCAGTGTGACTGCTGGGGGACTATTTAAAGCCAGGCGCATGCCTGAGCGCCGCGCTGAATGAAGCCTCGGCGACCGCCTCTACAGGAGCTGGCTCTAAACAAGCTGGTTTTAGGCAAGCAAAGGATGGCCTTTGCGTGGAGAAGCAGAGGACAGGCAGGTATTTACCAGGTTTCACAAACACGCTGTGAAAGGAATAGATTGTTTTTAATCAAAAGCACTCAACATATGGCTGAGGTATCTGGAATAAATATGAGGATGGAACAATAAACAAGAAATATTTTTGTAACTCGTCATATGGCGACTTTGACGAGTTTGATGAAACGTGTCTCACCTTTAGCATCGCCTTTTAAAAGGCTGGCCACTGCTACATCGGGGGCTTTTTTCCGTAGCACTAATGCAAAGGTGCCGGGTTCTGCAGGGGCCTCGCCTCGGCGCCCCGCTCTGCTTGTGCTAACGAAAAGGAAGATCTCAGGAAGAACCTGCAACCAAAAATAATAGCACGGGGCGCCGTAAACAGTTAAATGAAACAAAACAAAAGAGTGAAAGCAAACTGTAAGAATACCGTGCTTCCAAGTGTAACGTGGGCGTTTATATGCAATACCTAAAAACGCTGAGAGCAGCTGAGTTACCCAGCCCCGTTCCCCTGATGTTCGCACCCCCCACATGAAGGCACGATGCCCCCGATGCCCCTCGGGCCGCACCCCAGCAGCTCTGGGACAGGGAAGGAGCCCTCGCTCGCCCTGGGGAAGCCCAGGAGCTGCTCCAGAGGGACACCACGGTGCAACACCCTTCCTAAAGCACCGCCTGCCCGCCCAGTCGCACCCGGGGTGCTGGCCCCTGCTTTTCTTGCCCCAAGACCCAGCTCTCGGCTGTGCCCAGGCCCGGGGCTCCAGCAGCACCTCGCTGCGGCTCCCGCCTCCACCACCCACTCGCTGCCTGACCCCGCCGGCGCTCATGATGCATCGTCCCGTCACCCTCACCGTTTACAGCAAAAAAGCTATTTAGCCAGTGCCTGCAACCCTTCAGCCCGCAACGCCTTGACAGCAGAGGTTATAGGAAAAAAAAAAAAAAGAGAGAGAGAGAGAGAGGGAGAGAAAGAAAGAACAATGTGCAATCGGCACTGCATTAGAGATGGAAAAAGTACTTAAAGCCTGCAACATTCATCAAGGCTGAATACATAAATGCCACATTTTGAATAAGCCAAGCAAAAGACAATGACAAAGGAAAGGCGCGTTGCTTCAGGAATCTCTATCATTTTCATTTGCTGCTGTCAGGAACCTGTTTTTTGCCTCTCACTCTATCAGCCATTATAGCATTAATGAAGTAACCTCACATAGTTATTGACTGGCTTGTCAGAGTCCCTGCCTGATCCCTTAATAGAAACCATTGGTCTTCAGTTAAAAATGGGGTGAGCTGGGAGGTGCTGTGGGCATGTGCTGAATTTCAAGTGCACTCCTGAGGTTATCAAAAGCCATGAAATGCAAATTATTATATTTTTTAAACACACAGATTTCATGCAACTGAGCATATAAAATTGACTAATACTGTACTTTATGCATTCCTAATAATGTTTCCAAATACACTCTGCATATGATCTTTCCCCAGAAAGTTGTGGGTGGTATTTGAATAAGCAGAAATGGGCCTAGTTTTATTTTGTGAATAAAGTAGTTTCCTGGATGTTGCAAGTCTCTGTTCCTTCTAATATAAAGTAATGTTTATGCACTGTCTGTTCAAACAACATGGGTAATCCTTTGTCTGATTTTCTGTCTCGGATCAGAATCATTTTTCCTTCATCTTCCCCCCCCCCCCCCCCTTCATAAAGCATCCTAAGTCCCAGAACTGGTATATTCTCATTTACTAGAAACTGAGGGTTGGCAGAGGCTCTAGAAATAACTTCTTTTCCCCAGAAGGTAATAAATCCAGGGAGTAATCTGGAACACCGAGTTGTTAATTCCAGCACCACCCCGCCACTGCTCTCAGGAGCTGGGTTCGGTACCGTGCCAGCCCCGGTGCGCGGCGATGCACCAGCGGGGCAGGACGCAGGCACATCCTCTCACAGCCACCCGGCGAGGGCAAGGCAAACAAGGAGCATTCGGCACGGCAAGCTCTGCGTGACCTCCTGTGAGCTCTGCCAAGCAGGAGCTGGGGCCCATGGTGTGATGGGCTCCACTGTGTTTCCAAGCATCGCGTCCTGAAGGCTCTGTGCACCTCTGAGATCAGCCCTCATGGCCTGAGCATCTCCAAGAGTCTTGGTGCATGATGCTCTCCAACCCTGCCCCCTGTGAAACCTGCTTCCCTAACTCAGCCAGCTCACTGAAGTCAAGCTTTACCTGCAGGTGAGACTCTCATCAACACAGGTAGCCCTCACCATCATGCTACTCCCCTGCCTTTCTGTTCGGGAGAGTCTCAAAGGTTAAACATTACGGCCGAGTTTGAAAACAGCAACGAGAAACTCCTGTCTCACTCAGTGCAGACGGCAACGGGAAGAATAAGGTCTGCTCAGCCAGACCTTGTTCGAGATTGCTCAGACCTCCTGGGTCTGCAAAACTGGGTTGGCATTCTCAGAAGAACAGGCTCCCATAATAATTGTGGTCTCGTCTCTCTTCTGATTGGGCTAAAATTCTCTAAGAACAACTCTCATGGCACTTCCACATCCCTGGTCTGAAATTAAGCACATTTTTCCTAATGAATACTCTGTTTGTTGATTTGGTGACACTTTTTATGAGTCTGAAATATCATGAAATTCCCTTTTTTTTTTTTCCCCTGCTTTCCCCAGTTAATTATTTGCACTCCCTCGAAGATGTACCTTACATAAAAGCAGTTGGTGGGTAGCACGTTAGGGATGTCTTTGCCTTAACCTATTTCCACACTATCCCTTTAGCCTGGTGCCATCAGCACACTCACCCCTGTGCATGGTCACGGGAGAGCCACGGGGCACGGTGAGGTCTTGGCTGCTCCAAACCATGAGAGGAGCTGGTGACCATCTTCAAGGGGACCACAGCATCACCCCCCCTCTAGCCTGGGAGCTCCCAGCAGCTGGGTCCCTGCAGTTAGCACATTTCCAAGGCTGTCTTCACAAGCCAACAACGTAGCACCCCTTTCTAGTTGATTCAAGGTCCCTGACAAAATAATCGTGACCGCAACGCCTGCGCTTCCTACCAAAGCTCAGGAAAACTTGAAGCTTTTCTTTTGGTCCGGTGCAAAGCCCGAGCTGCCAACAAACAGCTTCTGGGGTTGCTCTCAGCTCCGCGCTCGAGCGAGCTGCACGCTAGTGATCTAGAAACAGGCAGAGCTGGGGGTCAGGGGCCGACACTTGTTTGGATCCTCACTTCCCAGAGACTCGTCTGTCCTCACTCATAAACCTCCCAGAGCTGGCTCATCCATGGGTTTGGTCTGTGTCTTTCCGGGGTAAGCTGTCGCTGTGTTTGCAGCACAAACTCCACAAAGCATCGCCCAGGGCTCGGCTCGGCAGCAGCGGTGCAACGAGTGGCTCGGGCAGAGCAGTGCTGCCAGGAGCTCATCAGCTCCCAACTTCTAATTGTGCTTAATGACTGCTGAAAGGAACCAAACAATCATGAGTGAACTTCAGCTTCCCTGGTAATTAATATTGTTATTACAGAATTGTTAATAATTATTAGACCCCAATCTAGGGAGCCTCCAAGATTTTGAGCATCTCCAAGAAGACACGCAGCCCGCCTGGCTCTTGTTTTGTGCTTCACAGCTTTGTCCTTATTTTGAGCGTGCCTCTGACTAACGTCTGCCCCGGTAAGAGCCCAGAAAACCCTCCTAATTGACTGCAAGAAACTCTGCTCATTTCAGACGCCCGTAGTCTTAGCCTTGAGACAATCTTTGTTTTGGGGACACGCTCCGTGGCCCTAGGAGAAACCCGCACGGCTTTTGTGCGTTGCAGCTGCTGCTGCAGGCGATGCCGAGGCGAGCGCTGCTCGGCCTCACTGCGGGCTTTCACACGAGCAGCCCAGGACTGCAATCATTCTTCAAGGTTGCTAAATATCAAATTTGCAATTGCATTGGCTGTATGCAAACAGGCCTGCTATTTTGTGCGTTGTGTTGAGTGCAATATATTTGGCATGCAAAAGCAGTGTCTTCAGGGATTTTTTTTTAAATAAGTAGTCTGGACGTATTGTGAGAGGCAGAGTAATTAGCATTCACTCAGCCCAGCAGGACAGCAATTTAAACTTTTACAAGGAGTCAAAGTTCAGGATGCTGCCCTGCCATCAACTTTCTACATACAGAAGGGATACAGACTGGAATATCCAAATGTTTCAGGCTACTCTGGGTTATTTGAAACTCCAATAGACACATTACTATGGGGAAATTGCTTAATCTGCTCCAGGATTTATTGCTATTGTACGTTCGGTATGGAGGTCTTGGAGGGTCAAGAAAGGGCTGTGCTCAGTGCAAGTATTTCATACCATATTAAAAAGTTTCTGACCATACCTTTAATCCTCAAAATCATTACATCCCATTTTTATGCAGACACGCAGATAAAAACACCCCACAAGAGCGAAGCTGCGTTTACACCCTACTCACAATAACCCCACGGCGCGGGGAGAGGAGCAGGCAAAGCACTTTGCTGCTCGCTGCGGTCCAGGAAACGGCAAGTTTGTTGTCGTATAAAGTAAATAAATAGAAAAGTCAGAAGGGGGGAAAAAAAAAAAGCCCTACTGCGTTGGATTGATTTAAGACTAAGTGCATGCTGCCAGAGAAATGGATTTTTTTCACCCGTTAGGCAGTCATTTTTACAAACGTACGATGTGAGTACTGATTAGAGCTCATGGAGAAAAGAGCATTTGGGGCCGGGGTGGTTTGTTTGGTTTGGGCTTTGGTTTTTGGGGTGTTTGGGATTTTTTTTTTTTTTTTTTTTTTTTTGCTTTGTATTACTTTTTGCTCATCCCGCCTGCTGCTCCCCATGGCTGGTGCAGGGAGGAAAACCCAGCACCCTGAGGCTCACAGGGGGGACAGGGGGCTGCAGCCAGTCATGGAAGAGAAATGCTCTGCCCCACGTCCTGTAATTCTTTGGGAGCTTCCAGTGAGAAGCCAGTAACGATTTTCCCCCCCCTTGTTCTCCCACCTGAGGCTTTCACTTATAAGAGAAGGCAAAACTAACTAGAAAGAGGAGATAAGAAGGAAACGTGTAACAGCACATGAGTTTTGTAGATGATTCACACCCAGTGAAAGCAAAACAACCTGAGGAGGAAGGAAATCTGGGTACCGCAGAACTAAGTATAAATTTAAAAAAAAAAAAAAAAAAAGGGGGGGGGGGGGGAGGGTGAAAAACAATCTCCTCTGATTGCCCTGAAAAGTACTGTCATTATTCTGCTGGCTTTACTCGGTAAAAAGTGTTGAAAAATAATCACTCCGAGTATTGGTGGCACCTTTCTGCTACAGAGAAATAAATTCAAAAGCAAAAGGCAGAGGCACGAGGAAGCAGCATGGCAAAAGTCCAGCCCCCTTGCAGGAGCAAGCACCAACTCTGCGCATTCCCCACCTTCCTGGGAGCTTCCAATCAGAAAGAAAACACAAACTCATTGTTTGCAAATACAGGCAGGATCTCTGAGGCTCTCGCTGGGTGTTATTTGCCAAGCAGAACAAATGCTGAACGCAAACAGCTCGGCTCCTTCCCTCCGAGGAGGACCAGGGCAGGGCTGCGGCGTGCAGGAGCAGGGAGAAGGGGCCAGGCCCTCTGCCTCCTCACTGTCCTGCGCAGACAAAGGCAACTTCTGGCCTTCCCGCTTTACATAAACAGACAAGGCATTAAGTAACTTCTCTGAGTCAGTACTTCTGGCTGCCCCGTGCTTTCAGGAGGAGATGGGGATGGCTGCACGGCTGCTCTGCTTCATTGACATACCTGGCAATGCCTCCGAAAGCGAGACCAATGCACCCCCCCCACGATGCAAATGTGTATGAGTTTAGTCATTAGGAGGTCCAGAGAGTTTCTTTTTTTGACTTTTTCCCCTTCGTTTTAAGCCTACCGAACTTCCTGAGGGTGAGTCTTGAGGACTGCTAGAAGAAAGTGGCTTCCCCAGACATCCATGTGTTAACCAAAATTAAGCAGAGAACAAATAAAAATAAAAACACGACTAATTGCACGGGATCTCCAGACTTCTGGCTTCTAAGAGGTGTGAAGGCTTTGGGTGTCTGTCTGACTGCCGAGCAGTAGCACTTTGGGGAACCACAGCTGCTGTCGAGGCCAGCAGCCCTGCCAGCACCCCGCAGCCCCACCGAGAGCCCCCAGTTGCAGCCCAGTGCTGGTAAAACTCCCCCCGGACACTGTCCTGTGCACTCCTCACGTCCCATCTCCATCACGCTTCAAGACAAACTCTTACTCCGAATTTTCTCCTCCTGCCACAAGTGCATTTTCTAATTGAAAAAAGAGGCAACTTGTTTTAGTGTCACAGGCCTTAATTAAGCATAGTTTGTCTAGAATAGCTGCAGGGTTTATTTATTATTTATTGAAGAAAGGTTAGTTATTTACTGGGGGGGGCGGGGAGCGGACAGCTGTAGTTACAACTTCAGAGCATAAATCAGCCAGCCCATCACTCACCCGGCGTTAGGACACTGGTGGATTACCAGCAGGGTCAGGAAAAATATTTCTTTTCCTGATAAAGCGTTGCTTAATGAGGGTGGTTTTGATAGTTTCAAGTCTCCCTCTAAGCAGCGATTGTCGCTGGTCACCATCCAAGGACGAGACATTGGCTTTGTCCTGGGGGGTGGGGAATCCCCTAAGGCCTTGTTTTGTACCTTACCCTGTGATGGGGGCCACGACGGGCACTGCTGCACAGCAGGGCCATGCTGAAGGCCCTGCACACCCCTCTCCTTCCTGCCAGCGACGGGCCAGGCCCACCCCTCCACGTCAGGATCAGCCCTAGTGCTAAGGGACCGCATGCGGGGACACATCCTCCATGAACAGGCACCCACGGAAATCCTGAGCCCATAAGGAGGTTCCTACGGACCACAGGACGCAGACATTTCTAGGAGCACCTCCTGCAACCCCACGCCAAGACAGTGCCAGGTCGTGCTCTGCTCAGCTCCTCACCTGGGTTTTCCAGGAAGAACAAAACAGCTTTGGAGAGAGCCTTCCTCCTCACCCGGGGATGTTACATTTGGGTATCTTCTAGCCTCTTCTGTGCGCTGAGAGGATAACACTGCAGAAACACCCCCAGCCACCCAGCCTGCCCCCTCCTGTGCTCTGGGGGTGCCCCCCAGATCCACATCCAACCCCACAGACAGGCACAGTGCTTGCCGCAGACCTGCTCCCGCTGCGAGGAGCTCCCCGCAAGCAGGGGGCTGTTAAACACCAGTTCGAGGGCAGGGGCCTATAAAGCCAGTGAGGGGCCCATAAAGCCAGCCCAAGTCATATTTTTTTGCTTTTTTTAATTAAAAAAAGCTTTAACTTTCCCCTCACCACTTCTGGGCTGAATTGGTTTGATCCAGAGAGGTAGTTATGCATAAGAGTAACCACTTTATATTGAATTAGGGGATTTCTCATGCAACACATCTCACCAATTACAAGGCAGGGATGCAATTCTATGATTTATAATACATTATACTGTTAAGTAATATAACATTATAGATACAATTTGTACCTATCTCTCCATGGATTAGAGAGGTGGCACATGAAGAGTGGATCATTAAACAGCAGTGCAAGGCCAGGGGCCAAGCACTTCTGTTTAACAAGCTGCTCCAAGTACCACCTCTCTAATCCACGGAGAGAGAGAATAAATTGTTCCTGTATCTTGTTATAAATCATGTTCTTTTGGGTTTTCTTTTTTTTTTTTTTTTTTTAATTAAAATAATAATAATAATAATTTCTGTTTAGGACTCTCTCTTCCCGGGGCTGAGCTAGTTTAAGCTGAAGGCGCTTCTGTTCCGGAAACAGCCTGAAGCCAGATTGTGCAATTTACAATCTGGCTGAATTTGGGGGCGGCACGGGGAGCGAGATGGCTGCACCATCCCTCTGGGTGAAGGAGACCGCCCTCCTGGCCAGGCCAGGCTTTTTGGAGGCTGAAGCACCCAGGTTCTCCCAGCCACGGTGGCGTAGCTGGAGCTCAGGCAGCAGGAGAGGACAACAGGCTCTGAGCTGCCCCAAGCAAAGGGGCTGTGAATAGCACGGGCTGGGAGGTGGGAGCTTTGGACACATCCTTGCTTCATCAGGAAGGAAAGAGGCCCTGCATGGTGCCCTGGGAGCAGCCAGCATTGCCATTCCCACGCAAACACTAAAAAGCAGCTCTAGCCAGGTAAGGTGAGGTCTTTGGCAGGACAGGGGTGACACAGTGGTATTTCAGCACAGGGTGTGCAAACCTGCTCCACTCAATGGCAACCCGCAGCAGATGAAGGCGAGCTCTTTGACCTCTCTCCTGTTTATATTACCTCTCCAGGGTCAATACATGCAGATGCAAATATCAGGCTCTGCAGACAATATGACGCTTTGTAACTTTGGTGCCAATATTAGGGTGCCATGCCTCAGCTTCCTGGTTTATTAAGCTCAGTTATAATCCCCTAAAGTACGAAAACATCTTTAATAACACTACAGCTGCATGGCTCCAGAGGAGGGTAGCACAATGAAGGAGGCTGAAGATATAAGGACCCTGTTAGGCTGCCTTATAGACCCTAACTCATCCTGGGACAAGTCATTGATTTCTATTGACAATTTCATTGTAATGTCAGAACGTAGCCTGAATTCATCTTTCATCCACTTCAAAAGTAAACAATGGCCCTTGAAATAGAAAAAGGATGGAGCTAAAAAAAAAAAAAAGAAAAGAACCCAGTTTTTCCTCAGAAATTAATTAACCAAGACCATTTGGTAACTACGTAGAGCACAGCAAGCTATTGATAGAGCACATGTTATTTGACAAATTTTATCACTCCTTCAATTTTCAAATTATTCACAAACCTACTGCCATTCATTCAATTCCTTTCAATTTATGAATCTATATTAAATTAGCATTCCACAGAAGCTATTTTCAGCCTAAGAAGATCATCTGAGTGATATTTACAGCATTTGCTGATGAGACAGCATCATCTCCACCCTGACAAGGTGCCCTGGTTGAGCAAGCAGATCTTAAGCAAGTAGAGTTTGGGGAAGACTTTGATCAGGCCTTCGACACATTATGTTTGAAAGAGAAAGAAAAAAAGGAAAGGTTGTCAGGACTTGGCACTGACACCGCATTACATTAGGCATTTCTATTAATAAAGAACAGCAATCAAGTCTAAAATTATTGTGGATCTGTTCACAGGCAGTGAACGTATGTTCACATGGTCTAAAATGCAAACGACGTGGCCAAGTCATTCGGGCTTTTTTTGTTTGATTACCTCTGGGCCTCAGCTCTGGTCTGGGGTTGTGTGTGCGTTTCCACAGCAAAATGTGTGCAGTCATGTAGGATAGGACAGAGAACTATCAGCATGGGTCCCCACCACATTTCTAGAGGCTGGACAGAAATATTTCACATGCCTGCAAAATGCAAATTGAAGTTTACTAATTTCTAGTTTTCAGACACCTCTTGCTCTTCACCACCGCTGTTTTCATAGACCCGAGTCTACCCAGGGTGCAGGTGAGAAGTTTCTCTGGACTTCAGGCTCTGAAGTCCTTCTGAAGTCCTCCACAAGTATCAGGCAGGCTGGCAGATGGGAATACTGAAGTACAGATTTCTGTGCCACGATGAAAGAGAAAGAGACCCTGGAGCCTTAAAGACAATAAAATAAAATAATGAAAACACACCTCTTCAATTCAGTTTCACAGGAATTCAAATGATTTACCAAAATTCCCTAAGCAATTTTCCTGCAGCAGAGCTCCCTAATGAAGCTGGGGAGCCAGCTTCTCTCCGCACTACCACAGGCAGCTACTTGGGGCTGAGCAAAACCCTTCTTGGCTGGCACGGGGCTGCGGCAAGCTTAAAAGGTAAACTCAGTCTTTCAAGGTGGAAACGCACTGCTGCTGGCCATCCCTTAGCCATCAGCCAGCTCCTTTTTGTTAGTGATGGACCATCACCTTGTGGAAATTTGATTTTGAGGCATTTCTTTGGGGTACGTTAAGGTAGGTTCAGCAGTGGTTACTTGGGTTATTGTTTGAAGTGGTTATCTTGAAGCAGTCTCAAACTGACTAACCAGTTAGGAAAACATAATATTATCAGCCAACCCATAATTTTCTGGCATAATTAGGATCAAGATACTTCATTATATCATACTGGACAACCTGAAAGCATGAGACTGAAATGCTTCATCAGTCTCGAGGGGGGGAAAAAAAGAAAAAAAACACTGAAAAAACGAGGAAACAAACCAGCAAACAACAAAAAAACGAGGAGGTGCTAGCTGATAGGGAATTGTAGTCCTCATAAAAATATCGTCTTACACGTTGTCCGTCTTGCCTGCTCAAGTGACATCGTCTCTCCAGATACACCTCATCTAGCTAGGCACAAGCACAAGACAGAGAGCCATCCTCGGATATTGTCACATCCATCTCGCACAGAGGGAAGAAACCTGACAGTGCCTGGGACGACTTGGCACGAAGAAGCAACAAAGAGCAGCCTCCGAGGGGAGAGATGCCTCACGATCAGGACTCCCCCTCTCATTCTTCTCCATCCTCCAGGCCCAGCTGGACTCATCGTCCCAACTGCTCTCCCCATTAGGACGGGGGACGTGGGAAGCGTGCGGCTGGCACTACACCCGACAGGCTCGAAGGGATCCGAGAACACCCTCAGGTTCACACGCACCCGGAGTTTGCCAAATCATTTCAGCTCATCTCTAATTGTCAGCGATCTCTATTAGCTCTGTAGTGTGGCTTTGACATAAGGATGAACAGAAGGGTTGTTACTGGCTAGTGATAGGAGAGGAGCTTCTGGTCCAAGGAAGAAAAGCATCTTCCATAGCAGAAGGAGAATTTTTTTTCCCTCCCCATGTAGGCTACACTATATGGGGGGCTGAATGACAAAAGACAAAGAGATCACTACACAATGGGTGTCCATCAGCTTAAACTTCTCCTGATGTCACAAGGAAAAAAAAAAAAAAAAATGAGAAGAGAAGAGAGACTTTAGTGTACTGCTTCACAGTTTTAAGTGACAGTAGATCCATTTTGTGATCATCCCCAGGGCAGCAGGGGGAAACAGCGCTGTGCACAGCATGCACAGGGCTGCACAGCTCCGTTTGCACCCTCGGCTGCAGGGAATTGTCTGACGGTGGCAGCGCGGCTCTCATGTGGTCGGTCCCTCTGACACCAAGCACTACGGCGCAACATTCCCCACGCCAATTTGAGCTAAATTTACGTATAAGTTGAAGGAAGAAGAGAAAGAAGAGTCTCAATTAAGGGCTAAGACTGCTCCAAGACCAGATTCTCTTAGATTACCCCAAAATTCCCATCTTTCCACATTATTTCCACAAACAACAGCCCAAGTTAATAGGACCTAAAAATACCCCAAACGCATTTTTGGTTTTGCAAACAGTGTTTCATTCATGCATGTCTGCCTGGTGATGCATCATTACAATTGTAATGAGATAGCTGCCAGCCCTGGAAGGGTATATTGCTTAGTGTACCTGGAATGCTGAAGAGGGACTGAAGCTGTTATACAAGATGAAAATGAGTTTCACTATGTAGAAATGAGAGTGAGATTAAGGCAGGCCCGGAGCTAGAAGTTACTTGAGCTTCTCAAATGGGCCACGGCCACGGCCACCCCCGTTTTAGGCATTTGTCCCCAGCACAAGCAGCAGCAAAAGCATCCCTTAGATCAATGCTGACCCCGGGAACGACCCCAGCTACTCATCAGGGACGGGGTCAGGCGTTCAGGTGGCAACTGCACCCACTTGCACAGATGGGTGGCTTTGCTGCTCGAGATGGGATGTACCGCAAATAGGGAAAATAAACCAACCCTAAATTAAAGTGCTTCCAACGTAACGCAATTACACTACATAATGTTTACTTATCTTATATACACTCAAAGAGAAGATAAATGTCTAGTAAAAACCACAATCCACTATTAAACAGCTATAAAATACTTTGCTGTCTTCCCATTTCAAAAGCTCCCATAGTATAAATAGTGGTCAAAAGTTCAGTGAACTGTCTTGTAGACTGGTGCTCCATTCAAACCGTGCTATTTCCAGAGAGTCTCCTGACACCGTATCTAATTTCCAAAATGAATATGCTTTAATTTTCCTTCTTCATGCATTGTGCTTTTTCCTCATTTAAAACAGCAACAGCCTCTGGCAGTAAAGGACATCACATTTCTGTGTGAGATGAAGCTTTTTCCCCCCTATATGCGGGAGAATGGCATGGGTCAAGGGAGAAAAAATGTATGCAAAAAACATCACATCCCACTGACCCCAGTATATTTTACATTACAATTTTGCCATTTCCAATATAGGTTCATTTTGCAGTGGACCATATCAGCCATATTTCAGGATTTACAAAAAAAAAATAAAAAAATTCAGTACCTGGAGCATTGTCTGCATACAGTATGTCCTAATGCAATATACGGATTGTCTTATTAATGTGTAGTGTAGCTTGCAGAGAACACACGCGCATGCAGGGAATACTTATGCATGCTGCGGAGGCAGCACAGGTGTATGTACAGTGGATTTGTACATACATTCAATTATATCTGCAGATAATACTCAAGTGCATTTTCACTTCTCTAAAAGCAGACAGCCATACACGGGTGAAACCCCTGAAATCAGGGTGGGGGCTCGGTGAGGAAGGGTTTTGCCCCATAAGCCTTCCTCCCCTGAGCCATTAAAGTCCCCACGATGGGGCGCCTGGCACAGGTTCAGACATTTAGGCAGAGGCTGCCACGCTTTCAATGGACAACAAAAAATAGCTTTATCTGCTACACACACGAAAAGGCCTCGCCACACTTCCCAGCACAGGCAGGGATAATTCAGAGCCTGATTCAAAAAAGCACGGAGGTCCAGGTGGCTTCTCAGGGCTTGGCCACCGTCCTTTGCTCACTAAGTGTCTTAACAGAGGCCAGCTGTGACTGCCAGCTCACCATTGAGTTTAGCTGGCACACCTGAAGCTCTTGTTGATGCCTTGGGGTGGGAAACAGCAGCAGGGGAGGACAGGATCACCCTTTGTTCTCCCAACCATCCTCCAAGACCAAGGACCCCAAGAAAAGGATGCAGTGAAACCTGGGGCAGCCCCCATTTTAAGCAGGCATAAAGCCACCAATCTCAGTCAGACCCTAGGTGCTGCCAAAGTGTCTTCTGCACATTTCACTTCAAAACATTGGTACTTTCATTGAGTGATGCAGGTAGAGTTAGAGAGGTGTCTGCAGGAGTAGAGATGTCTGCCTAAGAAAAAGCTACCCACATAGTCAACAGGAGCATTGCCTAAGACCATAACAATTTTGACTTCGTGTCCAACAAAGACCATAATGCTCACAGAACTGACAGGTCGGACCATTACAAACAAAATCATCATCCACTATTTTGACAGAAAATCAAAGAAGTTTGACTTTCTTAAAAAGTACCAATTCCCATAAAATCTTGCTGCTATCTACAGATGGTCAGCTGGGAAAAGGCTCACAAGATGGGCATATCTCTTACGTACAGAGATCTGAAAGTTAACCATGCTGACAAAGCAGAATCACATAAAGGGAGCTAAAAATAGGCAGGCAGATAGAAGCAAAATAATAATAATAACAATAATAGTTTTTCACCATACAAGGACAAAAATCACCATCTTTCATGTTACACAACTATTTCAACTCGCAACTATCATGGAAAGGAGGAGCTTTATGACCTACAGGCATCCAACTTCTGCTTATCATCTCAAAAAAAAAAACACAAAGCACAATCACACTACAGAGCTATAAGACTTTAGGGACAACAGACTTACCTGAAGTTCAAAGTAGCCCAAGATGAGGAGACCCACCTGGAGTTTAGATGGAAATGTTCAGAGGGACAGCAAAGCAGCTGAAGACGGCAGTGTCTAGAAGCGGTTCACAGTAAAGCTGCATTCATCAGGAGCAAACTCCAACTCAAACCATAGTGGAAACAGTTCCATAAATGTTTGTTAGGCACTACTTAACTCCTATTAACTCAAAGGGCTGAATATTACCCTTAAAGACACAGAATTTCAGTTTCTTTATCCCTTAGCACTATTGATTGCAGATGCTCTACATCCACACCCTGCCCTGCCATCTCAGCTCTCCAAACCCTGTCTCAGCATGCCCCAAACCCTGGTGTAGAAGTCCTTCTGGGTGAGATACAGCTCGTTAGGGTATTTCAAAGCTCTGGACAAGGAATTAGAGTGAGGAATGGTCAGAGCACTATGGGAAAAAGGCCTCCTTTAACAAGAGGTTACTTTAACGAGAACCTACCCTTTAACAGCTGGGTGCATTGAAAAACTGGGGATGGGATACAGGAGTAGTCTGCTGAAAATGAACCTAAATGCAATTGCAAGAGCAGCATTTTTTGTTATTTTAAGTAGAAAGGGTAAAAAATGCAATATTTTCTTCAGTTGTTAGCTCTCTTAAATGTCATAGAGAGGCATCCTGGTGCCTGGGAAGTTGTGGACTTGTGGCTCAACAGTTTGCTTGCTTATTGTCAGCATTTACCTGAACTGATTTTTAATAAAAGCCTCAAAGAAAGGAAATTTCCTGCCTAGAGATGAGGCACTGGGAACCTGAGTAGGAGCCCCTGAGAATTGCTGAGCACTCAGTGCAAGTCAGTTCCAGCCCTGATATATTCTGTTCCTTCATGATTGCAAATCCCCCCTGTGATGCTCTGCAAGAGATCTGCTTTTCTGTAAGCAGTTACTGGGCAGGAACCTGGTGGTGGTGTTTACCTCCACGGTCTCAAGAATTTCAGCATCTCTGTGGCAAATGTTGCTGTGCTTCAAGTGGCCAATTCGAACCAACTAGATGTGATTGAGGGCAGAACTTGGTCCTTTCTATATTCATCTAGGGCTTTGAACATATCAAAATGAACCTTGATTTCATAAAATAATAATAATAATAAATAATAATAATAATAATAATGTTCCCTTTGGCTTCAGAGCACCAGTTCCATTGAAGTACTGCCTATTGAAAGTTCAACTGCTAATGGCAAGCTATTTTGAAAAGGGAAAAGTCTGGAGGCAAATTATGAGGGAAAGAATAGATATTAATCATTTTTAAAGTCATTCTGTCTCAGGCATTATTTTCCTTTTCTTTCATTATTCATGATGAGTTTTTTGCTTCAAGGCCAAGTGAATTCATAGGGCCTGACCCATCCAAACACAACCACGACTGTCTGAACAATGCACCCTGGCTGAGTCTACAGATAACAAAGAGTCCAAATGGAATGGAAAAAAAAAAGATAATTCTAAACAGTGAATCTAAACACACATAGAAGTATAATTCTTCTTCTGATCAATTCATTTCCTAGTGCTTGGTCGACTGTGTTCCCATCCCAGCCACTCTGGGGGATTTGCAGTATGGGAGTCCCCAGAAGCCTCTCTCTTTGTTTTGCTGTTTCTCTGCTTCTACCTTTAGTGCCTCTAAAGCCAGCTTGGCGATGTCAAGCCTCTAGGGCCTTGAGAAATCACAAAATTTCCTCTCCTCTTTCCTTTTTTAGTTTAATTCCAGAGTTAATGGAAACTCAGTCGCTTCGTTCATAACTTGGGTAACCTGTACTGCCTTTTGCTGCAGGGCAAAAGTGGACACCAGGAAGAAGTGAGCTTAGAGATATTTGCAGCTTTCTGCAGAGAAATTAAAGGGCTTAGAAGAAAACTCTCTCCCAGGAGAGTTGTTGTGTTTTTCTTTTTTCCCAAAAGCTCTCTTGGGAGAGATTTTTTCCAATTTGGGTGTGGAGAGCCCCAGGATTGCTGCAGGTAGAATCAGGCATTAGGACATGGGTGAACACCGTGTCTGTAGCAACTTGTTCTTGCCAAAGAATGAGAGAGATTGGGAAGAAGTTTTTGGAGTGGAAGCAATGACAATTTGTGGACCTATTTTCTCCTTCTCCTCTGGTAATTCTCAGCACCCCCAGATAGCCCCATCTTTGTACCTTGCCAAAGAAAAATTGGAACTCAGAGTTCCCTTTGCTTCAGGGAAAACAAAACAAAACAAAAACATTACTTGGGTATATTTATATATGTAACCGTGTTTCCCAGAAGACAGGAGTTTGCAATGGAATATCTTTGGCAACCTTGAAGATAACTGCTGTACTTTGGGCACTCTGAATAAACTCAACAATGTGTATCCTCACTCAGGCTCTGCAGATGCAAGCATCTGCAGAACATGCTGTTAATAATTAATATAATTGTATAAACCCCTAGGTATATAAATACACAGACGGATCCTCACATTTTGCCTGTTTCTCTGTAACAAATATCCAAACTGAAACAAATTTAACAAGATACATTATACAAATCTGCAGACAGAAGTTGCATCAAAATTTTAACTATCTTCAGCAAGAAAGCGCTTCTATTTCCAGTAACGCTGGCAGCATATACGGTAGCTAGGCAGCCACATTTATTTTCAATTATCATTTTTGCCTTTTTAAACAGCATAATGAAATGCCTGGTAAATTATACATTTTTCTAAAACACAAACTTGTCTCTTTATTTGCAGCTCAAGTCTTGCAGTATCATTTTGTCTGTATTAGTTCTAGCTCTTTAGGAGAGGCCAATTACTTTCCTTAGCTGTAATATGCAGCGTGTGATAGCTTACTCACCAGTCCTCACGGATATGCAGCCTGATGCAGTGTGGCCACATCTAAGGCTCAGACCTTTGGTGAAAAGGGCAAAGGACTCCAGCACCCTGTTGGCCATAAGAGCGCCCATGCTCATTTGGTTCCATGTTCAACACCTAAGATTTCCAACTCACCCTTTGCTAAATAAAACAGATTTTAGGGAAAACAACAACAACAAAAAATGTACATAGCTGCTCCCCCCAGTCTCCCTTTAGAAAGATGAGCTCCTGGCAGATGGAACTCAATATGCTGTCTCCCAGATCCTAAGGAACTCTGAAAATAAAAAGTTCAATTCACTTACACCAGTGGGCCATATAGATGTATATCTACAGTTCTCAATTCCTTGTTTCTTTAACTGGCACTCTGAACTAGTGAACACTTCCTTAATCTTGCCCCATTATCATCCTAATAGTACCTCCCGATATTCATAAATGTCTAGCAAGACTTTCAGCTATTTTGTATGAAGATGAAATATCCAGCTAAATTGAGAAGATTACCACATCACCACATAAATCAGTGACAGGCTGCGTGTTATTACAGTTGATTTTTGTTGACAGTTGGCTGTAGGCAGTTGTGTTTCAAATGCCTTTTTTCACTGGGAAATTAAACAAAATTCCATGCAAAATGCAGCCCTCCAGTTCAAAAACTGTAAATCCAAAATTAGCATTTCATACTTTAAAAGGTAGCACAGCACAATTTTCCATTGAAAGGTCTGTACAGTTGTCACAAATGGGTGCTTCACACATGACACTAATGCTACTGATGCCTTTTAAGAAAGCCACCTTTCTCTGATATTATTTTCTTCTCCTAATAATCTGCATACACTATAGTTCATCCCTATGGAAAAGAAAGAGAGCTCACTTACTTATCTCTCATATGGGAGCATTATGCTTTCAGCAATTCAGACAGATAGGCTGGATTGGAGGGGGCTGGGTTGCCGAATCCTCCACGATAAGAGGGAACGAATTGTGGCCAGTGAAAGGTTAATCTTCCCTCTTCCAGTTCCTCCTTCCATCTCAGTGTAACCTGGATAGTGAAGAAAAGACAAGACTTAAGAAGCGAAAAGACACCCTGGCACAAAACACTGTTCACACTGGATTGTGTTGCACTTTATATACAATGGTCACACGCGACCTAATTAAAGAAAAAACATTGCTCGAAGTCAGAAAAGCAGCTTGGGTGACACGAGAGAGGACTAGAAGTTGCACAGGATTTTCTGCTTCCTGCAGCTGCTACTACCATTTTTTGCCTCGGATATTGCTTGCCACTAAACTACTTTTACATGGAGTCTGGTGGCAGCAAATAGCCCAAGCAGCAGTAGCTGAGGTGGAGAACTCGAGACGGATTCCTGATGTCAATGGATGCTAGATTAGAAAACGCCACCACAAGAAGGTTACAACTTTGGCTATGTATGACAAAGGGTGTCACGGCAAAGAATTTTGGTGCTTACTCCTGGCCACGAGGACGGACATGTAACGGGGTGTGTGAGCCAGAAGGTGCTACAGGAGTCTTCACACAAACGCTTCACTGGCAGCTAACGGGCTGCTGGCCTCGGAGAGGCAAATATCCTCTGGGCATTACTCCCTGGGCTGACAAACACAGCGCCAGCCACTTGCATCCAGTCTGTTCTTCCCCCAGGGTAAGAGGTGTTGGGCCTGAGGGGTGATGCCCTGCCCCGAGGGGTGATGCTCTGTGTGCAGGACTGTCCTGTCTCCCAGCCCTGCCCCTGGAGGTGAGCGAGGGCTGCAGAGTCCTCCTGGTGCAGTCTGAGCTGCGTAACCCCACTGCTCGTCACCGAGCAGGAAGCATCCGCAGTAACCAGTGCCAGTACAATTAGGTATTTCAATCAATATTGAAATGACTTCATCTGACTTCATCATCAGGCATTTTAAACAGCTGCTTCTCTCTCATTTGCACATAGCTGGGTCAGGGTTTAGTTTTACAGCACATGCCAAATCTTTCCCTGGTGTCACTCTAATGGCAGAACCAGACAAGCCAGCCATGGGAGCCTGGCCCCAACCATCCATGACGTGCCAAGGTACATCACATTTTGTACCGCTGCTTAATTAGTTGTGTAGCTGACCATCTCTGGTCGTTGCTGACATTTTGTATGAAAATAGTCCCGCTTCATACTCGGAAGTCATAGGAGATGGGAGAGACAGAAAATTGCAAGGTTGGAAAAAAATTGCAAAGCTGTTATTTTTTATTTCCTCAGATTTAAACGACAACAGACGATACCCATGCAAAAAGCTCTTGACACTCTACTAATGATTAGATTTGCATCTGATTACAGACAAAGACTAAATGAATTGAGACAAATCATCACAACGAGATACTGGTTGCTTACCAGTTGCCCTGCTGGGAAACAGGAGCTGGCCAAGAAGGGTGGAAAACAGCAGCACAGGAGCAAATGGTGAATACAATGGAGCTATCCGAGTTGTCTGTTGAGGAGAGGATGGAAACATGCCCAAGCTTTGCCCTTGAGCGAACCGCAGCCTTGAGTGACTTCAGGTAGCATTTGTCCAAGAGTGGAAATATTTATACTTAAGATCTGTACAGAATGTTTCACTATCCATAACAAGGATTATGCCACTAGTATGTTCTCTTGCAGCTCTATGTGCACATATTATATCTTAACATCTGATTTCCAATGAATATTTCTTGTAATTCTCCAGAACACATAAAGGTGGCCTCCTATTTCTGCTCGGCAAGACCTCCTATTTCTGCAGCAAGACACACAATGGCAGCAGGCACAACTAGTAAGGTCAATTGAAGATGGTGACAACAGGCTCTCTTCTCTCACTTCTCTTTTTGGGGTCTTTATGCAGTGGTCAAAAGCCCAGCTGGAAGAGTGTGGCTCACTGGGAGGCAAGGCAGTGAGACTGCAACTGGCAGCATGAAGAAGAGCAGTCCTCAGGGAAAACACAATTTCCCGATCAAAAAAAGTCCTACACAAATACAAAGCAGTGAAAACAAAAACACATTTTATATACAAAGCTGGCTGCTCTGATATAGGTGGAAAACCAAAGTGAAAGATCACTGGGGAAAAAGGGCTGAGCTGAATTAGACTTTTTGGCCAAGAATCACACTTGAAATGCTGTGTAAAGATGTCTGATGAGGACTGCAGTTCCAGGAAGAAGGTGATGGCAGGAGGACAGACAGTTTGTATATGCAGACAGGTATTTTGTAGCATATTAAAAACCCAAGAAGTGAGGCATCCACATGTGCATTCAGAGACATGAGAGGCTGCTCGGCCCATGGTACAGGGGAGGCCACCTGTGGGACAATGCTCCCACAAGCAGGATGCAGGAGGTGACAGGGAGCAGGGACAGTCTGGGCACATGTGCAGCCTCACTCTGACTGGAGAAAAGCTTGGTGGGTGCCAGGGCCTGGCCAAGTAGACATGAGGACTTTGCTTGAGGAGGAACCTGGCAGCAAAGCCCAGCCACAGCACAGCAAAGCTAACGTTGTGCTAAGGCAGCACCAAGCAGCCCCATCAAACAAGTCAGCGAACCCACATGAAGAACACAACAACAGCCAAAATGAATTTATACAGAGAAGATGAGGCAATTCGGGGTGGTGGGAGCACATGATGCAGAGGGGCTGAAGAAGGTACACAAAGTCCACGTGGTTGCTCGGGTCATGAATGTGGCAGCTGGTGGCACAGCAGGTCACCCAAAGAGCCTGCACAGCTTTAGATATGGGAAGTTTTCTCTTGCCATTCCTCATCATGTAATTCTTTAAAACTTCTGTGTCTTTAAAACTCTCAGTTTTGGCATCCCTACAGACATTGTGTAATAGGAAGAGTCACTGGATTTGTTGTTTCAGCAAATGTAAAGGTAAAAGCAGCCCTTCCGTCCATCTGGCGTCATTTTCTGCAAGGCTCAGGTGATTACATCTCAGCAGTTATCTTTGTACCAAACCCAGCAAGATGTGATGAAATTGTAGTGCTCATCTCAGAGACATCCGGCCTTGACTGAAAGGTCTCACTCAGCTTTGGATCGTAAGCCCGGGGATGTCATAAGAACAAGTCAATTATTCTGCAAATGAAGGGAAATACTTCACAAATTTCAGCTGAACTAAGTAAAGAAGAGAAATAAATCTGCAAACCATCAAGCAGTGCGTCTGTTTATAATTATTATCATGCAAGAAATATAATGTTAGTTGAGCAACATAATTCTTTTTGTGTTTTGGGATTTCCTAGTTTGCATCTTTTTGCCTACAGATCTAGATCTCCAGAGCAGATAAATTTGTTTTCCTGGTGCTGCATATAAATGGATCTTGACAGGAAATTTCTCCTTTCAAAGTATCGTTCGCATGGCTGTACTCAGCAGACTCAGTTCAAATACTGCTCCTCGCTTTGTTCTTGCAAGTTGTGAGTAATACCCAGGCTTGCTCACATGGCGAGCTGCACTCATGACAGCATTCCTGAAATAACGCCGGCTGGCCATCGCTCACAAGGCTCCAGCCTTTCGGTCTCTCCTGCCTCCAGGCTCCCTGGTGTTAGCAGCTGAAGCTGGCTTTAGCTGCTGGCCACATAACAAAGGTGCGCTGGCCTAATGCACGGTCTGGAGTTGAGGTGCCCAGAAACTGTTCAGGAAAAAAATAAAGTTATAAAATAACCTGAAGGATGTGAGAATCAGAGCTCAGATTTAGTATTTTTGAGCAGTTCTCACCCTTCCTCTTGGGACTGCAGTTGATCTTTGATCATTTCCCTCATTTACAAACGCTGTCATCTCACCATTCTCCTCCTACTCTGTATCATTAATACAAATCTGGAAACAATGGCTTTCTCCCCGCTAAAACATTGCAACATCCAACTATTTGTTTCCTCTTCTAAAACGGATCATTCATTATAGCCCATATCCCCAAAAGAATTTTATCACTTGGAACCTGTTTGCAGTGAATCTAAAGTAGCTGGAAAACCGTCTTCTCAGAAATTCCTGCGTGCGCTGGAGCCGACTTCTGGAAGCCCAATAAAGTGCCGAGTCCCTCTGCGGGCAATATCCATTTTTCTTCTTTCTGATACAGTCTCCGGCAGTAACCCCTGCAGCTGTTCATGATCCATTTTTGCTGCTGAAATTCAGTGCTGGGCTACGCTAGCTCTTGCACCCACTTCATCCCGGAGAGCTGCGATAATTGCCTCCTGGCTTCGCTGCTCCCACCACCTCCATGCTTATCACAGAGGTCAGCTTTCCTTTTCTCTCTCCTCTAACAAACTCGTTATTTGCTGGTTTCTCTTGCAGTGGGCAGGATGCTGCTCCCTGGCTCTTGCCCTAGTCCAGTTTTCTTGGTGTTTGTGGAGCTCGTTTGAATACTTCCTCTAAAAGGGACATCTCTACCTCTCAGCACTTGAACGTAGCATTTTACTTTATTTTCCAGGGTCCCCAGCAGCAGAGGGTTGGGGTGAGCAGTGGCCTGCATCAGGGAATGTGACTGAAATACATTTACTTGCAACTTCGGGAGCTGTGTGAGCAGGGCTTTTCCCAAAAGTCCTGAGCAGCCATTAGAATTAAGGTGGTTTTTGTAAAAAAAAATAAATAGAGGTAACATACTTCTTTTTACTTTTTTTTTTTTTTTTTTGCAACCTAGTAACATTAAAGTATGTTAAAGCTGAGGTGTGGGACCCAAATTGCCTAACTACTGCTGGAAAAGGAAAAATGCTGAATGTAAAACAAAATTCTACAAAATTATCCTATGGCTGCGAACTGTGAAGGTAGCTATAGGTACGCAATATTCACCGTCAGGGAAGCTCAGGCGAGGTCTTCCCTTTGAACTCCTGCCAGTCAAGAATAAACCCCAATGTCAGTAGCTGCGTGGGTGAAAATTCAACGTGCGTGAGAGGGCAACCACCCCTCGCTGCTCTACAGGTCACAGAAACAGCTCGACACCCGTGGAGATGCTGTTAAGAAAGGGGTGATGATGAAGTGGGGCTAACCTACAGAACCTACCAAGGCTTTGGGAGGGGACAGACGTATCCCGTTCTGAATAACAGCAGATCCTGGACGACTGAGATAGGGGCAATACAGGCTGGGGAGCGGCGGCAGAACCTCACTTGCTGAAATCAGCCTGGAGGTGTTGCTCACAAATTGTCGCCGAAGCACTGTGAGAGGAGTGCAGACAGGGCAACTTCTGCAGAGATACTAATGACACTCTTACTTCCAGGGGCTTTCAGCAGATATTATGTACCCGCTTCTCTGTTTGAAAATGTGTCTCTTGATGTAAAACAAGAGGTCTTCACATTTTTAAACAACTCTTTCACTCACATAGAGTATCTCCTTTGCTTAGGTGAACTGGCCATCGAGCAGGGGGGATGCTGCCTAGAAACAAAAGTGCTTTCTGCAAATACAGCTGTTTCCAGCCTATGCCAATGCAATGCAGTTAAACTTCCCAGTCAATTATAATTAATTATAACATTAATGACAACACTGACCATGCAAACACATAAAAAAAGCCATTCTGTGCTGTTGCTTAATGCCAGTCTGTTGCTTCATGTCCCATGTCTGCCACCAGCCAACCCTGAGAGAGTCACTTAGCTTTCTTTCCCTCCCACCCTCGTCTATTTAAATCTGAACCTCTGTGAGACGGCGAATGTTTTTCTTCAATAGGGTGTGCATGGTTCCTGCCACAGTGGGACTCGTGTCTTGTCTGGGACCTTGAGGCACTGCGGTAAGAAATAAAGCAGAAATAGCTGGCAGGTGAGCAGCAGCACCTCCCGACCTCAGCAGGAGACTTCTGATCTCAGAGGTGCTCTGTTTTAATCCAAAGAGCAACATACACTTGGGTGCTATCCAAGCCTGAGCATCTCCCCCTAGTTCCGTCTCTTAAAATGAGTGAGCAGGCAGCCCGTGCTCTCACGGTGGGGAATTCGGGCTCTGCAAATGACTTCGTGTCTTCAGCCAGGAGAGCGAGTCAGGGGCCACCTTTTCATGAAGGGTCTGCGGGCCAGGCCAGCTGCCTCTCACTTCTCATTTTGATGCCGCTTTTTAAAAAAAAAAAAACAAACCAGAGACCGCACAGCAACGTTAACGCGCAGAGGCCCCTGAGCCCGGTGGGACCTCAGCCGCCACCACCTGAGTAGCAGACAGACCCCAAAAAAGTCTGGAGAGCTACCGGGGCGTGTGGCGGCCGCTCCGCATCCGACACCTGCGATGCGGGGCCAGGTGGAAAGCCCCAGCCAGGCTGCAGTCCCTGCTCGACCCCAGCACGGAGAGGACACCCAGGGCAGAGCCAGGGTGAGGACACGTCCCCACCGAGCTGCCACCTGTGCCCGGCTCAGCCCCAGCCTGGCCAGGACACGCCGTGGAGCTCCTTCCTCCCGGCCACGCTTGGTGCCCCTCTCAGGCCCCATCGCAGCTCGGTTCCTGCTACGCCCTGCACATGAGCAGCACGAGGAAGCCCTGCTTCACCCCTGCAGGCACTTTATACCTGTTTCCGTCTCTGCAACGTGTTGCTATTGCCCAAGCGGCCGGCCCTGCGGATGTGAGCAGGGTGTGTTTGCAACTTCTCATCTGCAGCATTTGCATGAGCGGCTGGTTTCCTCTCTGCCCCGCTGGGCAGAGGAGCTGTGCTGTTTCACTTCCCTATTTTGCCGTGATCTATAGAAGTTCAAAAGGGCAGGGACGGGGGTCTGACACCCCGATGCTTCAACTCACCCTTGTGAAAAGTTACTGGTGTGGGTACAGCCACAGCTGCTCACTCCCCCCAGCATCTTTAATTTCTGTTCCGTTACTGTACTCAATGGTACAACAGAATGAGCCTTCGCCTTCCCTTGCTGTCTACTTTATGTCTCGCAGTCACAAGAGAACATATACACACATACAACCAATTTATCAGCTAACTTCTGGAAAAAAATACATATACGCACTCTGAAGAAATGTGTAGGCTCAGCCTACAAGGCCTTCAACCATCCTGGCCTTTAAGAAATCTAGCACTGATAGATATTAGAGCAGCTTTTACTGGATTACCGTGAAAACTCTGGTGCTGGAGACCTTTTTCTTCCTCTTTTTTGTGCCAACGACCGTGGTTTGCATGCTACTCTTGTTGGCCTGATAAAAGGCGAGTTATGCACAGCACCTGGCATCTCCAGTGCTCCTGCACACAGCAACCTGTCTGCGTGTACCACGCTCCGGTCTGCAGGTCCCAGCACCTGTAAAGAGATTGCCAAGCAAAATGTTGTGAATGCTGCTCTCTAGCCTCACTCACGAAAACTTTGTTGAATTTGCCCAGTTTTACACCTATTACAGCTCACTTTCCTCCTCTCCCCTGCAGGGCTGTGGAAGCAGCACGGGGAGACTCTTCAGACCAACTCACCACTTTCCCTCTTTCAACTGAACAAAAGTGTTAACATCTCAAAGTTATTTTCGTTTTTTTGTGTGTGTTTGTTTTTATTCTTTTTTGTTGTTGTTGTGTTTTGATTGCTTTTTTGTTCGCTTGGATGTTTTTTTAATTACTGGCTACTGCATCTCTAAAGGCCTCATCCGCACCAGCAGCCTTAGGGACACGGTGACAATGCAGATTTCCGAGCAAGATACTCAAGGTGAGCATCCCGCGTGGTTCTCTTCTACAGCACCAACACTACAGATAATTGTAATCTAGCAGTTGACTTTGTTCCCTCCTTTGAGTTTCATTTTCCCCAAATGTCAGGGGAGGGAGAGAAAAAAAAGAAAAAAAAAAAAAGGGAAATTTTTATTGCATGGAAAAATGCCTGAGGGAAAAGAACTAAATTCAGCACTAACTTGCAAAGGCAGATTTTGAAGTTGCAAAATCAGAGCATAATTTGGCCCAATATTTTGCTTCAGTGTTTGGCTCAGTGGAAAGAAAAAAAAAAAAAAAAAGAAAAAAAAAGGACATGTTTTTTCCTGTCTGTGAATTATTGTTAAAATGAAATATGAGTTTTCACAGACGTAAAAGTATCATTGCTGCAAGCAAGTATGAACAATGCTAAATCCTGGTCATGTGTACAACCCAAGAAGTGGCCAAAAAGCGCTCTTCTGAGAAAGCTGCCTGCCCGCGCTTTGGAAAGTTGTGCAACACCCCATGCCAGCTAGTTTTAACAGCCCCGAACGTGGAAATTGCTCTCCTTGAAACAACTTCTACCTAATTTGTAGCGGTTAATAACTAATGACACGTAATTTTTAAATCCCAGCAACACTTTGCTAGTTCCTGCTTTTAATTAAAGCCGACTGGTAGCAAAGGGAAGCGGCGAGCCGCAGCCTGTGCTGCACGGGGCCGGCAGCAGCGGCGGTACCCCACGTGTGCTGGCACAGGACCTCGTCCTCTTCTCCCAGGCACGTGTATTAATTCGGAGCCCTGTCAGGCAGGGCTCGAGCCCCTGGCACTCCTACACTACCCAAGGGCTACCTGCCTCCTTCGGCGAGCGTTGGCCATGGCTCCGCGACCGGCATCCGGCCACAGATCTCCTCTTGGCCAAGTGAGCAGGACAGGCATGTGATGGGGAGTTAATGATGCATTAAAATGCATGCTAATTAATGGGATTTTTAGACTTATCCTGACGTAGGGTCTTTTCTCTCGTGCCGTGCAGGTATAAAAGCGGCAGGAGGGCTGGCCACGGGCAGATAGCACCTCCTCGCCATCTGACACTGCCCCTGCTTCTTCCTCGGCAGCCCCTACCCATCCACAACCAAGGCCAGGGAATAAAATCTCCTTGTGCCACAACGTGGTCCTGAACACCTTGTGTAACAGCAGTCTGGGCATCACCGAGGCATTAAAGCAGAGACTTCTACACGGCTGAAGGAGATCTGTCCCCTTCCCACCATCCAGCAAAACCCCGAGCAGCTCTGACTGAAGGTCCACGGCCATCAACCCCCCCCTCCCCCGGCAGGAGGCAGCTGAGTTGGAGTGCAGAGTCTTGAGGCAATTCTCTGTGTGCTCCTGAATTTGTTTTGCAACTGCCGTATGTCTCTCCCCATGTGCCATTAAGAGTTCAATTCTTTTATTCCTCCCCCCCGCCCCTTCCCCGCCTTTTTAAAGCATCATGTTTATGCAAGTGGACAGGAGGCTCGCATATCTGGGTCACACGTTTGCTGGAGGTCATTGAAAGGCTACAAAATGGAGCATGCCTAATTCTGCCATTTCAGAAGTTTTCTCACATGTACTCAAGACAATTATGCCTATTAAATGAGTTCATTAAATTTCAGAAATCCTTTGAAAATTCCGGCACGCCAAAAAATGTGCTGAACTCCTTTATTTCTTCTAACGCCTCCTAAAAATGCTCAAATCCTCGGAGGTGCTGGGGACCGGAGCTCGGCTGCCTGCAGCGTGGCACAGACAGGACGTGTGTCCTGCCTCCGTCACAAGCCGAATAAGCTCAGGACACAAAACACAGCACCGAGGTCCACCAAGCGACCTTTAGCAGCGTCATTGGCCCAAGCGCCACTCTGCTGGGAATAATTCAGAGAGGAGAGAAATGTCACCGATGCTCGGCGAGAGCCGTGGGGTTTGTGACAGGACGGGACGTGCGGAACACTTCGAGGACCAAGAGCTGGCTCGGAGCTGAGCTGCGAACTTCAGGGATGCAGGAGGAAAGCAGAGGTGGGCTTTGGGTGTCCTTGTCAGCTCCTCCGCACTGCTCTCCGGCTGCTGCAAGGGACAGCCCGGGCTCTGCCCTCCCAGAGGAGCAGAGGGGACTGGAGAAGGACATTTCCTACGCCGAGCCACACGCTGAGAACAAGGGCTGAGCTGAGTCCTGCTACACATTAAGGCAGGGCACACCCCCTGCTCGGGGTGCGTGAGGTCTCAGGAGGAGGAGGAGGTGAGGAAGAAAGAGCCAGAAGCACAGCTCCAAGCTGCTTCCTAGGTTCAAAGCTTTTGTGACAGGAATTACCCTGGTGTGAGGCTGACCTGGAGATCAATACAGGCTACGTTTCTCCTTCTCCAGCCCTCAGCCACGGTCATGTAGGACTGGGTTCAAGAAAGCTACGTAGGAGGAAGATGCATTGCTGTTCCCTCAAAGCCCTGTGGAGGTGCTGAGCATCAGCGACTGCCTCTTAGTAAGCAGGAGCCGAGGGTGCCCAGTCATCACGATTACAAGTCCCTAACCCGCAGGTGCCTCACACCCACCACATCCGAATGCTTTCTGGTAAGCAGTACCCTAACGCACCCAAACAAAAGTTAATTTACTGCTGCAATGCTAACACCACGCAGAGGTCACGTCATGGGATTGGTTTGGCAGCAAAAAGTTCTGCAAACCCACAAAACAAACACGCTGCAATATTGCAGAGGGTAGCACGCCTCTGCGCAGCGCTGTCACTCCTGGAGAACCCCGTACTTCCACCGCAGCAATTTGGAAATTAAAACGTACGCAAGATGATAGCTCATTAAGAAGTGTTTCTTTTCCGTGAGTAAGGGAACATTTATCACAGCTGGCCCACACCAACAATCAGCTTTGGACAGAAGCCACCTTTACTAATGAATGGGAGGGAAGAGTTTTTAATCTCTCTGAGATCTCTTATCAATTGATTTTGGATGATGTATGGTCGGTTTTATTCTCCAAGAATTACGATACTCCTCAAGTGCCAGCAGAGACCCAATATTTTTATTGTATGGCTTTGTCTCCTGACACTATGTCATTTCGTCTTGACACTGTGGCAGTCTCCCCGCAGACTCGCTGCTATTGTCTCACATTATCCTTGTCTCCCCGGACTCGCATTGTCCTGCCTTCCCTGTTGATCACACTAACTCGGATTTAGACACAGGGGAGGAGGGAAGAATAAAACCAGAAAGCCACCACATCGTCCGATGCCTCGGATTATTTTTAGCCAGAAAAATATGAAACAGAATGGTTTGCTACTCCGCAGCCGGTGATGCTGTGAGAATTAGCTCACCTAGATTGGTGATGTTTGTTCCATGCTCGCCCACGAGCCGTGCAAAGCCCTTGAACGCTACCTGCACAGTCGGAAGGCATTATGCTGGCACTGAAGAGAGAGCCTTTGATCAGGTCCTCGGGAAATACTTCCTGCGTCCTCCTGAAGTGTAACTTTAGACCAGGCTCTACCAAGGCCACTTCACTCTTTTGTGCATCCCCTTGAGTTCAGTGGTGAATGAGCTGAAATTCGCTCTGTTTCCTTTACTAGATGGCATGTGTCAAGGATCCCTACGATCACTTTTATTACTAGCTTTATCTAAAGAGCTCCTTGCAGGAGCCCAGGGTGTCAGTGGTCATGAAAAGAGCAGAGCTGGGATGTAACAGTATTTTATACCCCTCCAGGCCAGACAATTAACTGAGGCCCGTTAACGTCTCAGGTCTCAGGCCTAGATCCCGAGCAATGGCAAAGACGTGTCGGTTCTCGCTGAGAAAAGGGGAAAGACCCCTCGCTTCATGGCACTGATCCACCTGCCAGAGAAGGGCAGATGGCAGGAGAAAAATTTAATAAAGCAAGGCACTGCACTGCTTTAACAATCTTCTGGGCCTCGCTTTCAACGGAAAACTGCCAAAATCTGGTGGCTCTGCCCCACTGTTTTGGCACGTGTTTAAAAGGACAGCAGTGGTCCTATTTTAGGGGGTGGTTGGAAGCTCTTGGCAGCCCATAGAGGTTGCACAGCTCCAACAAGGGCTCGGTCCCAGTCCAGCTCCTTCAGAAGCCAAGAGAAACGTTGTGCCCCTGAGCAGATCCTTAGACCTTGAACCTGCTCTGCCAGCTTCATCAGTACCGGTCCTGGTCCTAAGCAAGGGTTTGGTCCCAGGTGAAAGCAGAGAACAGAGGGAGAGCAGAGAACAAGAGGACAAGAAAGAAATCACTTTCCTGTGGTCAGGACCTGTGCCTGGCACAGGAAGGAGGCCCACGGTGACCCTCCTCAAGGACGATCCCCCCAGCTCCCATCGATAGCCACACGCACGGAGTGGAGCGTCTGCTCTGGTACGGGGGCTCTCACTGGAATAGTCTCTGCAAGAGCAATGTCATACGAGATGTCAAAAACAAGAAGCAACATGTTAGAAGGGTGCCACTTGGAAATAAAGCCCTGCTTTTATTGGATAGCTGATCTGCTAAAAGCAGTTATTTGAAATATCTGCAGATCGCTGGGATCCGTGAATAATTGCTATCTGCACATCTCAAATTCTTTACAGTTTTGCTGTTAGACATAGCTGTGCATGTCTATAAATAGTAGAGCAATGTCGCTCACTGCATAATACAGTCTCTGTGCTTTTACAACTCATCATGAACTTCTATGTAATTTATTTTTTATTGAAGAATTCCAATTAATGGCTTCCTGGTGATTTTAAAGCCTCAAATTATCAGTCTCTGAAAACAAAGCAGAGAACATAATTATCATAAACCGAGAATTTTTCATTTTGAAGCTTATCTGTTTGTGCTAAGTATCTTGTCTGTAAGTAATTAGTGCCTTTATTTTTTTTCAGTAAAAATAATGACCATTCTATGCTTCACATCCAAATTTTGTTAACTGCTAGATGTACTGTATATATTATATTTGAAAATGCACCACCTTGGACCAGCTTTAAAGTATTTCATCAAATGATAATGGCAACAACAAAATACATCTGTTTGTCAGAATAAATTACATGACATTTAAAAAAAGCTATTATATCTTTTTCTCTTCCTTCAAAGAGTAAAAGCCTTTCAAAAATGTGCACTTCTTACTTCTTGCTAGGGCGGCACAGCACGAGGAGATCGGGCAGCTGCTCTGTGGCTGTTGGTAGCACCAAGCTGCTGATCACAGGCAGTCGGCCCATTGCAGATACCTGTGCAGCATCCTTTACGTGGATACCTCAAAATGCTTTGCTGGAGATAAGACCAAACACAGTTACATGTGTAAAATAGCACCGCACTCACAGCTACACTCAGAGCTAAGTTCTTCCCTGACTTCTGACCTAATTCACCAGTTGTTTCCCTTCAGTTACATGGGACCATGCCCTTGTATCTCATGGAAACCCTGCAAAATCAGTGCAGCTGTTGAGCAGAGCCACCAGAGTATCGCCGGGCATTTTGTGTGGTATCCTACAGCCAGCCAGGAACGTAAAAGAAAGTCTGATCCTACAGACAGCATTCCTTGCCTGGATTTCATAATGATGGAGGAGAGAGGATCCCACCGAGCTGATACCCCTTGTATAACTCTGTCTGGTCTAACACCTGGCCTCTCTTAGCAGAAGATGTGATTTCTGGGATGACGAAGAGAATTCCTCCCAGAGAACCAGGACCATTCTGCCTGCGCTTGGGCCCTTTCTGGCTGACCACCGAGCTGATCACTTCACACGATAAAACATTAGGATTATTGATTCTTCTCCTTACAGGAACTATTTCCAGACAACAATTCATCACCAAATTATTCCATGCTTCAAGAAGTCCGCCAAGCACAAGGGCTGGATACTCAATTTAGGGTAGATAGCTCATAATGGGAAAAAAAAAAAATTGAGAATTTCTCAGAGACAGTTTAGAAATGAAAAGGAGCAGCGGATTTAAAAAAAAAAAAAAAAAAAAAAAAGCCTCAAAATAATGCAGCCATCTCTTATGTAGCCTTTTATGTTAGTAAAATCATTCTTCAATGGATTGACTTCAACTGTTGGAGGCCAGGAGAGGTCTCTCAACACAGGAATAACAGCCCTAGCCGGGGAAGTTATGTGATTCCATCTAGCCACAGAGTCCTGAACAAATTTGTGAGCACCTGAAGCAGCATCAGACCGCCCTGCACAGGAGGGGCCGCAGCGGTGACGGAGATGCCTGAAGGGTACGTACAGTTTCAGGATCTCAGGGAGGCAGCTGCAGCTTCAGGTGTGGGCAGGAGGAAGTCCCGCGCCCACCGTGACATCTTTGTGTTGTGCTTGGCACACGCAGCTCAAACCAGGGAGCGAACTGAACCACGACTGGAAGCAGCCAAGGCAGGTAAGAGGAGAAACCTGCAGTACCTTTGCAGAAGCACTCGTTGTAAGGCAGGAATTTAACCCTGACACGTGATACGGTGAAATCCTGCTGCTGATTGGTACCTGGGGAGCTGGGGTGGAAGGGAAGCACGTATATTTACCATCAGTCTGGTGCCAGGAGCAGGAGACGCGTGTCGCTGATGTCTCAGTCGTGCACAGACCTTCGCGTGAGCTTCCTGCAGTCTCCCTTGACCGCTCAGCATCAGGCTGTTTGCAGGTGGGATGCCTTGCCCAGGCCAATCAATCACAAGCACAAGGGCCTGTCCCACCTGCTGGTTTGTAGATGTGAGCAGCAGCCTCACCCCCATCTGCCCTGAGCAATGTCTGTGTCGTAGAGGCCCCCACAGCAAAGGGCCACGAGGACAGAGGGAGACCCTGGCACACGTCTCTGGTCCTGCATTCGCTCAGCACAACAGATCATCCCCTGAACCACAGGGCAAGGTGGGGACCGGGTCCAAATGGGAATGAGAATGCCACGCCAGCCATTCTCAACATCACAACGAGTAACGCAGCCCTGCTTTATTTCTGCCTTGTACAGGAATGCCTTCTCCGTTGTGGGACTCATCGAGAACAGAAATCGGTCAATAATCCCGTAGCTATGCGCACTGGATGGTGTGGGGAGGAATGAATTAGGAAGGCAGCGGTGATGCTGCCCTACAAGAATACATTCTCCCTCATCTGCAGACTCGCTGAAGGAGCCAACTCATTCCCAGGTTGCCCCAGACTGTTAATCAAGTAACAGTCCCAGCCTCAGAAAGGCTGCTCTCTGCCAGACACCCCCCTCTCCACGGTCTGCAGGCAGGCATCAAGCTATCCCCTGCGTTTATCATGGATCTTGCTGATTGCAGTAGACACTTCCTAGAGGGAATTTCAAAGGAACCTCGGAAAAAGATCCTGATCCCATACTTTTATATCATAAATAGACACGCATTAAAAATACTAAGTCAAATTAGAGTCACATCTCCTGGGGGTTCCCCTGCTGCCTCGCCAGGGGGCTCCTTGCTCGGTGACCCCCGTGCAGCATTCCCACTCCTTGCATGGCTTGGGTGGCAAATGTCCCTTTGAAACCTGAATGGGGTTTAAGGTCCCTGCCTGTCCTGACCATGGCACAGATGGGAGCTGGTGATCGGAGCCCCAGCTCGTATCTCCTGCACCCTTGAACCAAGATCCTCAGCTTCGCTGCTGAGCTCCCTCTCCTTTTGGCAGACATCCAGGCCAGCTGCTAAAATAAATCTTTTTTTTTCCCTGCGAGCTCTGAAGTTCTTCTACTGGCAAAAGGTAGCAATAGTGGTGGTGTGTCTTGGCGTTTATCCTAACTGTGCAATCCACCCCGAGCCACCTCGCCCCACGCCTCCTAACCGCACGGGCAGGACGGAGCAGAGAAGCGCCGCCGTTCGCCGCCTGCCTCCCGGTCTCTTTGCTTCCAGGCACTAAGTAAATGTCAGCTTTTTGTGCTGTGTTACATACATTGTTAATTTTAAAAAGAAATCCAATATCATTGTTTTTCATGCTTGCCGAGGTGATTCTGAAATTTAATAAAAATAGTGGAATTTTTCATTAATGGCAACCAGGGTTTAAGCCAGCACTAACTTTCTATAGCAGCAAGGCAGGAGAAGAGATAAAAAGAGGTCATCCTCATCTTGTTACACCGCAACTGTCTTCAGTCACAGCCTCAATAGCAAAGAATTCAAAACATTGCTATTGCCTGACTGATTAATGTAAAAACTGGCACAAGGCATTGTATTCAAAGCACCTACAAATACTTGCAGGAAGGGATTTGCTAAGTGTCTTCAAACATCAGGCCCAGTAATGCTTTCTGCAAGGCAAAAATGCAAGGGCGAGGAAACCATGTGAAATATTTCCCTGCTCAGGTTTTCCTGCAGCCTAACCCTGCTCCAGTGGTGGCACATCCCTCGTGGGACCCCACCTGCAGCAGGGAGCCGAGCAGAGAGGCGTACCGCTCGTGGAGAAACACTTGCTGACCCAGTGACTTTGCAGCTGGCAGAGTCTAACCCCTACGCCAGGCTCCAAAACGTTCGTTTGCAGCTTGACTGGCAAAGTAACTTTACTCGTATTTCTTCAGCTCTTCTGAATGTCCATACCTTTGGAAGCTGCACTGTCCAAAGCCTGGCACCAGAGCTCAGGTAGGAACTGCGCTGCGACCTCTAATAGCTGCACAGCCAGAGAGCAGGGATCAGCAGGGGCCTGGCCTTTCCCGAGCGCAGCTCTGAGGTCTGCCGCCACCACCACATTAAGGACGAGAACCAAGGGGAAGAATGTGAAAAAAATATTTTGCTTCCAAAGTATATTTTCTTTATGGCTGCTATTGGAAAAAAAAAAAAAAAAAAAGAAAGAAAAAAAAAAAAAGTTCTCCGTTAAAACTAGGCTGTGCGGTATTTGTTCTCCTGACTTTGTTTTTGCAGAAGGGCTCCCCAGGTCTCACCCATATCTGAGGCCAAAGTAAGTAAGGTCCTTCCTCTCCCCAAAATCTTCCATTACAAAATCAGCAGTTTATCATCTCTTCTCTTCTCCCAAGGCCACCATTGAGTGGCCACCTCACAGCACGCTTACCGTCAGCAGAAAATCGGGGAAGTCAGCCAGTGGCCAGCCACACCGCACGTGGGGCGCAGGGGAGCACCGGCACGGCGCTCAGCCACCTCCCAGGCGGGTCAGCCAGCCACCAAGCACGTGCCCGCTTGTAGGTTAACCAAATAAAGGCAAACAAGAACAACGCCGCATCACCTCAGTCCCTTTGGTGTGTTAATATGCCCATCAGGTTGTACGGGGTGGTTGGAGGGAAAACCAGAGAGAAAACACCTCCACATAGTGCACTCGCCCCAAAAGCCAACCCAGCTGCACCGGCACACACACCTGTATCTCCCCCTCATCAAGACCTTAGCTTAACAAGAAAAATTGGCCATTGTCCCCCTTTCTCTCCCAGTCCTGCCCCTTGGCATTCAGAGGCCGCAGCATCATCCTCGGAGCAGGAACACCGACTGAAGTTCAGCCTGGGGTTTTGCCTCTGCGAGCAACCTTTTTGCAGAACAGCCCTCTCTTTCTGCAGGTTTGCATTTCTAAATTTTGTCCTGTCAGCATATTCCCCCTAGCTTCCCACCCCCCAGCATCCCTACAAGCGTGGAACTTATTGCGGTGCAAAATTCACTGGGTTTTCCCCCAAATCCCCCCGTCGTTGTTTCTGTCCCTGAGCACCAGCAGTATGGTTCAGGGCAGGGCCCCCAGCCTGGCACACCGTGTCAGCCCGTCCCACACGCGGCTGCAGAAATCACTGGAAGCTCTGGAGCCAGAAATGGCAATCCCGAGTAATATGTGATAATGAGGAAGACTGTTCTCATCTCCACCGCCGAGCACTGACCTTTTAACAGAGCAAATGTCAGGGAGAAATACACAAATGTGTTTAGACCAATATCAGGTGCCGCTCTGCGGGGGTGCTCGCTCAGGCACAGGTCCAGCCCCTGCTGCTGTCCCTGCAGAGCAGGCGTGGTGTTGCAGGTCGCTCCTGGAGAAAGCAGCCCTGGGATCAGCCTCAGCACCACAGCCTTACACCTAAAGAACGGCACCGTGCACATCCACCAGCTGCTTCGGCAAGGGGGAGGCCTCTGGGAGGGGTAACAGAGCCAGAGGACAACGAAGCAGTACCTCGGGTGTGATACCCCACAGGCTATCCAAAAGCCCTCTCAAGTTGCTGCCTTCACCAGGAAGACGTCTGGTTTACAGAGGTGGCGGAAGGACAGAGCTTGCAAAGGAGTCAGAGGTAAATGGGACAAGGTTTGGACCAGAGTCAAAAGCCAGAAGGGCAGCTGGCATGGGTCAGGGTTTAAACCCATTGCTCAGGATGACTTGTGGCCCATCACCGGCACATCTGGAACATCTGGGCAGTCTTCTTAAACACTTGGTTGGTTCCCCTATCAGCTGTGGAAGAACTACCACGGCCTCACTCTTCCTTCTTACTCTTCCTGACACAGTGACAATAAAGGGCAGACCCGTGTGATCCTGGGTATCACGTCCTCTTCCTCAGCCCAAGGAAGTCTAACAGGACACATTTCTAGAGATCCAACTATTGCACCCTGGTGAGCCCTTAAGTTAAAGGCATCTCCTGCCAGGAGCTGCACCTACACAACAGGCCAGAACAACCGGTCCCCTGGCTCAGAGGCCATCATCACACACACCTTAAAATGGCAGAATCACTAATTTTGCATTGCAGACTGGAGGACACCGGGCACCTTTTGGCGCTGGCTTTGCCCAATTTGTCAGGCACAGGTGAGATGTATGTGAGTGCACGTGCTCTACACTGTGTAAGGAGGGTGCACATGGAGCTGACAGCCCTCAGTCCCTTTTGAGTCTGCCACCAGCAGGGTGAGAAGTTCGGTGCCCAAACCCGAACGCTGCAAAGGTGCGATCCCAGTGCCCAGCGGCCTGCACATGTAACCCTGCGGCTGCATTTCTCATGCTGGAGAGGAAAGCCTGAGAGGCAGAGGCACACGTAATTGGTTATTAGCTCTTTGCTTCTGCCTCACCGTGAGGATGTTCTCCCCGGATCTGCAGAGCGTGCCCCAGGCCCGGTGCCAGCGGCGGTGCCATAGGGATCGCACGCGGAGGGGCTCGGCTGGTGGGTCGGGGCCACGAGAAAGCAGCACCTGAGGGCTGAAAGGGAAGAGTCCGAGAAGTCAGCAAACTGTAATTACAAATTGTTGTTCTTCCTGATTTAGCGATGCTGTTAGGGGGGACAGGGGAAGGTAATAAGCAGAATTTTCTAGGAAGCACGCTGAAAATAAGGTACTAAGAAAAGTCACTGAAAATGTCAGGCAAGCCAACAGGGAAAGGTCCAAGGAGCAAGCAAAAGCACAGCATATACTTTTTCATCTATTCAATCTGACCCTGGGCCCGGTGCCACAATCTTTTTAAGGTTAGTGGTGGGAAAGCTGCCTTTTGAATGTTTGCAGAGGCCTATTAACATCCTGTGCTGAGGAACCTTAAACCCCAGGTAGTATTTCAGAGGAAATGGACAGCACAAAACACAGACTGAAAATTAACCACAGCAGACCCCGGGCCTAAATAAGTTCCACTAGCCCTTTCTGAAATCACTTAAAGGCTTTCCTTCCAGTTGGACTCCTGCCCAACCACTTTAATAGGTGCAGCAGGCGGGGGGAAGAGAGGGAGGGGGGGGGGAGAAAGGAGAGAAAAAATAAAAGGGAAAAGAAACCTATTTGGCTGCGTAATTTAAACATTCCTTGCAAAATAATAATAAAAAAAAAAAACAGTTTAACAAAAATTGCAACTGTAGCAGGATCGGGAGGGTAACTCGGCAAAATACTCTGCGGATGGCTGCAAACCTCTAATGGAAAGTTGTGTAAGTGGCTGAGGCCAAAGTAGGCATTAATTACAATGAAAAATCAGTTTAGTGCAGGCCACAACTAAATTGGAAGCTGGTCCTCTAGGTAAAACAAAGAAAGTGAACAGAAGCTTTAGATTTGATTACATGGCAATACAAGAAAAATGTGCTGTATGTTGTCTATTATTAAAGCTGCTTTTGGGCCTTCTGTGTGTGCCTAAGGGATTTTAATAAAAAATTAGTAATAGCCCTGCTGCCCTGGCTCACTGTGGCTTTTGGAGCGTTTGTGGGTCCAAGGCTAGTTCTGCAGTACAAATTAAGTCACTTTAGACAAGCAACCTTGAAAGCATTAGACGATAGCAAAGTTCAAACGGCACACTCCTGCTGTAGGAGGACAGTCCCTTGCTGGAGGCCAGCTCTGGATTTAGAAGCAGCAATACAATTTCATCAGGAAAAAAGCTCTGCAACTGTTATATTTGTCTCCGATTATTCCTGGCAACACTAGAAATGCAGAGCCAGGTTCATAAACACCATGCAAGTGTATAAAACACTGCAAAAGCACCAGCTAATGGCACAAAAAGTCACCATTAACACAGGACTTTTATTTACATATTTTTACAAATGCTAACTCTAACTTTCTTTAATTTGATGTAACAACATTAATAATAAAGTTTTTATTGCTAGTATCAGCACTGGGTCTGTGGCATGGCTGGATGCAACTAAGCCAGGAAAGTTCACTGGGATTAATTTAAAAACACCCAAAAAAGGGCAAATCCACCTCCCTCCCCCATCTCCCAAGTTTGTAAAGCTGACTTCTCCAATCCCACTTATAGAGGTAGTTATTTTAAGGTGAAATTCATTATGTTCAGTATACCTACACATCGGTGGATCCAGTTCTGCCATTAAGTCCCTGCCTACAATTTTACATATACTAAAGCTGAAATAGAGTATGTGGAATTCTCTAAAATCCGGGGAAATACGGGCAAAAGGAATTGTAGGGCTAAAGAGGCAAGGAAATGTCCAGGGGACTGTAACTGGCTTCAGCCCCAGTGGGTCTCCGTCCCTCCAGTGCTTCATGTTTTGTGAGGTACAGCTCCCAGATGGGTGAATATTTCGTGTTTTAGGTCACACACATTGACCATTTCCTAGGAATGCTGCCCAGCCCCAGAGCCCTGCCTGGATACGTTTAACTGCACTCTCAGGTTGCCAGCGTTTGCTATTTTAGTATGAGTTGCATCAGGTTTTTGTGATTTGCACTGCAGAGTCTCCTCCTGAATTACTTTTTTCACCCTCAAGCCCATTTTTGCTGCTCTTCTTGATTGCAATGCACAGTATGGACAATTCCAAATCCAATTCCTTTCTAAAGGTACCAAGTGAGGATTAAAAACATAAACCAAACAAAACCGGAAAACAAAACGTCTACCATTACCTTAACTTCGCAAATTTTAAACCCATCTCGTGATTTTTCACGCCTGACCCATGATCAAGTGCACGAGGTTGTCAGTTTTGCAACTCTCACCCTAAAAGTACCGTCCTGGTGAGCTGTTCCTGGGGAGGGCGATGCTAGCAGGGACGTGCAGCCCTGGGCTCGCGCTGCTGGTCGGGGTGCCATGGGCAACGATGTCCCCGAGTGCTACGCTGCGGCGAGGCTCCTCTCTGGAGCGTGACCTGGATGTGACCCAGAGGAGTGCTGGAAAGGAAATAACTTTGTTTTCAGCTCCTTGCCACATATGAGTTGGTCTTAAAAATCCTTTTATCCCAGTCGCATGTGGCTGTACGCACGGATTTATGTCACCATGTGCTCCGTGGTCCCTGCTCGTACCAACACCGTTCTTCCTTCTGGTTGTGAACTGTGTTTTGCCATGTTGGGAAAGGATGTCACGAGAAAGAGCAATCCCAATTTACATTTCAGTGACTAGCAAAGCGATTTTATAGCACATAACCCATGCAGAACCAGATGACTTTTGAACACAAGTTGCAACATGAGCACTGAATGCATGCTGAACTCACAGTAGGTGCTCTAAAAAAATTAAAAATGAAAAAAAAAAAATAGGCATTCCCAAAAAAAAAGCACCACTGAAAATCTGTAAGTTCATCCAGAGCAGAACATCAGAGGTGGGCTGCTCACTTCCACCATCTCAAGGTCCCCAGGGACCCCACGGCTCCAAGCTGTGCCCCCTGCCCACCTCTCCCACCAGAAATGTCCCCCCGAAAGCCCCACTGCTGCCACCTCCTCCAGCCACCCTGCTGCCTCCTCCCAGCAGTGCTGGCTCACGCAGCCTCCCCTCACGCAGCCCGCCCCTTCCCCACCACAAGGGTGTTTTCGGAGGGGCTGAGCCGCTGCAGGTGCCGTGGGGCAGAAGGGATTTCCTTGGGAAAACCTGCTGGCACTCAGCATGCCCGGGTGCTGAGGTTGCACAGGAAAACATGGCAAGCAAAGAGGGTGGGCAAACAAAACCACCACCACGCCTAGCACTCCCCAGCAGCTCTCCCGAGCTGAACTGTGAAGGTGTTTAATCGCCAGCCTGCCTGGTGTCTGCTGGCAGGAGCTGCCCGCCGACACACTTGGTGGGCGGCAGGCGAGGATGGGGGCACAGCAAACAGCCCTGTGGAGCTGGGGCCTTATCAAAAGGAAAGCAAAAATCTCTTCGTGTATAACCCACGGACACATCTACATGTGCTCGCAGGAGTTTGGAACGTGTTGGTACACTGGTGCGTGCAGACATCGCTTGAAGATGCAGACTTGTTCCTCCTCTTTCTTCCCAAGCCTGTTTACTTGTCCTAATGAAAACCCGCCGCCTCGAAGGCCTGGCACCACATCTGCTCGGCGAGTGCAGGAGTGGTCTCCAGAACCAAGTCTTTCTCTGCTATCTCTTATGCTAAGATCTGTGAAAAAACAACGTGGAAAGGAGAAAAAAAAAAAAAAAGAAGAAGAAAAGAAAAAAAACTTTTGTCTGTGGATTCAAAAGAGCCCTCTTTATGCCAGATTCATCTACATTAAATTGGTCACGACCTTCCAGGTGTCTTTAAGGTTGAAGTGTTTGCTGGACCATTTAAAGCTCCTCTCGCGGGCTCCGGCGACCCTCCTGACATGGAGAGCCAGGCTTTTAAGAGTGTAGCCACCTTGTCAATGCTCAGAGGTCACTAATAGCCTGCCTTGGGCCTTCCAGCGGGTCGCGTTCGGCTTGCTAGCCCGACACAAAGGAACAGGAGAGGAAGGCTGGGGAGGGGGATAATTATCATGCTCCCCCCCCCCTCCTCTCTCCCTCTCTCCAGGCTGAGAGTTATGCTCCATGTCACTGTGTTAATGCGCTTGCATCCAGGGAGACACATAATGCTCCTCTCAGCCCTGTTTATTAGTGAGATCCATTTGCGAAAGGCCCTTCTTTTGTACCACAATATGAATGTGCTTTGATGGCAAATAATTACGCTAGTCCTTTTGACATGAGGATCCACAGGCTGCCCTAGTTAAGCCAGTAATTAGCCTGTCCTCCTTTTTTTTTTTTTTATTATTGAGAAACTACAAATTATCCTCATATGAGCACTGGCCATTCCTTTTTCTCTTTTCTATTCTGCCTCCCTCTCTCCCTCTCTCCCTCTCCCTTGTATCTCTCAGCACTTTGGATAAGGGGAATGCAGCTGCACTAGAGCAAGATAAAGCTCCGCCATCAAGATGATGAACAATTTGGATGAAGAGGCTTCGAGATGAACACAAAAGCTGAAGAAGTGCGGCTGATGCAGCCCCGGACAGCTGAAGAATGCTGCAGTCTGCAGATGAATAGCCCTCATTTGTGAATATACAGATTTTCCATGATGAATAAAAACTGAGTGTAGGTCACAATAAATAAACTTTTTTTTTTCCCTTCTTCTTAAATAATAATTCAGGTTCCCGGCACCAAACAGCTGTAAATTGAAGGTTGTGCTTAGTTTTCTCAACTCTCAAAGGGGATAATTAAGCTAAGCTCATATTGTTTGATATATTAGTGTAATGATGAGCTACTATATTCTGGCTTGTTTCGAGTTATTTTAGTGTGTGTTTTTTTTTTCCATTATCTTTTTTCTTAAATTACATTTCAAATACATTTTAAATGTAGAAACGGCATTTCTGAAACACAGTTGCCCTGTGTTTGGGTCTATCTGAAATGTATTCATATAACATTTAATTAAAAGATGCAACATCCCCTTTTCCCGAAAAAACATGGAGGTAAAAATATCAACATTATTTGACTGGTCCTGGCAATCTCACTCAACTGCTGAACCTTGATCCCTACTGGTGCAAGGTAATTAGAGGGGGCTGTGTTCTTTGTCAGTGCAGGTTATGAACCTTCTGAAGCTTCAGGACAGGTATTTCTTAGCAACCCATCTTGTCCCCTGTTTTTTCATAATTGCTTTCAAAGATCAACAGAAAGCAAACAATTTCTGATTTTACCTGGATAAGAGGCTTCAACCAAACCAAGACACCACTGCTGAAGAACTTCTCTCCCTTTTTTCCGTCTCTGTTTCTCTCCCCCAATCTGACACCACCTTTAAAACAGCAGGCACGCAGCACAACCAACTGGCTGCAGGACAAAGCGAAACTGGGGTGTACCCTCCAACTGGTGTGTGTCTTTTTTAGGATGGTAGACAAGGCTCTGGGGGAGATGTCAGCTTCTCCAATAATCTAATTTGCCTCTGAGTCAAGTTTTTGCATAAAGATACCGGAGAAGAAATCGGAAGGCCTCTCACCTTGAGGGGCATTTCTGCCTTCAGCCACCCACTGCCCTCCATTGACCAACCCATTGATACAGGCTCCAATGCATGAAGAGGAAAAGAAACCAGTGCAGGCCCAAGTATGTTTATGCTTCTGAGAAGGAAGAGGCAGTAAAATGCAAGGGTTTAATTTTCCAATGACTAGGTTTCGACCTGAAACCCACCCACAGCAGGACTACGCACCAACAGCATGTTTAGCTCATCTTTTTCCAAGCCTTTTCCACACCAAGCCTTTTCTTCTTCTAACTCAGAGCCCATAAAAAGCCTAAATATCCTGACCTCCTAAATACACTAAAACTCTGTACTATGGAGTATATTAGAGAATATGGAAATAAGTGAGCAATGTACAGTGATTTGACTTTGAGTTTTAATGTTGACTATAAACCTCTGCCAACCTACAGCAAGCAGACTCTTCTTTTTGTCCACGTTTTGAGAATTATATTTAAAAACTGTGCTGTGGGGTTATTTTCTAAGGCTATGGCACAGCTTTATGACATGGTGAGTAGACAGAGTGCAAATGTTTCAGAAGAGAATAAGAATATCCTACATCTTGGCCTGTTTCTGGAACCAATGTCAAGACACATGTTTTTTTATGGTTCAAAAATGTGTGTGAATTGTTCCTTTCATCTCTAGTTTGGGATCAAAGGGGAAACAGCCCCTCTGATATTTACAGCATGACTAGAAAGAAACTCCAGAAATCTTCCACCGAAGGCTGTTCCTACGAGGGTCACCAGCTGCTTTGTGCAGCCAAGCTGCTCGTGTGGGCTGGGTGAGCATTGGGGCACTACACAGTGCCCTGCCAGCCCCAGCACCACCCCAGTTTCCCAGTGAGGACTCCAAGCCATGCAACCAGCTGCTTGGCCTGTTCTGACTGGGAGGAAGCGGCCCAAATGCGGTGGATTGCAGGGGGTTCAGGATGACATCCCCCATCAGCGAGGCACTAAAGCTTCGCCCGTACCCCACCACCCTCGTGCTCCTCCCATCAGGCAGCAGTGAGGTTTGCCACAGAAGAGCTGGTCCCAGCTTTCTTCCTAGGGACACCCACCTCCACAACACGCTACTCACAGCCGCCTTAGGAAGACCAATTAATAGGAAATCACAGGCAAAGGAAAGCAGATCGTTTCTTTGTCCCCACCTGGGAGAAATTTCCCGTGGCAGTTCACTCCGCGACAGCGCTGCCGCTCGCCAGGCCACCAGAGACCTCGAGTCTTCCCACCAGCTGCAGGGGAGCTCCTTCCAGGTCATTCCTACACTCAGAGAAAAACGAAACCCGCAGAGCTTTACAGTACCAAATATCAGAGAAAAGCACAGACCGTGCGCTGTCCCTGAATGCCTGGCTCCCAGGGCCCTGCCGGTTTGCTCACGGGGGCACTGGTTGTGCTCAGACAGCCCTGGGTCATCGTCCAGGGCCCACTTACACCCCTGATGGATTCCCAGTCATGCTCACGGTAACAGCTGAACATTTATTAACTCTTTTCTCACTCATTATCCCCCCCCCCCCCCTTAAAAGGGTGCTCGCAGCAAAACCAGGATCAATAGTTCGGAAAACAGATTTTTTATTTGACAGCTGTGTAAAAAACGTGCCTTTAATTTGTGCATAGCCCCGGACAGAGCGAGTTGTGCCAATTAAAGACTCCAACATCTACAAAGTTATAATTCGTAGTGCTGGTAGGACCCTGAATTTCCTGGAGCTGCACTGTGCCAGGGCCTGCCCGTGCCCGTCAGTGGGCAGGAGGAGACAGCTCCTGCTCTGGAGGCTGCGATTTCAGCACGTCGAGAAGTCAGGAAGGGCTGAGGACCAGGTGAAGGGGAAAAAACCCTGTCCTTCCGTAATAAATTCAGCCTCAGTTTGCGCTGTTATAGGATTTCAATTCCTTCGGATTCTGCCACCTGATGTAAGAATCATGTGCTCAGCACAGCCGCTGCTCCTCCTGGCCTCTCCCAGAAGAGCCGGAGGAGGTAAAAGGCACTGGTACCCCGCGGGAAGCCCCGCTCTCACAGGCAGAAGTTAAGACTCACCCAAGGGATCATCAATCAGTAACTCACTTTAAAATTCTCTTTAAAATGTTTTACTAGCTCACTTTACTTGGCATTTTTATCACTATTTATATCTCTAAAGCAGTGATATAATTAGTAAAGCTATTAATGTTTCTTATGTTTAGCCTTACAAAAGCCACAAATATCTATAAATCTGGCTTACAGCAAAATAAATAATGACAATAATTCTGTCAAGCATCAATATAATTTGCCGGACAGCATTGTGTAAACCAAGCAAATATCTGAACCATTAATGAGCTTAATCTGTGCCATTTAACTGCCCCTCCAGTAAATTGTTCTGCAGGCCAGAGAGGAGCATTCAGGTTAGTTTCTTTGATAACTTCCCTCCTCTGCTGGCATTTGCTTTCCTACAAAAGTGACTGGCCTGACCTTGCCCAATCCTAAAGGAGAACCAACGCCAAACACTCTCCTACCACTTCAACGAAGCTCCTCCCGAGACCAAAATTCCTATCAAATGTGTGAGAAAGGGTTTTATCCCACCCTTGGGAATCCTTGAGAGCTCAGAGATGCTCATGTTCTGCACGGATCCAGGCTCTTTCAGGAGCACAAGCACCAAGGAGCCCACCTGCCTTCTCCTCTCTCTCCATCCGACAGCCAGCTGTCAGCACTGAGGCATTTCAAACCCAGCATCCCCGTGTTTTTCCCCTAGGGCTGGGCTCTCTCCTGTAAACCCACATTCATACGTCATGCAGGAGGAACTGCACCTCCAGAACATCAAACCAGGATGCTGAAAAGTCCTGCTTCTTATCAGATTGTCTGCTCCCGATACGGGGACTTATGTGGAAAACACCTGGATAGCTCCAGCCTCCAAAATTTTGAACCACAGCATGTGGCACCCTTTGTTCTCCCCATACTCAGTTTCTTGCACTACTCCTGGTTTTCCACATATGCGCGAGCAGCAGAAAGCTTAGACCACATCTTGGCGTTTGCAAAGCAAAAATAAAGGAAATTCCCTTTCTCTGCTGCCTCTATCCCCACGAAGGGCATTGCTCCCTTCGCCAGTGAGGTATTCAGACATGCCCCAAATTCCCTATGCATGCCTAGATCTACCAAGACCCAGGCAAAACTGTTACAAAATGCTATAAAATGCCAGAAAACGCTAGAAGAATACCGTGTGCTTTTGTCCTCTGTATCTAAATACCACTGAAAGGTGCAGGGGCACCTGAAAAATCAGGGCACCAACATCTCAAAACACCAGCAGCCAAGCACCCTACAGCCTCAGGGCAGTTTCCAGGGTGCTGGGGAAGAAGCCATGAAGAGAACAGGCCTTGTGACTGCTCTCCATGGCACGGAGGCTGGAGACCAAGCTGGGTTGACCTTCAGCAGCCCACAGAAAAAGTGTAAATGCTGATCTAAATACAAAAATACTAGCCAGAGCATTACCATTTTCAATAACAAAATAAATGTCTACGCTCACGAGCGCTGAGTAATAGGCCTTTTAAGTAAAAGTATTAGAAGAATATATCAGCTATAAGATATAATACCAGCGACTACTACCACAGGATGGGCATTTTTAACTTTCACTCTAAAATGACTGGATGATAAGAGAGTACAATATATATTTTGAATTCAGGGTGAGAAGATCTTTTTAATATAAGTGTTTTATGATGTAGTCATACATCATTTCTAACTACAATGCTAAACAAAACACAATCCTTTTCTGAAACATAGATAATGATGGATTTTTGTTATTCTATTTTATTCCGTACGATAATTTTTCACCCCAAACTTATTTTATTGATGGCATAAGAAGGTTCCAGTATATCTTTTTCATATCAGAGACAGTTTCATGAAAACTGTGAGCTAAAATTCAAGTGTTATTACAGAGGAAGAATTTTTGGAGACATGATCGTTCATTGGGATAGTCCCCCACGATGGAATTAACGGAGATTAAAAGGAACAGGTATGTTCTGCTGATTGCCTTGGCACTTGAAAACCCCTCTGATCTCAGAGCAGGAGTTTTGTGGGTATTATTGTAATAATGGGGATCTTGGAAGAAAGGAGGTGGATAAGCAGACGGGAACTAAATCCAATAATGTTTGTACTGTCACAAAGCCAGGAAGGTTTGGGATATGATTTAATCCTATGGAGGAGGCCTACCCAATACTCCTAAGCAAGAGATAAACAAATAAATAAATACAGTAAAACAGAAGTATATCTGCAAAGTAAAACCCCTCGCCTTTCCCTTGGTAATTTTTTTTTTTCCAGCTCTAAAACTCGCCATCAATTTGGCTGTGTGCTGAGAAAGAATCCCAACAAATTGCTGCCTAGTTCCTTTTATAGCCTCAGTGAAACATGACATCCAAGGAATTGCCTGTGCTTTCTGTTTCTTTGCTTGTTTGCTTTCCTGTGTACTACCAAAGCAGATTGTGTCAGTACCTAGAAGGAACAAAAATATTTTAAGTACTGACTACTGCAAAAATATGAAACACCTTTTTTAGTACTTGGTTCAAACAGAAGAATAGAAGGAAGGAAAAATGGGACATACCCAGGCATTTCCCACCACTTCAGAGATGTAGATGGCTGCTCACTGCACCGCTCCCTTTCAAATTACCTTACAGTGTCTACCTCAATAAAATTCCCCCCAAAATATCTTGTCCAAGAGGCAATTGGCTTGACTTGCTTACACTGACACAACAGCCTTTATCAAGAAAAAAGCAAAAAGGATCTAACATTTTCTGTTTGGGAAGATACCAGTGGTGTGAAGTGGCACAAATCACATCATACCTATGTATTTCCAGGAAGTCTGAACAAAGCACCCCAAACGATTACACCCGCTGTAGTTCAGAAGTCAGTGGAGCAATGCTGAGCTATACCAACTGATGACCTGGCCCACGGCAGACATCATCTTAATTCCCTGGGTCTGCCTGCCCCGTGCAAAGCCACCCAAACAAGCTCTGAGTCGAGCTGCTTTGGGCAACCACCTCCATCTCACCCACAGCCCTCGTGGGGCTGCGGTGGCCATCCCACCGAGGCTTTCCACCCAACTGCAGTACTCACTTCTCTGGGTCAGAAAAAGTCACGTCCCAAGCTGTGGATCAGAGGTATCCCTTCAGTCACTGTCCTCCCCTGATCACTCCCAATTGTTGTCTCCTTTGTAATATGGTAAATAATGCTTGGTTTTGACAGGTCAAATTGTTCTGCACGTACCAGGTGGACAAACCTTTGCAGTGAAACCTCTGGCAACGAGCAACTTGACAGTGGGCAGTCCCAGATCATGCCAGGGACCAAGGCTACAAACTGGTTAAAAGGAAGGTTGCTTGCACGGCCTATGAGTAAAAAGGTAAAGCTCAATTTCAGAAACATTTTTAGAAGATGAAACTGAAGGCCAATCGCATGTAAATGCCAAGGAGGCAACAACTTCTTCTCGTCTGCTCCACTTGGAGACCTACCACCAGCCTCAACCTCTTTTATAGCAACCCAGATCTGTACGGGGATTATGTTCAGCTGAGCTCTACCATGTCACAGACTTGCACTTCAGAGATAAAGATATAAACCGAAGAAAATTTATAACGAGAGGCGGGTGAGCTCCACCAGCAGCAGCCAGAGACTGTCTCCGCTGTTTAATAAGGTTAAAAATAGTTTGATGGGAAGCACTGGAGCAGAGGACTGTGACACATCTGCAGCAGAGACCCAGGGCCTGCTTTTATAGCAGTTTAATAAAAAAACAGGCCTGTAGTTGTTCTTGTTTTGAGTTCTTACACTAACCACTTTGTCTATATACCTCCTGAAGCTTTTGGCTGTGGTGCATAATCAGAACAATAGCTCAGAAGAAGCCAGCAGTCCTGGTTACAATTAGTTGGGACTATTTTAACTACCTGTTGGGTTGTTATAGGTTTAAGAAGGACTGACTGGTGAGAAGAGGGTTCTGGCAAAACTGCCTCTGCTGACTTAAGGAGACCTTTGGATTTATTTTATTTTGAACTTCAACATCGCAGTTTGGAAAGGCTGTTTTTGAAAATCGAGATTGTGGTTCCCTCCACATTTCTGCATGCTCTTTTATGACTCTTAGGTCTCCAAGGCAGCCTATATTCCTTCTTCATACCCAGTGGCCAGCACAACAGCATCCCGTCCCTGGCTGGCCTCAGAGCTCAGTCGAAACAGAAATAAAAACAATCTGAAGAACAAGTGAATCACAGACATCAGCATGAACTTTGCCTAAATCCTGGATGAACACCCCCACACCACCCTCCCACCCCCATGAAACCCACAAGGGAAAGCCTGAATGCATTAAACAAAGTTATTCAAAAATTAAATGTGACAGAAGCTCCCTTTCAAATAAAAGGCAGCAGAGACTGAACTGTGGGAGTCCTGGCTGCTTTCATTATCTATTGACCCAGGCTTCTTCTTTATGGTATGCAGAAAGCAAAAGATGTAACTGATGGCAACAGGAGCGGAGATTTGCAGGTGGGTGCTGTGGACAGACTCGTCCTGTGGAGCTGTGGGGAGGGAGTTCTGACCACGCTTGGCAAGGGGCTGCAGTGGACTTTGCAGCACGAGAGCGCAGCTACTCAGCTAATTGGAGAAGATAAAAGGCAGGTTTTTATGAGACAGCCACTGTCATTATCACAAATGAAGGATAAAAACTTGAGCAGCTATATCCCATTTTACCACAGCGAAGTCTCAGAAGGAAAAAAGAATTATCAAAGTTTTAGATTGTTCCATTTAACCGCAAGAAAACTATGTTAATGTAACCTTAAAGGTTTAACTAAAACCTATGAAATCAAGGCACATCGCAGTTCAGGCCTCAGCTTCTTCCCCAACCCACCTGTAGCCCCTGGACCACGCAGCCCACAAATACTGTCTGTCTGGGGACACCATCTCATGTGGACAGAGCAAGAGAAGAGTGGGTGGACCCTCACAGATACGTAATTTTGCATCTGTGTTTTGAAGTTCAATGTTGTGTCTCTTGTGCAGAGATTTCAGGTGGTTGCATTTTCTTGTACATAAGGATTTCCTCACCGCAGAGACATACAGGGAGACCACCCTGCTGATTCTTGAAACCCCAACAGCAGCACCCAGCACAACCTTGCACCTCTAATAATACATATTAGAAGTTGATTCACTTTCAAATACATGTATAAGCAGTTGATCAATTTTTATTTTAACATTATTTCCCAACTTCCCTGCTTGCTGAAACTCCAGATTTTTAATGGCCCAAAGAAAGAAATGCCAGTTTCGCCCCAAAGAGGCCTCGCTTTAAGTTGCAAACCCAATGCATTGCACAGGGAGGGTGAACAAGACTTCCACAATGACACTGCAAGGGGATGTACAAATCTCAGCTGCTAAATTCATTATTAAAATAGCTATTTTTGGTTCTTATCAGATGAGAAAGATGAAAGAGGAGACTCAGAAAGAAACACATGAAGAAGGCGATGTCTTGGATGGTCAGAACACTGATGTAATCCCCAGTGCCATAACAGGGTGTGAACAAGTCTACAGGGCAAAATGCACATCCCTGTGCTGTTCACAAGAAGAAAAATAGCCCTTGGAGCTACACACACAGTCTTATAATTTCTGTTTTTTTTTCTTTCTATGATTTACTTCTTGTCATGAAAATATAAAAGCAATAAACAGTTTATCCATCAACAAATCTAATATAGAACTTCACTTCCCAAAGCACAGCCACAACTGAGTTAAAGAAGCACTGCCAAAGCATCCCAGACCAAATCTTTCTGAACTTCTCAATTCTCCAAATTTAAGCGGAAGCCAGACTGATTTCTAAAAGCAAAAATAAAAATAAAATTTAAGAAGCGCCTACAACTCTTTCTGTCCCTGAAACCTGCACCAGAGCCTGAGCAGGCAGCAAGAAGCACATGCTTTAATGGCCAAGTTTAAAAAGCCCTGAAAGTCTGGGTTTCTAATGAAAATACTGACAGACCCTTAACTATACAGCAGCGCTCGCAGGCGCCACCATAATAACCATTTAAGCCCTCTTTTCTCAGAAAGGCTTGGCCCAGCCAATGAGGGAGGAGTAAACAGGGCTGGTAAGTTAATGACCTTTGAGCATTAGCAGATGGCCTTTTTACGAGCACAGATTAGCAGAACATGGGAGTTTTTAATGGCCACTAACAGGTGCCAATGCTGCTTTTCTCCCTATCCTTACCCACAGCCAGTAAAGTGCAGATCGACTTCAAACTGCATCTCCACTCCCGCCCCATCCCGTCTTTCTGTGTTTACAGCACAGTTTCTTGGATGGCAGAGCAACGCACGTCCCACACCAACCTGCAAACATTGTGGGTCACCACATCCAAACATGAGCGCCTCACCTCCAGGCGATGGCTCCCTCAGCCACTCTCACCCTGCCGCACGCAGCTGAAGGGCACCCGCTGAAATGGCCGCCCCCTTCTTTCTTCCACCAGGGAAGCTGTAAAAAAAAAAAAAAAAGACAGCCATGGGCTTCAAAAGCATTCAAAAAGAGGGAGGCAAACCAACCCTGTGTTATTTATAACATCGTTATCTCACCTGCTTCGCCTCTGACAGCCTCCCTGCTCCCTTTCCAGCCCACCTCCCTCACCATGGCCCTGCCTGATGCTCCCCCCCGGCTCCGCCCTGGCCAGGGAATAATTCCTCTCACAACTTCACCCAGGCCCTGCAACGATCCAGAAGTGCAGGGGGACTGAGGGCAGTTACCAAACTGGCTTCTCTGCATTTATCTCCGTGGGTGGGTTGTAGAAATCCTTATAATTAATCTTGGCTGCTGCATGATCAGGCACAACCCAGCATTTGGGGCCTTCAAGGCCAACTGGGCACTGGGGCTGATTCTCCGTCTCCTCTGTTGCCCAAATCCTCTGGCACCAGCCTGTGGGATGGGGTGAAACCAGCACCCGAAAGAAAATGCTCGGCCTGTGTGCGAGTCCCCACAGCTGGTCCTACTCACACCATTTATCGTCGTTTTTCACACAGCACTGCACTTCTGTGTCTAATGGGACATAATACACGTGACTGCCAGTTGGCATTTAAGGGAAATAACAGGAAATTTGGTATTTAGAAAGAAAACAGGAAGAGCACACCTAGAGGAACAGATTCCAGTATCCTCAGAAGCTATGACACTTACCTTCAGGAAAATGTTGCTAAAAATGTTCTTTGAGCTGCTCCATGGGACTGTCCTCTCCGTAACACCCATTTCTGGGCCTCCTGCCTTCTACGGGCTTCCACGCTCTGAACCTCCCAGTCCAGAGGCCTCCACAGGCTGGGTCTGGCACTCCCTGGCCTTCATACTCTCATGTCCTGCTCTCAGCCGCCATGCACCGAGTCCCCCATTCTCTGTGCATCCACTCCTTGGCCTTCCACTCCTTCACCTTCCCACTCTCAGCCACCAGCTCCCTTGGTCTGCACTCACTGGACCTGCACTTGCTGGAAACAAACACTATGAGGCTTCCCCTTAATGGGCTTTCACCCGCTGCGCCTTCCACTCTCTAACCTTCAGTTCCCTGGGCCTCCAATTCACTGCTCCTGGCACGCCTTGGGCCTCTCATTTGGGATTTCCCACTCACTGAGCCTCCCCTCTCTGGACTTTCTATTCACTGGGCCTCTACTTTTTGGGCCTGCCACTCAGTTGGCCTCCAAATCACTTGGCTTCCCAGACAGTGAGACTGCCACTCTAAGTCTTCCACTCTGAAACTCCATTCTCTGGGCCGCCCACTGACTTGGCCTCCCAAGTTCAGGCTCCCACACTATCATCCTCAACTCTCTGGGCCTCTACAGCCTGGGTCTCCTATTCACAGGGCTTTCCAGTCTCTGGGACTCCCATTCTTCATGTCTCCCACTCTGAGACTTCCCCTCTGAGCCTCCCACACACTGGGTTTCCCGCTCTCCTAGCATCCTGCTCTCTCAGACTCCTGCCTCCTCATTTACTCCTTGCACCTCTTGCTCACTCAACATCTAATCCTCAACTCCTATTCTGTCTCCTAGCCTCTTGGCTTCCCTCTCAGCCTCCAAATATCAGACTCCCACTGTCTCACCCTTCCACTCTCTGGGCCTCCAAATATTGGTTTCCAGTCTTTGGCATCCCACTGTTTGGGCTTGCACTTTCTTGGCCTCTCACTCTCTGGACTTCACGCTCTCTCAGCCCCACACTGGCTTGGCATTCCACTTTCTGGCCTCCCACTAATTGAATCTCTGTTCTCTGGCCCTTCTACTCAGCCTCTGCTCTCTTGGCCTCTAACTCTGTCTTCTCACACACTGGACCTCACATTCTGGGCATCCCACTCTCTTGGCCTCCACTCCATGGGCCTCCCACTACGGGGCTACCATTTTCTGAGCCTCCTATGTGTTGGGCCACCCACTCACTTGGCTTCTTGCTCACTTGGCCTCCCACTCCCTGGGCCTATTACTGTCTCAGCTTCCTCTCTCAGGGACTCCCGTTCTCTCAGTCTCCACTCTCTGGGCTTCCCACTTTGGACCTTCCACTCAGCCTCTAGCTCTCAGCATAGAGAGCCCGGGCCTCCCCCTCCCTGGTTGTCCCATTCTTTTATCCTCATAATCTCTGGGCCTCTCACTCTCTCAGCCTTCAATCTAGAGGACTGCAAATCTGGGACACCATCTCCCTCAGCCTCCACTCTTTTGGCCTTCCACTCACCCAGCCTCTGCTCCCTAGGTCTGTAATCCCTGGGCTTCCTATTCTCACAATACCTGGGCCTTCAACTCTCTGCATCTCCTAAAACTGGCCTCCTACTCTTGATCTCCCACTCAGGGCTTGCACTTAATGGGCCTCCGCTATCTGGATCTTGACTTGCTGGGTCTCCATGATAGACCTTCCATTTCCTCAGCCTCCATCTCTCAGCATGCTGCTCTCTGCCTCTCCTCTACTGACCTCCCAGTCACAGCCTCCTCTTCCTGGACTTCTCCTTCACTCACCTTCCTATTAACAATGAACAAATGTCCTTGCCACTCTACCTCCCGCCCCACCACACCCCACTCCACCCCCATGCCTCCAACTCTTACAGCTTCCAATCCAGCTTCTATTCCCTGGGCAGCTCCCTCACCCAGCTTCCTATTTATTACCAACCTCCACATCTCTAGGCCACCATCTTCCTCAGTCTCCACTCTTCCATCCTTGAAAAATCAGCCTCTCTCATCCTCCACTCTTGGCTTCCCACATCTCCAGCCTTCATCCTGTTGGCCTGTAATTTCTGGGCTCCTATTCTCTTGACCTCCCAGGCTGTGGGCCTCCACTCTCTACCCAATGTGGCTTTCCTAATACTTGTCTCTCACTTTATCTCCTGCTTACTTGGCATCTACTATCTGTGCCTTGACTTGCTGAACCTCCATGCTAGGCCTCCCATTTTTTCAGCCTCCATTTCTCTCTGCATCCTTCTCTCTCTGCCTCTACTACAATGACCTCCTAGACACAGCCTCCTCTCCCTTTGCCTCTCCTTCACTCAGCTTCCCATTAATGACCTTCAGATGTCTGGGCCTCCCACTCCTTCAGCCTCCACTCCAGATGCCTCCCATTCTGGGCTCCCATCTTACCCAGCATCCACTCTCACAGCTGTCAAGTATCAGCCTCCAAATCACCCTGCATTCAACCCCTGAGCCTAGACTCTCCAAGCCTCCTATTCTCTCAGCCTCCAACTTTCTGGGCCTCCACTCTCTGTACCTCCTAATATTTGCCTCCCACTTTTGATATCTCTATCTAGGCCTGCAACAACTGGCCTCCTACTCCATAGACCTCAAACTCACTCAGCATCCGTGCATGGGACCTGCCCTCCTGAACCTACCACTGTGCCTCCAACTGCCTGGGCCTCCTAGGCGATGGTTCTGTGCTCTCTGGGCCTCCCACTCGTCCTGTAACTCTGTTGCCTGCTTGCGGGGCCTCTCACTGTCAGTCTCCCATTCTCTCAGCCACCACTCTCCAGGCCTCTACTCTCCAAGCCCTTCACTTGCTGGGCCTTTATTGTGTTGGAGACAGTGCTGTGAGACCTGAACAAGACATAGCTGCATAATGTCTTTACTGCAACAGAAAGGTGAAGCCCTTCAGAAATACATACAACGACTGAAAGCATTTATTGACACTTCTAGTGAATAAAAAGAGTCAGCAGCTGCCCTCTTTCTTAACAATGGCTGATTTGGGGAACCAGCACCTTTTTGTGGCTTTTCCTTAACTCCAGCAGAGGAGTACAAAACAGTAGTAAAACAATGCAAGAACAGTGGTCCTCCAAGAAAGATGAAATACGTCAACCTCTTATTTTTCAATAGGAAAAAAAAAAAAAACAACCTTGGTACAAACTCAGGATGAAACTATAAAAGAGCTTGTGAGTAATAGAAGGTTGAAGTACCTATCTTACAATTATGTTCTCTCATTAGAGAGAATATATTATGGCTGGGATTTGGGACAAAACACTAGGGAAAGGAGTTGGGAAACTGAAAAAAAAAAAAAAAAAAAAAGGAAAGAAAAAAACACCTTGATAGAACAATTAAAATTTGCCACACAAAGGAATTAATCCTGTCCAGAATGAAGTTCCTGGAAAGCAGCACGGTGAGATGTTTCTTACAAACTACTACAAGAAAGAAGTCCCAAGTCAGGAAGGCACCACAAAGTGAATGCTGAAGACTGCAGAAAACAGCGCGTCACACTGTCTTCTCTGTGGTGAATGATACAGGTGAGGGGACGTGCAGTGGTAGTCAATGGAGGTAGGAAAGGAAAAACAAAATGTATCAGCAGCAGTGTCAGCTCTGGTCCTCCTGGGAGTAAGCGCTGCTGTTGTGCTGCAGTGTGAGGATGGATTCAGCCTAGGGAGGAAAAAAGAGCATTAGTGGTTGTGAGTACACAAGTCAGTGTGAAGTGTGTGCCCAACCCCAGCAGTATTAGGGAAAAAAAAGAAAAGAAAAAAAAAAAAAAAAGCAATATGGAAATTAGAATGGAAATATGGAAATTAAATCTCAGAAGATATGGCAACTATGGACTTCTAGCAAGTGCATGCAGGACACTCTTCAGAAGGACAGGAGAGTACCCCAAGGAGGATGTAGGAAACTCCAAGATGTGGGAAAGCTCCCAGCAGAGCAGGTCTGAAGGAGGAGACACAGGGCCCTCATCCTTATGTACAGGTGTTTCTGTGGAGATGTAAAAACCGAACATTTCCTATTGCCTACAGAGATACTCTTGGAAATAGGGTTAATGGCAAACACGTTCCTGTGCTGCACATGTCCACAGTGTCCCTTTCACTCACACTCAGGACCCCTTTGGGGACTCCTTCCTGCAATGCTGTTTGGGTTGTCTTCAGCACCTGCAGCATTTCACAGGAAAAAACAATTTCTTGGCAGAGAAGAGGTCCAGGGTCTGCACAGGTCCTGGCTGAATCTGAAGAAAAGAAGGATAAAAGTATAATCAGAAGCTTTAAAAAATGTTAAGAGTGTGTTGCCAAGCAAAAGCTAAATTTAACAGAAATGTAAGGGAAGAGAAAGATGTGCAAAGAAGGCTGACAGCCCAGTGACACCCAGCTGCAGAAGAAACAGGAGTAACATAAACAGATGCTAGACCTAATGTGAAGCACTAAGGTCTACAGACCCCAACAAAGAGCAGATGAACTCATTCTCTTCGAACTGTATTGCCAAAATGAAGACCTGGTCTTCACATGACAGGAGAGCTAAGAAAAACGCAGTGGTTGTTGAGACAGAAAAGACTCCTCTTTTGGCCTCATCATCCACTGAGACTCCTGTCTCTTCAGCCATCAGTGCTGAGATGGGAGAGGGGAGCTGTGCACTGCCCACCGTGTGGGTACCAGCAGCCCCTGGGACCCCCACCCCTTGCACGCGGAACCTCGGCTTGCTCAGTGCGCAGATGTGGCCACCGCTGCCCCAGGAATGGGGCACAGAGCGGCAGCCTGCTGAGCCCCACGGAGGCAGCACCTTGGAAATGTTTTACAGGGGAAGACTGAGTGTTTCATCAGCTTCCAGCAGGAAGACAGAGAAAGCCCTCAGAAGTGGGTGTTCTTCCTCGGAAAGCTGGGCCAGAGGAGGAGCATGGTGAGGCAGCCAAGTCTGCGGACAAGACACAACCAGAACTCATTAACTCACCGCTGTGGTGCTGCTGCTGCCTCCAGGGAGACCACACAGCAGCACAGAGCACCCCAGAGACTAATTGAACACGGTTAATTATTAGGTGGTTCAGGATATATTTGCATTTCTTTATTGTGTTTTTGTTGGTTGTTGTAGTTATTTTTGGCTGAGGAAACTCTAACTTACGGAAACTTTGAGAAGAGGCATTCGGAAGGGTCTCTTGTGTCACCCAGGGGTTGGGGTGACACATGGCTTTGCCACCCCCCTCACCTCCAAGCCCTTTTGCTGCCTGCTGACATGGGGGAAGAGCCCTGAGGGCTTTTCAGGATGGCAATCCTCCCCTGGTACCCGCTCTTACAAAAGTACATCACAAATTAAATGAGCCCCATGTCTCAATCAACAGACCGGAGATAGATTTCTGCTGGAATCTACACAATCTGAAACCTGAAAGAAATAATGATTTATTTAGTTAACGAAGGCTGGCAGCAGAATCGCAACCCCCTCAAATACCAGCCTCCAAGTATGGACATCGAGCTCTAGATTTAGCTGGCCTAAGACACTGTTAGCTGGAAATCTGCTTAGAAACACCACCTATGTGAACGTGGGTTGGTTCATGCCTTTGCACCGAGACCTGCTTGCTGTTGTGGGTTTACATAGAGAAGCTGAAGTACAAGGCGCGATTTAGTATAATGGTATAACCAGTATAACCACATCAAAGGCAACAGAGAGACACTGACTTCCAGTGGAGGATGCATTCATGTGATTGCCATTTGCCTGAGATTGTGAGATTATAGGAACACTGAAATTTAAAGCGAAAGGGGGTGCAAATTAAGCAGACTGAAGCGCTGGGAAATGCTTGCGTTTGTCTTCACGAAGCCAGCACGCAGAGGAGTTTTGTTCCAAACTATCTGGAATTTTTAAGCCATTTCTCCTGAGTATTTCACCCACACTCTCACTAACCTGGCACAAGCTCTGAGCACTGAGAACAAGGGATCCGCTCTGCAGGGAGTTAATTCCTGGCAGCCAAATTCATATGCGGTGCAACTCTTCAGACATTAGGGGTGCTCTCCCCAGGGATAAAATTGGCCAACGGCATCTGTATCCAGCCTGGATGAGCAGGAACGGCTTCCTTGACTTGCAGAGCTGATTTGTGCCAGCTCCAAATTTGGCCTTGTGTCTTTCTCTTTGTTCTGTGTATAGTTAAATAGACAAGATGAAAAAGCCATGACTAATTAGACTGTTAAATTAAACTGCTTTAAATTTATTTTATGTGATGCATAAAGTTCATAAAAAGAGGTACCCAGAGTAGTATCAGTGACCTTTCTCCAGAAGCTGCAGTCCACCCGGATGCTTTTTTGAACCAATTGGCTGAAAACTCATGGATTTCTTAACACCTTTTATTCCCTCTCTGCCACTTTCAAACCTGAAGGATTTATTTTTATCAGTCCCTCACCCACATAATGACTTTAAAATTCCTTAGGTTCATACCTTAAAATATAGCTGGGAATTAGAAGTAATGCCAATTAACAAGTCAAGGCTCAAAGGCACTGATGGAGTTAGCTTGTACTTCTCCCTGGAAAACTGTCATAAGTATATATAAGAATCTGCACACCTCAGGATTTTGGTTTGGAGCTCTCTGCCTGTTTGAAAGAGCCTTCTCAATGATGTTTGCAGCCTTGCCACCACCGCAGTGCCATCAGGCTGGGCAGCCCTGACCAGAGGGGTAGTGGCCAACCCATCCTGTCCCAAAGAGCCTTCCCCAGCAGCTGCCTCCCCTCACCCTCCCAGCACCTCCGTTTGGATGGGCTTGGCTGGCGTGTCTGCATTTGGACCCACGGGCCTGCCCTCACCACACCAAAAAGGCAGTTTATATGCTCCAGGCATCAGCCGATTCCTGGATCTGAAAGCCCTGACTTTCAAGACAGGCAAAACCCCCTTATTTGATATGCACGCGTTACTCCCACTCCCATTTACCAGGCACGCACATGAAAGGCGATTTGGTTAGACCTCGTGAGCCTCCGCTCTGGGATTTGGCACATTGCGGAGACCTGACTTTAGTTCCCAGGTCTGTCCATGTCTTCAGGCAAGTTATTTCACTTCCCCCAATTCAGTTTCCCTGTCAGTAGCAAAGTGGTGTTTGCAATATAAAGCACTACGCTCTCCCTCCAGCTACGGAGCCTTGTTTGTCTTACTGGAAATGCCGCTTTTGCCCTTCAGGGTCCTTTGTGAGGTGGGATGGGGGAACTGGAGAGACAAAGAGTAAATCGAGTCATTTGGGGAGAGGGACTCACTTGAGAATTTTGTCAGGTGAGCAAGTTTTCTTTCTGTTACCACGAGCTACTTGCATGATCTTATTACCAACACCTTTGCTGTCAAAATGACTGTCCCTATTTCACACTTCGTTGGAAGCGATACCGGTTATTTACATCCCAATTCCAGGTTTAGGCTTTCTGTGCATATGTTATCCCCATCAGCCGAGCCCCAGTGGCCAACCCAGCCTGCATGAAATCCTGCCTGCACGTACCTCCTGAGAGAGCTGCTGGGAGCAGAGCTCGGCCCTCTCCAACCCCAGCGGTGACCGAGTGGTGGTGTGAGACCTCCTCGTACCCTCTGAGCCCTTGTTCCTGCTGCCCGGTGCTCGCTTGGGCAGGGCTGCGTCCTTGCGGTGCTGGGACGAGGCACAGCAGCTTGGCACAGTCCAGCTTTTCTTTTCATGCCTGAGGAAGAAAACCAGGGAGGTTAGATGGCGTTTTGGAAGGCTTAAGTTGTATATTGTGGCTGTGGCATCCCCAGTTCCACGCTGCACTTCCCCGCTTCATACTGCTGTATTCAGGAGCGATGTATTTTCAGCAAAGGTGTGAATATCGCTCCCTTTGCAGCTAATCCTGACACGCCAGCGGCCCACAAACACTGTATTGCTAAGCAACACTTGACAAAATCCGTGCCAGGTTGTGTCGGTCCCTTTTGATGTTTCACAGAAGCATTGTCATTTCCATCTCTGGCATTGTTTCCAGCATTTTGGGTGTCAGTGTTCCTGAAAACCATCACAGAAAGGATGTTTATTGAACTGTCAGAGGGTGAATGATTGACACTAGGCACAAGTACTTTTCATGTTCAGGTTTTGGCATGCCACAATTGGATTATTTCCTGATAAATGCCATCCAATTCTACCAGATGGACCACTGAGAGATATGCCAACCTGTGTGAGAAATGGAGTAGATACTCAGTGCCACTTATTGGTAGATGTGTGCTTCTCCAGCCTATCCTTTTGTGTAGCTGCAGGGTATTTTACTGAAGCAGTGGCTTTTGTGATGCTCATAATTAGAACAGCAAGGCAATTTTCATCGTGGAGAAGGGGAGATTTCGATGCCCAAATTTGATTTCCTTCACCTGACTGCGGACGTGTGTTACCTGTTCCTCTCCTATCAGATTTAATGTGTGCTCTGTGACTCGAGCACTAGAGAGCCGTGGATTTTGAAAGTCGGGTATTTCACATATATAAATATTTTCAATAAACCAATCCTCTGCCTTCCCGTTCATCTATTCCTAATGGCTCATTTACAGATCCAAATGCAATACAAGGATTGTGGGGCAGGTAGAACATCTACACGTACCTTCCAAAGTTTATTAAACAGCTGAACTCACTTTGCTGGTGCTCAGCCAGGGAGCGGGTGGTTATCCATGCTCTCGGGATGCAGGAGTGGCAAGAGGCAGCAGGAGGGGCTGATGCAAGCTGGGGATGGATGTCAGCAGGGGGGTGGTAGGTTGAGGCTGCCAAATCGTCTCTGGAGCTGTTTGGGGTGTGTGGGGAAGAGGGACTGAGTACGAAGAGCCTTTCCATTGCTGCTGCTGCCTATGCTGAGCAGAGCAGGGAAGGCAGCCCCCCCTCGCACCCCCTTCCTCAGGTGCTGGGTGAGGAATTGCCGCTGGGCACAGGAGCTTTGCTTTACTTGAGCTTGGTTTTGCTGGGTGTTGGGGGGGAGGAGGGGGAAGTTGCCTTCTGTTTGCTTGGAGTGACATGGGGTGAAATCCGTAATTCTGGAGGATGGGAAGTCACAGGTCCATGCAAATACATTTTTTTCTGTCTGAACTGACCCAGTAGCGAGACAAAAGAAACATTAAGTTATCTATTCCTGTACTCCTCAGCACTTTAATATATACATAAAAAGCAGAGCCTTTGTACTATACCTAATGAGCAGAAGTGAATAATGTGGTATAATTAGCTTCCCTTTCTCAGCCTGCTCTCTCAGATATCTCAGCACACTTCTGACAACAGCATGGTACAAGTGGTGACTGGTGCCTACATTTTAGATTTACCATCACTTCATTGTTCTGCGCTAACACATTTTTCATCTTTGCCATTATGAGGGCCTTCCTCCGCCGTACTTATTTCTGCATTTTAGCCGTTGGCTTAGTCACTGCCAGCTCAAGTGAAACACGGCTCAGGCAGAAGCGTCGGGGTGGGGAGGCTGTTATTGCACCGGCCCCTCCCCAGAGACCTGTGGTCAAGCCTCTGGGTGCGCGCACACATGCACACCTCAAAGGGTGTCTGACCAACAGCTCGGCCCTGCCGTCACCTAAAAGTAACACGTGGAACAACAGGCAGTGCTTTTTGGATGGCCTTGGTTAACTAAGGCCTTGATCTTGCAATGGTTTCCACATCGGCCAATGTCTGCGTCTCACCAGGGATCTCAGAGCTGCCAATTCCCAAAGTTCACAAAACACACAGAAAAAAAAAAAAAAAAAAATATATATATATATATATATATATACAAAATAATATAGCTTTATGCATCCTCCTACTCTTCCAAAGCAAAACTCCGAATACCAGTCTTTTTTGTTTTGCTGCTCCTACGAAAGGGAGTCGAGAGGCGAAGTGATTATGCAGGGCTTTAAAAAACAGACAGATCAAACAACTCCAGCTCCCAAAAAAAACACCCTGTAAAATGATGTTACTGGGGTTACTTCCAAGAAAGTAACTAAAATTTTTACTGCAGATTTGTTAGTAAGCTTGTAAATCAATTCAAAACCAACGCTGTTTAAGAATCTGTTATGCACAGATGCAGTAAAACGAAACACATGCAGGTAATGCCGCTGGTGCTGAGAACTTCAGAATTTCCTTAAAGTAATAACTTTAATTCAGTTCTTTCTGGCATAAACTTTTTCATCCCATTATGTCAAAAACTGTATTATCCATCCATTTGTCTGTCAGAACTATTCCCCGCGGGCCCATATACCAGTGGTTCTTCTATTCTAAACCTCCCCATTACATCCTGCTATCAAGAGTCACAATTTTCAGTGAAAGTCTCTTGTGACTTTTGACAATGTTTTACAGTGAACTAGACCAGGAAGCTCAGAGTTAAAGGAAATCTTCCATTCTGGCAATGAATATGTAATAGGCATTACACTGTGCAGTATACCAAAAATGTAAGGTTCATTAAGTCTTTCAAAGGCAAGAACTTCCATGTAGCTTTGAATGAACCTGTCTTTGCGATGGCATTAGCAAATGATATTTGGGGCTAGGAAATATTAATACTACACATTAAGGAACGAATTTGTTTAAATGTTCTGTGGCTCTGCGTGGATGCAGACGATCCGGGAATAAATAAAAAGTGAATAGTTGTCCAACTTTATATGTAAATTGTCTTCGGCTTATATGCATAAGAATGCTCTTTGCTACTAAATTCCTTCATATTAACAAGTGGGAGTGTAACTAATATATAAAATAAAGTCATTCTCTTTAATGAGAATGCTAAATATTTTAGAGAAATGCACAGCTATGAAATATTGTCAAGGGCATTTTTATACTTAAGTTTAAGAACACTTATGACTTAACTGTTGAATAATTTAACACATTCAGCCTTGAAGTACTATTTATGTATGTTTTTTAATGTTCATACTTATGTTGGCTTTTCTTTGCTAAGGATTTAGGACCTTTGATTTCTGTTTATAAAATTTACATCTTTAATCTCCCAGCTCTGTGCATTTCCCTACTTGACTCCTGCAACAATATAGGCGAAAAACGCTGAGAGGAAAATGGAGCTGAAAGCCTCGTGCAGCTTGGAACGGGGATTTTAGCAAGCGTAAGGACAGATTTTAAAGAAATGAGCTCCAAGTAGAAAACCTCTATAAACATCAGCCACCTGTACGGCTCGGGTGGAGGATTTGCAAACGAGCTTGTGAGCTTTCTCCGGTAGGTAGGCGAAGAAAGCCCCACCAGCGCCCCAGCCATGACTTGCATCACGTCAGCCCTTTGTGGGGAGCCCCGGGGCATGCCCGGGGGGTGACGGGGAAATTCCCCGCAGGGCTTCTTGCGTGGGCAGGGGGACACAGCTGGCCTGGGGGATGCCCCTTTCCCCAGTAGGCGCCTGGCTCTGTCCCACCACCGCCTGCACTGAGGCATGGGGGCAGCTCTGAGCGCTTTGCGAACGTTAGCTTGAAAGCTAAACTACGTTGGCACCCAAAATGTTGGGGGTGATTTGGCTGACCACCCCGGGCGAAAGTTCTGCTGCGATATCGCATGAGATTCGCCCTGGGATAAACAAAAACATCGACCGAAACTGTTTACAGTGTATCTTGTCGCCTTTCATTACTGCATTTTGCAACACGCTGATGCTTCGTGACACGGCAGATGTAACTCGACGTGTCATACATAGAGCAGCGACTTTCAGGAATTTCTGAGACACATTTCTTTCAAAAAGCGGCGTCTCGGCCCAGCAGCTGGACCGCGAGTGCGTTTAAACCAAGGCTGGAGGAGCTGGGCTACGATGCAAAGAGCATTGCACATGGAATATTTGGTCTGACTTTTTGTCTGTATTTTATATGCTACAAGCCATAGGCAGGGAAATGGACAGATCATCTAGCACGATGGATGAGCTGCTGCCAAGCTGATGTTACTGTATAGCTATGGGCCCCTCAGTACCCATTCTGCCTCTGATAGTCATCACTTGCCAGTGTCCAAATGGATTATATATATCTGGCATGTTTATGGTATAAAGGAAGATGAATCTGAATATCTGCGAACCTTGGGCTCACAGGATGATGCATTTGGAAGGGAAAGCAAGTTTTTCAAGGGCAAAAAAAAGAAAAAAGAAAAAAAAAAGTTGTTAGGGTTTTATCAAAGGTTATTAACCTAACACCTCCTCGCATCAGGCTGCACTACCACAACATGAAGAGATCACTTAGCTGGGCAGACAGAAGGAGAGTGCTAGGATTAAGAGCAAGAGCCACCACATATTTGAGTGCAGGGACGTCTTTCAGGCTGGAAACCGTATGTGGTGGCCACTAGCACAGCGAGCTGAGTAATTTCTTCAGTGCTGATGTTGATTCAGACAAGCAGATCGGCTGGAGTAGTCAGAGGGAGCTGGTCTCATGGTGTTCATAATGTCGGGGCTGGTCGGGGCTGAGCAGGAGACCCTGGAAGAAGGAGAGCTGGGGGTGGCAGCCTGCCCTGCAAGGGACACTTGAAAGAGGCGTCCTGCTGAGCAGAAGCGGCTGCTGGGGCACATCAGCCTGCCCCCACGAGTGCCTCAGGAGCGGCTGCTTTCCAGGGCATGGGCACTCTGTGCCTGGAGAAGCAAAGTGAAGAAGCCTGGACAACTAACAGGGCCATGAGATACAGGATGGTGTAGGGTGAGGAGGAGAAAACTATTCCCTTGCAGCCCTGGACCAGATCCTCCAGCAGCGGCGATGGGGGGGCTCGGCGCTGAGCCCACCTGCACCAGCTCAGCATCCCTGAAACGTAAGTATGGCCCCGCTGGGGTCTTCAACTCGGCACCGCTGTCAACACTGTCTTTGCATCCTGGGAAGGAGATACCTAATTTGCTCAGAATAACCGCTTGCACTCTGCCTTCACTTTCTGACAGACCTGAACAAGGAGGTAATTTTGTTCCACAAAAGCAGCATTAAACGAAAATTTGTAAATAAATTGAGAGAGAATTGGAGAGTGAAAACACTCGTCATCTTCCTTAAATTAAGCAACTCAGCGTGTGTCCTTGGGATATCGGCAAAGGGATCCAGAAATCTCAACGGGAAGTCAAGATTTACAAGAGGAATTCAGGAAGAAATGAGTGCTGCAGCTGTAATGCACAAACTCACAATCTTCCCAGGCCTCGCTCCTTTAGAAAACACCAAAACCTCTGGGTCCTGTAGCTTCAAGGACCTCTTTCCTTAGAGTGCCTCCTGTAAAGCTTTATTTCCTTTTGAAGCCTGCTTTCTATTTTATTCTGGTTTTGGTGGTGTTTTGCCTTTTTTTTTTTTTTTTTTTTTGTTGTTAAGAATATATTTAGGTAGGAACTGGCCTTTACATCCACAGACACCGCGGCTATCAGTCAATCTATCAGTAAACCGCTCATGAAGTTCACTAGACAAAGGGTTAGCACAGCTAGTACCACAATAATGTAGAAACAGAAATATTACAAAGTAAAGGCTTATAAAATAATAAAAATTCTACTTAGTTCAGATACCTCCCAGTGCCTTTGGCAAAATACCTTAAGCATTCCACATAAGGCGGGCATTGTCTTTATAAGATGGCACCTCATAAAATGGTATTAAATATCACCAACGGGGCTTCATATTTCATCCAGCAGGGTTTAGGCCAGACATGTTCTATATCACACATTATTAGAATGACATCTGCTTTGCAAGTTGTGTACCCAGGAGCATACCTTGATAACTCATTTCAGCACTCATTCTCGAGGCTTCTGTGGCTTCGTAATACCTAATATGTTTAACTCATTTTGAACAGAAGTCTAAAGCCTGTCGTGGCCCTCTGGCCAAAACTGTAGCTGTCAGGCAACGGAGCCAGCTATCAAACATTACTCATTTATCATTAGTGGTGATGCAGCTGTACAGAGAAATGTACCCACTGAAGTGAAGGGCTGTCAATTGTTCCCTGTATAATACTCCTCTTCTCAACAGGGCATTTCTCCATGGATGTATAGCTAGTGCACTTCACTACTTCCCCATAGCACAGAATTTATAGTAGCAAGGAAATGGGTAACATATTTTCATTTAAATGGGTCTGCCACAAGACGAATAAAGCAATCATCAATAGAATCTATAAGCAGAGAGATGCGCCGCGCTGTTTATAAACATCACACATACGGGTGTGTATGTATAGGTGTGTGGATGCGTGTGTGCACACATGCACATGCGGTGTTTATAAATAAGCTCTCTAGATCTGTATCGGTATTTAAAAACTGGCGCATGTTCAGTATTAAGGGCTCCGCTTCCTCTTCGCTCACCGTTTCCATAAGAAGACTGGAATGTGCAATTTAGGCTTCAAATTTCCATGTCTATTCTGCTTACAAAACTCAAACACACGCTACCTTGAACTTCGCTATCCTCAACTCTGCTCCCCAGGGAAGAAAGCAGCCAGATTAAATCTATATGAGAGATCTCCTGACTGCAGACACTGCTGCCTTTATTCACAAAGGCAAAGCGCAGCAATGGTCTGGGAAAGCACCACAGTTAAGATAGTATCTCAGGCTCCTTTGAACCACTGCTGCATGCAAATATTTGTACACACCATTATGAAGGAAGTGTGGCACAAGTCCCTGCATTTTCACTTATCTCCATGCACGCGAGATACGGAGGAGGGAGACAGACTCTGGTGGCAAAGAGCACAGCTCCACCACCCGCGGCTGCCTGCCCGCTCACCCAGTGGGGCTTCTCCTCTGCAGCCCGAAAAGGCCAGAGGGAACTTGCCCGTTGCTTTCAAGGCATTCACACAGCTGCGAAGATTTCAAAAGCAGGCACTTAAAATCAGGAATCCAAATCCATTTCTAGTGGACAAATGGAACATAACTGCTACTTGTGTCTTAAATTCTCTTCACTGTCCACTTATGTCCAAGTTGCTGGAAAACGGAGATGGTCATGATGCCCTGTGCCTGCAACATGGTTTCAGATCTTTTGAGCAAGAAGCGACTTCAAACATCAGTCCCGTGAGCTGTGTGCTTCTCAGCAGGTATTAAGCAAAGCCTTGATTGTCTACCCAAATTGCTACCATCCCAGATTCTCCCCAGGTACTTTGCTGAAAACTTTGCGAACTTTCTCCAGAGAGCTTCAGGAAAGCTTTCTGCCCAACGTGGTGCAAATAAGGGACGGTAACTGTCATGCTTTTGGTCCCATTGTGCAAAATCCCCATGAATTCCACCACAAGTAATGCCACCTGGTTAACAAAACAGCAACTAAACAGCTTTCTGTGCATCATTACACATCTCTGGAACACTTACCAGGTAGGTACAGAAACCCAGTGACCAAAACACAGCTGTACTTCAGTGCTGTCCCATGTTTAAACACGGTTGCTGGCATCAACACAATTCTCACCCATAACAGGATGAGTAATATGAAAGGGGAGGAAGCCTGCAGCCCTGAATGCTGCAGACACCATGGGACTGCTTCTGGGGAAAGCTCCTTTCCACCGGGAACCAGCCAGCTGTAGACACAGGCAAAGCTGGAGTTGCCTGGGGCAGTAGTCTCTTGAAGGGATGCCGCTGGGAAGGGGAGTCCGAGTCCCACAGCCTACTTTGTTTATGCTCAGGATCATTTTTTTTCTCTTCTTCCCCACTTCTGAGCATGACTTACATGCCATGGCGCAGAGACTGCCCACTGCCTACCCCTTCCACCCTGGCCCTGGAGCAGAAAGCTTTGCATTGCTTTGGAAATACAAGCACATTTCATGCACAGCTGAAAATGAACACAGCAGAAAGGAAGATGATGAATGACAAACTTTTCCTGGCAGATGTGAGCTATAAAAAACATCATGATGTGGTAAAACAAGTTTAACCAATGGGGTTTGCCAGAAACGCAGTGAAACAGGCTTCCAGCGTAAAAATGAAAATGACACCACCAGATTCATAAAAGGAAAAAAAAAAAAAAATGAGCCTATCAAACAAGCAGCAACTTGGGATGCAGTGGGACAGTGGGATATGAAGAAAAGTGGAAACATGAAACCACCCTCTTCTGTTTGTGTGATTTCCTTCATTCATAGCCTGTGTCTGGGCTGGGGCTCATCGTGTGCCACGGAGCAGGACCACAGCTGCTGAGCCTCTCTCTTTGACCTGATCTGATATTATCTGCGTTTCCAGCCACCCTTGGAGCCTCACGTTCTCATGTTACCACGGGTCTGTACCTACTGCTCTGGCCCACAATAAACCTAGACACATTTGCGTTCACTCATTAGCTTCCTTATTTAATCTGGGTATGTGCAGAAGAGCACTGAGAGGAGGTAGTAAATGGTGGTTTCAGTAGCTGCATTTTATTGCTAAACCAACAAAACTCACCACTTGAACATGGCCCCTTCTTCTTGTTTTCAGCCGAACCCTGGACTGAATCCATCTTTCCAAGCCGGGATATACATGACTGCATAAAATCCCAGGAGCCTCTCCTCAAAATAGCCACAGGGGTTTGCAAACAAGTCGCACCGAACATCCACTTCACCCATTCCCCCAGGGCTGAGCAAGCTCTCTCTGCAACGCTCCCAGCTGCTTTTTGCTCAGAGGGTAGCGAGGCCAGAGCACAGACCTTTAGAAACATACTACAGCTAGACCATGTAGGAAAATTACTGACTTCTAAAAAGTCATTTTTGTAACATTACATGCTAGTAGAAATTACAGGTTCAGTTTTGACTACCAAGTTAAGCAGGGGCTGGGGAAGCAAGCTGTCAGCCCACACAGGAAACAGCCACAGCTGAGTTCTCTGTGCTAAATTGTATGCCAGGCTGCAGAGGTCAGAAACTGCTGCTGGAAGAAGACTGTCTCTCTCGGGGATGTGCACCTTCCTCAGGTACTGAAGGATAATTTCTCCGTCGTGTCCTGGAAGGAAAATGTGAATGGTAAAGGAGCTTCCTCTGCAATGCTGAGGCTGGCAGGGTGAGAACAGGCTCCTGCCCCTTGTGGAGGGGTGGTTCACGTGGTTAGCAAGACAACCTGTGCCGAATCTCCCCCAAAAGGGGAGAGAGGAAACCTGTTCGATGCCCACTCACAGGACGTCTGGGAGTCTTATGCTTCCTCCTAATTCTCCCAAGCAAAGTGCCAGTCACCGCTGCTGCTCACACACGGGTGGCTGTGTCTCACTGCAGCTATCTGTGCTTACTGCTTTCATTCAGGTCCAAGCACAGCCCCGTGCCCTGCAGCATTGGGCCTTATGTTGTCCTCTTGGATGCTTTTTCCACCGTGCTGTAGGTGACAGTGTGGCTACGAACCAGCGTGAGCATGCAGCTACGCTCACTGCCTGTGTGCGCACTGATTCATACGTGATTAAAGCAGTGTCTGGGCAAGGAGAGCTGAATTCAGACAGCTTCGGGTGACTAATTTCAAAATGAACATATTCTTATGATTGCACCATGGCTTTTTAAGGTTACATTATTCCCTACGGGAGACCCGTCCTTCCCATCCTTGCTCTCCCTGCGCCCCAGATGCCTTCCTCTCTCCAGACTGTTCTGTGTCACCTCCTCCTCTTCCCGGGGGAACGTGGTACCTGCAACGGCGTGGGAGCGGCCGGGAAGCAGCGAGCAGAGGGGCAGCAGGAAGGCTGTGTCCATGCTGTGCTTGCCCTGCCCCAGCCCTGCAGAAACCCCCTTCCTGTGCCGGGTTTCTGTGCGAGTCTCACTGTCTGCTGCGTGGGGTCAGCATTGGTTCGGAACACGCCTCAGTGCGCCGCTCCTTCCCACAGCTCTTCGAGGTCTGCGTTACGATGCAGGTGGTGAGTCATGCACAGATTAGTCACGGAGGAGATTTATTCTTGTCTACAGAAAGTCCAGCGTGAGTAAGGACGATGTGAGGTTGGCACCAGCTTGTTTCGGTTCTGGCCGGTGCCACAGGTGACTTTTGCCTCCTGTGCCCAGGTGCGCGGCTCCGACTGGCAGGGCAGGCAGGGCACGCGTCCAACCTCATGACCTTCTGCCGAGACCAAAGTCTTCATCACAGCCAGCTCAGGACGGGACCAGCTCATCCGGGATGCCCCTCTACAGGCCAGACACTGAACAGACTCCCAGTGATTACGGACCTTTGCTGGGCCACACCACCGATGCGTGGAAAGGCCCAAGTCCTGGTGAAGCCTCCAACCAAAGTGTACTGGAAAATGATAATTTGGATGAGCCCTTCATCGAGGCTGGTAGCAAAATGCCCCTGCAAGACTAGAGTTTTACTCTGTAGCGATGTAATTATGCAGGTAGCTAATTTCCCTATAAATCTACCAGCCACAGAGCAGGTACTCGCTAAATTACCCACAGACATTTTTAACTGCAAAAATTGTTTTTTTTTTATTTCACAGGGACAAATACAACGTCCAGCAGTAACAACACATTTCTGACTGGGAAACTCTTTGGCATTCAGTTGCCATAATCGTAACATTTAGCTAATTATTATTATTTTTTTTTTACATTCTGTATGTAAGTCGTAACTGCTAACTGCAGTGGTAGTCACAGGTCTGCAGGACGCTTACCCAGAAACTGAGCTTCTGAAACGAGGAAATGTTTTCATTCATATTTTAAAATTCCATTCATTAACAGGTGTATATGGTTTGACTTCTTCAAAGTATGCTGCAGACACAGCCTAATAAATCTCCATGACACCTCACTGCATCTCCATTTTATAGATGTGGTGATTCGAATATATCCAAGTGAAATGACTTGCCCAAGGCTAATGAAGGAATCAATGTCAGAGACAGGATTAAAAGTAGAAAAATTCCTGGCCCCCAGTCTCATAACCTAACTGTGGTCTGCATTTCACTCATATGAAAACAGGAAAGGGAAACACATCTATTTTGAATATTGTGAAAAGTAGTTCATAGCAGATGGGCAGCCTGATGTTATAAAATTGCTTTACCTTGTCATAAAATATCAATAATACACAGGATGTGGTTCTTGTCCAAGACTATAGCAAGGTGTGAACGGCACAGAATGTGTCACTGGTGGCTTGTAGAGCAGCAGAGGTTGCACTGGAAGTGTAAAATGAGCAGTCTTTGAGATGTTTCTCCTGCCCTATTCCTTAAAACCAATTTCTTCCTGTGTACTACACAGCTGGCAGAAGCTGCTTTGAAGCTGACTGATACCAGTTCAGTACTGAACCTGCAGCAAGATGCCTGTTGTGGCACCTCAGAGGTGGAGCAGGAGGTCTGTAATGCCCGTTTCTCAAATACACAGGCAGTGCCCGCTGACAGTTTTTGGTGGGTCTACCCACCTATTTCTTAGATGCTAACATAGAGCTAGGCAGCATCTTCACTGTTGCCAAAATGTAACAGGAAGACAATGCACCTGTCTAGTTGTGTAGAAGAATAAATTAAAAAAAAAAAAAAGAAGAAGGTACACTTGTGTCATTAAATATTGATGAGTAAGATTCATTGACTGAGTTAGAGACAGTAGGATATGGCTTGAAATAAAACCCCAGGAGGGCCACACCCCCTAGTATGCCCAGGGCCATCCCTTTAAAGGTAGGACAATTATAATTAATTGAGCAATCTGACAGAAAGCATACATCCATACACTGGAGCAGAAAGTGACACTGTGCACAGAGCCATCCAGGACACTTGAAGGGTTAATACTGGTTCACTAGACCAAGGACAGTAAATTCTGCCTGTGGCTACCACCAGTCTATTGTATTATTATTGCAGGCTTTAGAAACAGCTTTTAATTTTAACCCTTTCCAACCCTCTCTACTATCTTCTCTTTACATAATTGGCTTTGAATAGAATTGCATGGAATTTTCCTAGTCATACCTTTCAATTATTTCTTTTCACTTTCAGCATATACAATATTGTACAGGAAAAAAAAAAGAAAAATCCAAACAATCTGGGCCTTCTTCACCTATCACTTTTAACTCATAAAGACCAAAAACATTGCCAGGAAACAGGGCCCCTTTCGCTCTGTTGTGATCAATCCCCACTATCTGCTGCAAGGATCACTGGAGGATCCCATCCACTATCTGTTGGGAACCATGGTGCAAGTTTCCGGAGTTCTGACAAAGCCACAAACTAAATATAGATAACCCTGTCCCTCTTTCAGTCTTCCCGATGCCTGCATATGTTGACCAAACTGCATTTTTAAGTTGATGTCCTGGGAGTTGTGCACGCCTGTAAGAGATGACAAATCAAACACACGGGACCTACTGGTTACCTCTAATGAAAAAAAAACTCATTATTGCTAACCCTTTCAGCGATATGCTGAGCACATCATCAGCCCATAGACAGGCTGAAGTGAAACAACCGATGGAGAAGGGATGACACAAGGTAGTGCGGGTGATAGCAGAGGACTGACTCAGTGACCCGGGAGGTCCTTTCCAATCCTACATTTCCACGTTCATGTGTTCGTATTGAAGTTGATGGGAGACATTTCCACCAACTTCAAAGGGCTTTTATCCAGCCCCAGTTTCATCTCTTTTCAATATATAGATGCAAGAGTAACATCACGCATGATTTTCATGAGATGTGCTAATATACTATCAGTTCTGGGAGAAGCAGAATGAACCCAGGTAAATAAATTGTCCATCCTGAAGCACTAAACATGCCAACATCTGAAAAATACATCTCCTTCTATCTAAATTGCAGATAAGTCCAGCAGCATCACAACTGGATTTCCAGTCATCATTAGCCATAATCAATTATGCCAAATAAATATTATCTATTTGTGCTTTTGGCAAGTTACGTGGACACGGTGAACAAATAATTTGGTCTGGGGATTGGCTCACCAGGGCTGGTCCAGCAGCAGCAAGGAGTGCCCCAACTTCAGTGTCCCACTGTGAAACCTGCACCCATAGAGCTTAGTGTGGAAAGTTATTTAATGGGTATGGGACAGCACTCACTAGCCAGAGAAGCAAGCCACAAAATGCTCTGGGAAGTGTAGACATCTAATGTGGGTGGCCACAGAAAAAAAGGAGTGAGAAGTTAAGAACTGGGAGGGTGTATAATTACACAGTGTTTTCTTCTCCTCTCCTTTTTTTTTTTTTTTTTTTTTTACCAAACAGGCATTCAGCCTGTTCAATAGAACCACTCCAATATGTTATCTAATGGCTTCATCTTTACTTGTGAGATTCCCCATCTGTGGCCAGACTGTGCCACTGCCTCATTCAGCTGAGCAAGAGAACAACATTCATTCACTCGCTCGGATCTTAGGAGACAGGTCTTGCTCTAGAGCAACAAAAAATGAGCTGCTCCTTACTCAGGTCTGAACCTTTGCACTTAAGCCACCCTTTGACGAAACTTTCCTCTGGATTTCAACACTGCTTTTTATAGCCGGGCAGTCTGCTCGCTCCCTCTGGCTGCGTCCCTTTTTTTTTGTTCTTTACAATGGTATCACTCTGATCTATGTGGTGGTCTCACATTTTCCTCTCGAGGTTTCTGCATCAGCCTTGTTTTCAAAGCCAAATAACACAAGCAATGATTTATAATCTGTAGTTGCTTCGGAAAGATGGATGTTCAGACATAATCAGTCCATTTTGTTATTTTTTCACCTATTACACAGTAGCTGCTTCTCCTGTTTGGATGCTTCTTTACTCTCCTTTTCTGTCTCTTTTCTTATCATAATGTACCGTAAAACTTTAACTGATTCATAAAACATGGAAAATAGTATCATGTCCAGCTTAGTTCTCCTAAATGACAGAGTCACTTCTTCCTACTGGGTTCATAATGTCTCTGAGGAGGACGCCCCATGGATGGATTCAGCCACCGGGGGCACTAATACAGCCACCTGCTCCAGCTCCTCAGATGTGGTGGGTCTTTCTCATGACCAGGACAGAGAAACGACCCCACTCCATGAGAAAAGGGATGGTCCAGATGCTAAAGACACCTGATATGCTTCATGGCTGTATCTGTGTCTTCACACATACCAAAGAGGTGTCAACCTGCTGAAACCTGTCGTGTGTCCTGTGGGTCTCATGTCAGACACCCCAGTGTCAGGAAAGAGAAGGGAGAGAGACTGAAGCACATCTGAGCTTCTGCTCATTAAGTACAGGGAGTGCATCTACGAACTGCAGACGCAGGAATGGGAAATCAGCACTGATTCAGCTCCTCATTGTAATACGATTGTAAGATGGTTTAATCGGTTGTCTTCTACTCCATTCAAGTGCCAGCTTCAAGTCATGGGTGTTAAAGGCCCACAGCCAGCAACACAGACCTTGGGGTCTTGCCATGGCCTTGCTGATGACATCTGAACAAGCAGGGGAAATCACATGTGACAGGTTGGCAACAAAACAGCTAGTTTTGAGAATAAGGGCTTAGTCCTCACTCCACTGTCATGCTCTGCAGACAGCTAACAGCAATCCCGAGAGACCCTTTTGTGCCTCAAAATGAGCGATGCAAGGACGCTGACAAATGCAGCAGACAACTTGTACATGTTGCAACACTCGATATCCAAAGCAGAAGGGTCTTGCGTGAGGACCAGCGGAGTCTCTTCGTCTCTGAAGCCCCGCGTGCTCCCCGAGCAGCCTGGATCCACAGGTGGCACAGGTCTGATGGAGTCAGATCGAAGCGGAGTTCCCGGACAGCCTGTGTTTGGGTGCAGAGCGGCTCAGACAGACCTGCAGAATTGCTCCAGCTGACTTCATGATTATCTCATCAGCGGCCACATGTCACAGAGGAAACTCAGTCATGGTTTGCCTTAATTTACAAGTGTCATCTCCTACAAGTGGAAAGAGGAGCATGAGAACAGCAAAGCTGAACTGATTTGTTCTGGCACCAGGACTGCAATGTGGCAAGATATACCTATGACTGTCACATACAAATTTAGTAGATAGCATGCTTGCTTTTTATTTGATTTTTAGCAGGTCTCTCCACAATAAATATAAGAGCAGAATGCATAAACAAAACACTTGGCACTTACAGTTTATCTTGGTGACGGAAAATTTGATTGATGAATAATAAGTTCAGAAAGTGGCAAATGCTCAACATAGGGCTAAATAACCTTTTGTTGCCTTTTTTTTTCTTTTTTTTTTTTTTTTCACAGCTCAGTTTCTCTTAGCTTTTACTCCTCCTGCCTTGAAGCTGCTTTGTTCTAGTGCTTCATCAGCTAGTGGGAAAAAAAAAAAAAAACTGTCCTATTTGTTTCTTATATACTTTCACTGATCAAGTTGCTTATTGCCAGGGAAAGACTTGAAGAGAGATCTTCTGAGTGTCACGTTGCTTCCTCCTTTCTCTTTCACTTCACTGGGACAGAGCCTGTGAGGCAGACCTTCCTGCTTGCAAAATGGTAATTTTAATCCCAATTATTACGATTACTGCAATACCAAAAGAGGGGAGGGGTGCACACAGGAAAGCAGAGCGAGGTGGCTTGAAGGAAACTCCAGTCGAAGTAGACTATGTTCATAAAGCACAGAAGAAAACAACTATTGTACAGAGAGGGAAACTGAGGCGCAGAGCCTTACGGTGCATTGTGTCCAGGAGCATACAGGGAAGAGAGGCAAGCTGGGCCGCGCGGCTCCCAGCCCTGTGCCTTAGCAACGAGACCACTCTGCCTCTGCGCGCAGGCTCGGCGAGAAGAAGGGGCAACCTTCTAGGAGGGAAATCCTTGCTGGATTAAGCACTTTGCCTGCTTTTCTCTTCTCACCCCTTCAAAGCACGGAGGATGGGGAGGGGGCAAGGTGGTGAAACGGCACCCATCCTCCCCCACTCTTCATCCCACCCCACATCCAGCGGGGTGTCGGGGCTCCTCAGCGGTCCCCAAAAGCTTGCACCCTCGGCCGGGGAGGAGGGATACGATTTGTAATTGCAATACTTTCATTACCGTCTCTTAGTTCTTCGCACACTAATGTCAAGAGCTTTGTCTTTGTAGTGTTATTGGCATTTTTCATCATATTCATGAAGTGTGGGTCAATTTTCTTCAAAAGGCTCACTTCGCCAACTTGCCACAAAGACAGACAGTAATAAATTCTACTAGTGCACAGCGAAGGCTTCGTAGCTGCAAGCAACAATAAAAAGCAATGAGCTGGGTGTCACTAAGTAACTCCAGTTTACACTGCATTTTCTTCTTTTATTGAAAACTCAGAATATGAATTTATTAATGAATACACAGGCCTACTTTGAAGGGGTGTGGGGGGGGTCCGAGTCAATTTATTTGGTATTCACACAGTGTGTGCCTACATTGTATTGTTTCATCATTTTATGGCCAGGCACAGCTTGTTAGGCTGTGGCCCTCCAGAAAAAAGCAGGCTCATATAGCAACACCTTGACGTAGATGTACAGCTGCTTTCACTGTGGCTGTCTCACCTTTAGCCCCGTCTGTCTACTGCCGGCTTTCATTTTCCGCATTCATACATCAATAAGCTTTGCATGCTGACACCTAATTTTGCAGGCTACTTTGGTTATGGAGGCCGTGTTTTGCATATCACTACCCACCCCCTTCTGACATCTACTGCCTTTAAAGAGGGAGAGAATAGAGAGAGCACGAAAGAGGGATTCTTTTCTTCTCAGCCTAATCAGAGATTTCTTTATATTTGTCAAAAGCAGATCTGCCAAATCAACTTTAATTGATTCTTCCACAGTTCTCGTGTATGATTTTTGAAGGACTGGGCTTGTGTTCCAAGACACAGTGTTGTGTTTCAAACAAATATGAGGTTTCTACAGCAAATCAAATTTGGATGCCAATTAGTTAGCATTTTCCATTCCAATTAAATTTGAGACCTTTCTGATTTTGAAAGACTTGTATGTCTATGCATGTGTGTATGTATGTATTCGTGTGCACCTATCTGTATCTATTCTACATATACATAAAGATATATACGTATAAAATATTTAAAGTGCCCTCGGTGCTCTAATAAGCAGGGAGGGGTTACATCCATCCATTTAAATATACATTTTGGAGGATTTTTTTCCACCTTGTTTATTTCACAAGGGCTTACCAGCCCATTCTAACCTGTTATGTGACACCGCAAAGGTTTTTACTTCTCAGTCAGGTGGCTAATGTCATTATATCGTTGACAACTCATAAAATGTTATAATCTAATAGGGCTTTCCCTCCCCACACGCACTCAGTGAAAGCTCATTGTAGCAAAGAAAGGATTAGGGGCAAAAGCAAGATTAATGGTTAAAAAAATGGAAGCAGGCGGAGTCCAGATACAATACTGTAGCTTAAAAACAAATATAATTTGTATATTAAAATGCATCTTTATCTAACTAGATTTACTCTAAATAAGCCAAGCATACTATATAAGGCATTTCCTACTGGATACTGCATATTTCAGCAAAGACTGTATATTTGTTTTGAATGAATTTTAAAATAATAAACTCCTCAAAAATCAGGTTTTAGGCAGACTCATAACAGAGACTAAGACTGAATCCAATGCTACAATGATGGGAAGGAAACAAAAGCTTGTTTAGATCACCTAGAACTAACCTGCGCAGTCACTGTCAACCATAAAACTATCCATGACAGGACTGTGCTGCAGAGGAGAAATTTTCCTGGCACCTGGGGCTCCGATTGCCACACAAGGCGTAAATGACCGGCCAGTGAGTGTTCCCCTCTCGGGTCCCCAAAAGGACCTCAAGACAGACAGACAGCCCAGCTCCAGCAGACGTCAGGAGCAGGCAGACTCCCTCCTGTACTCTTACAGGGCCTCAATAGCACGGCAGCAAGGAATTCACCCCCAGCAAATCTCAGGTGGGAACAAGCACATGCCTGCCTTTCTTTGGCAAAGAGATTAATTAGTTTGTTCCTGTTATAAAACATAAGTTAAGGAACAAAGACCTGAGCTCAAAAAGGTGAGAAAATCCAGACATACTTCACCGGCAGGGAAAAACAACCAACTTCAGGTAGGTTGGAGCTAGTACACCCTGCGTTCTGTCCTCCTACATGTGACTACTAGCCTATGCAACCAAAAGCAGCAAAATGAGAAATTACGATGGCTATTGAACACTACTCACAAATTCACAGTGTCGCATCCGATGTCAATTAGCGTGCCTGTTTACATAATTGTTATACAAGGGGAAAATCTACAGTGTTAAACAGCCCTCAGATTGCATTTCTGGATGGGCTTTGTTTTGTGGAGTGTTTAGCACACGTAGAATAAAATCCGTGGGAAACCTGCCTGGCACGAGATCTTTGACGGATTCATATTAGGAGAGGTTTTTTATGTGGCTTTACATCAAATTTTTCAAGAGAGTTTCTCTTTACACCTAGGTAAAAGCAAGCCTTTTGGGTGAATGTTCAGACTTGCTGATAGCTTAAATTTTGATTTGACTGAATGGACAAGGCTGAGAAGGGAAATTTCAGAGAAGCATGAAAACATTTTGAAACTTTCAAAACAAAAATGTCTCAAGCCTTTCCTATGAATACTCTTCTACTGCGATACCCTTTAATTGCTGCCTTGCATAAAAACAAAAGAGGTCAATGTTGAAATAAAACTCTGAAACCAATGATGAATGTTAAACTGGCTTTTCATGGTTATGTTCATCTTTTTAATTTTTTTTTTTGTTCTTTTTCTTTTTAATCGGAAAAAGTCCAGAATTTCATTTTTGGTTCAGCTGATGATCAATTTTTCTTCTATATTTCAGGATGTCTGCAATAACACGCCAAATCCTCTACTTATCTCCCATTGTGCTGACTTCTGTAAAAAATGTAGCCCTTCAAGCTACAAAATGATACAGGAAAAATCAGAGAACACACAATAAAGTCTATAAAATTATGAGCAGTATAGGGAAAGCAAATAGAAAAGAATTAGTCATTATTTCTCACAGCATAAGAACTAGGGTGCACCCAATTACAAGGCAGCAGGTTTAAAATAGCCCATAAGAAACACTTTTACAAAGAATAACTAAATTATGCAACTTGCTGCACAGCATGTTGCAAAGGCCAGGAATATAAATGGATTTGAAACGCGATTAGACAAATTCGCAGTAGAGGTCTGTGGAGGACTGCCGAGCACCACGATCTGGTGCTGCCTCGACGCTGGAAGGACTGAAGACGCTGCCTGGTGTGGGTTGGGCACCTTCCCTCTCCATGCCCCGTGTCCTGACAGCGCCCCGGCCACGCCATCACGCCCGGACGGCGACATCACCCTTGCCAAGAGCCACCCATGATGTGATACCACAGGGACCTCCTTGGCTGGCTGGCTCTGATGGCAGGCCCTAAGGGGAGCAGCAAGGAGGGCTCCAGGCTGGAGCAGTACCTCCAAACCCCCGAGGTAATCACACCTCTGCCAAAGGCACGCGAGCCCTTGATCCAGACCACACATGCAGCAAAAACAATAGTGCTGATGAGTGATTAGGTTGCTTTGTCTGTGAAGTGCTCATACCAAGGTGCACTTGTGTATCTGGTATGCAACAGTGCTGTATATTAAGGTCTTTATATATTTGTCACTTAAGGATACTTAATTGTAGGGTAAGCACAAAACAAGAAAATTCAAAGAGGGCCACAGGCAGATCTGAAAACAGTGACAAGAAGTGCCCTGTTCAGCTGCAGGAACGGGGTTGAGACATCAAGATGGGCACGTGAATGTGCCGGGATTGAGCCGTCTTTAACCCCTGGCAAAGACCGGAGCAGAAGTTTTCAACCATTTTTTGTTTTTTAGATCCCTAACACTTCCAGTGGAGACACAATTGCCTGTAGTAGGGAATTAAAGCCTCCTGACAGAAGGCTTTTTTTGGTTGCCTTTCAGGCACCCTTTAGAGAAGTGGCTCAGAGATGCTCTGGGAGATGTGGCCCACAGCTGGAAACCTACAGGCACAGGAGTGAGCAAAGAGATGGGGACAGAGACAGGGAGCGTCTGAGTTTGGGGTTTAGCTTTACCACCCACCATTCCATTTCCTATCTAACCGTGGTAAAAAATAATAGAACAGACCTTCATTTTCCTTCACAGTTTTAAGGTTAACAAGGACTATTAGATCATCTCTTCTGACCTTTTACATCCAGAGGCCATCAGATTTCCTCCAGTTTATGAGTACCTCCATAAAATCACAGCCTAGATTAAGTTCAATCATCAGTGAGGGAAATAAACCCGCTCCAGTCAGAAACGGATTTGTCTGAGGTTCAGTACGTGCCGCCATGTGCACTCTCATTATTCACATCCTTTCTAATTACTCTACTATTTTCCCTTTATATCCACAAACACGTTGTTAAAATACCGGGAATATTTAAATGACAGCGGTATCCCCATTTTGGTCACACTCTGTGACCACGGTAAGAAGGGTCCCCAATGGGAAGACTTGGACGGCCTAACCAGGCAAGGCAAGGCAAAAAAAAAAAAAAAAAAAAAAAAAAAAAGAGAAATCATCATTCTCCCGATCTCACATAAGCCCAAAGAGATTAAACGATTAGTCAAAAGTCACCCAAAAGTCGGTGGCAGAGACGGAGCTGAAATCTACTTTCTCAAGTCAAATCCAGAGTTTTAATCACCCGAACACCCTTCCTCTCCCTTCATTGCTTTCATTTATCATTTCAGGCTAGGCAGACTACATCGAAATGATGGCTTTGTGAAGCATAGAAACACAGTTTTACGGGCAATAAACAATAAATATGAACCTGAGAGACATCTCCACGAAACCTCCCTTCCAAAAACGAGTCCATTTTCTTTTCTTCTTCTTTTTTTTTTTTCCTAGAAGATGGCAAAAGCCTTCCCTTCCCCTCCCGCCCGCACCCCTCCGCCGGGCTCCGCCAGCTCCCCGGCACAGCACGTTGGCTGTGGGATGGCACCGAGCGCTCCCTCTCCCTGCCAAGATGACAAAGTCCTGGCTGGCTCAGCCGCCGCCTCTGCCAGTGTACCAGAGAATCGGTTGTGCGATTTCATTTAAGCGCTGCTAACTAATTATTAACTGTAGGCTCAGCATTCAGGGTGCAGACAATGGGATCAGCCAGGCACCGCTCCACTGGCGGGGGGGCACCACCGTCAGCACGGGTTTCTTTTTAATTATTGTGCAGTGGAATCAGTCCTGGAGAAGCGAATTGAAAAGTATACAAAATTCTGATTAATAACCAGGGCGGCTTTTTTTCAGTTTTTCTCCAAGTTCCCGCCCACAGGACCCCAACTGTCTTTTCAGCTGTAGTACCAAAACCCGCATGCACTTTAAAAACCGGGATAAATCATTTTGCCTTACAGGACTGCTCCACGGCAATGAATTTTGCAGAGCTGAGCCCTAAACCTGCCTCTGAATCCAGACTTCTGTGTACCCTGTGTGCGGACCCACATTTGAACTCTGAGGATGACTCCTGGATGGTCTTGTTTTCTGGCACCTCCAGACAGGACATAAACCACTTGACAGGTTGGAGAGGCTCTGCGCTGGACTGAGGCCCAGATTTTACCATCTCAGGCCTTTGCTTGACGCTAGGCTTTGCTTTGTGTAAAGGCTGAGCCCATAAGGTATCTGTGCTGTCTCCTCTCCCAAGGAGAGCTATGCATCCCCAAAGATGGGAAATCTTTGTGATTTAGAAGCTAAAAGGGTGGTTTAGGACTTGCTGCTTGTATTAACAAGTCTGTCTTGTTGAGATAATTGTGGTTGCACTTCTGTTAATGTCCAGTGGGGCAATTCAGGACTTTCTGCCCCCTTCCCAGCTGCACTGAGTAAGGGAGGCTACTCTGGCATCAATGACCTAGCCCTACTTACAGTTCCATCCCTGAGAATTTGACTCTCTTTCCCTCTGGGGTTAGTGGTGGTTGTCTGGAGGTGTCACTCCTGCTACTGAAGGCTGCATTTGAAACCACACGTGTACTGGGGAGGCTGTCGAAATCTTCTTTCTTTTCATACGGGTTCAGCTAATGGCCAGTTTTCACCATGAATCCAAGGAAAATAATAATAATTTGTCCGGGAAGCATTGCCTTCTATATCCTCTAGCGTTCGAGTCACACTGGCTCTGTTACCTTTAAACTGCCAAACTACAGACCGGGTCAGGTTCACTGTGAAAGAGGTTGCAGCCTCGTTCAGAAATCGGGAGCAACTCCAACCCTTAGCTTGACTTCGCAAGGTGTTTCTTCATCTCTGCAGCCTATTAATTAACATGTTCGCATCACAGAGAAAAAGCCAAGTGAAATTTTTATTCAAAATAATAGGAGAAAAAAAGATTCTGGGTCTTCTGATAGAAGTGCTCCATCCTGGGAAAGCTTTGCTCCATGTAAGGGAATTCCTGAGGCTGCTGTATCGCACAGAGCAGGCACGTGTTAGGGTCTGAACGCGAACCCAGCCCTTTGGCGTGGCAGCCCGTGCCGTACCTGCAATGAAACCTCTCCTGTAAATGGAGACATCAGAAGGAGACGACATTCCCCAGGGGCAGGGGAAATGTTATGTGAATCATGCCTGACTCTGCTCAGGAAACATCTCTCTTAGTTCTGAGTGAAATTCTATACCAAAGACATATATTGTTAAATTAATACTTTTCGTCCTTTCCACTTCCAATACCTTGGTAGTGCTTTTTCTCTAAGCACTTATTAAAAAGAAGGAAGATATAGCCTTGCACGTGGCTAATAATTCTTCCCCAATTTTTCTCAATTTACCCACGCAACACTCCATCTTCTTCTTCCTCAAGCCTTCCGATTTCGAGTCGTGATGCATTCAACCCGGCGTCCTGGCGCTGCTGCTGCTCAGGCTTGCTGCTGCACGGGTCGGCGTGCAGCAGGGACCCCAGTGCACACCTGCTGCCTTCCATGCCTCGCCGAGGTGCTGGGAGGAGGAAAGAGTCCTCGGAAAGGTGGGTAGGAGGCAGCGAGTCATTCTCGGGTCGTACCAGCTCTTACAGCGCCATCCCTCAGCCTCAGCATGGTGGGGTGTTGTGGGATGCCGCGTTTGACTCTCAACAAACTGCGTTGCCAGGACGACGTTTATTATGATCCATAATGCGAATAAAGGATGAAACTGTACACGGCGCACTGATTTGCTATAACTGTCATCCGCGATGATAGCCTCTAGTTTATACCTCAAATGAATTTTGCATGGATGGTGCCGATGCTACCAAGAGCTGCAGAGGTGTATTTCACAAAGCTGCCTGGGCCTGGCACGAAGATCATGCCACTTTAAACAGCGAATCTGTTATTGTGATGTTTGTGAGAGGAGAACAAGTGGGAAAGTCACTTTCAAGTGCAGCTCAGTGCTCTTTTAATGAGGAATGGGGTCTTCTTCAGAGTCAGCCAACTACTGAGGAGGAGCTGACACCCTTAGTAGTCAACATCCTCAAAACAGCTGACAGCTCCAGATAAATCAGTTTGTGTACTTCCTCCCCTTCTCATATCACCTGCAGTGACAGGAAAGCACTAATTTCCTTTGAGAGGGAGAGAGATGGATGCAGGCGTGCATCCTGGGCTTGTTGATCCTTCAGTGTAAAATTAACAAAAACAGAGGCCGGGGAGAACTGGGAATAGGCACAGCACTTTGTCAAGAGGAAGGGTTTGCCGTGGTACGGCCCCAGATTCATCATATGGTAATTTACAAATATGCATACGACAGAGTCACATTGCATTAGCCCCTGCAAGAAGCAGCTATGACAAATACGGGGCGTTCGGCGAGCCGACTGCCTGGCTCACAGCTGGAGCTCTGCCCCACGCAGCACGGGCAGGGCAGCACCCCACGAGCTCTGCTGCCCGCAGAGGGGACCCCGGGAGCTCCCGGACACCGTCCTCTCCAGCGGGGCTGCCCCCGTACTGAAAAGCTGCGATTGCAAATTGTGGTCCCAGTCCCAAACCTGAACAATCAAGTGCCTTAAGGACCCTGGGATGCACAGCACCCTCGCTTGCTCATCCGCTGCCCAGGGCGATCAACAGGGAGCTGAGCAGCGAGCGCACCCGCTCACACAGACAGTCCTCCCCACGCACTTCCCAAATTCATTACTCTGATGCTGTCACATGGCTAAATGATGTTATAAAAATTAGATACTGCAGGCCATTACAAGCAGCGCACACTCTGCTCAGAACCCTACTGAAGAAACCCGCCAGACAAAACCATGGTGAAATTTCTGCCCAGCAGCCAGGGCAGCTCACAGCTCCCCCCACCAGCAGCCCCAGGCAGCAGTTTTGGCAGAGCTGCTCTCCCTTCCTTTTGTACCGTCCCTTCTGAGGGTCGGCTCGCTCCAGCATGCTCACTGACCGTCACCTTCCCAGACACAGGCTCTGACATGAGGCGAACTGAAACCAGGCAGAAAGGAAAGCAAGACACCCACGCTGTTTAAACAGGGATCTGAACTGTTCCCAGTGACCCTGTCCCAGGGAGGATCTTGCCCAAAACCAGACACGCGCTGTCCAGGGCTGAAGACAGGCTGCGTCCCTAGCCTCTGCTTGACGCACACTGTATTTCAGCAGCATTTAAGAGTCCGTCTCCTGCACAAGGACCTTTCAGTGAAACTAAGAAATGAAAAAAAAAAAAGCTCTAAAAATATACATGAGAATCTGAATAATCTTGTCTCTCAACTCCTGTTTTCCTAAGCTGACTATAACTGCGGTGGTGCTGTGATGCATCAGGTTACGTTAGTTAAGTCACCAATGATTTCATCATACATATAGATATTATTTCATATATATATACACACAAAGGGATACGATTGACGTGATCAAAGGAGACAATCACAGCAATGACATGTTGGAGCAAGAAACCTAAAAGGAGGTATTTGCCTTACAACCTTTTAAAAACAATTATGAATTCACATTTTAAATAAACGTGTGTATCTATATACACATACATAAAACTATAAATACATCTAGACATGCATGCATGTGTGCGCACACACACATGTATAATCACATACACATGCTCCTGTGGTTTTCTGCCTAAACTAGCGCCATGTGTTGTACGTTATCCCAGGGCCCAGAGCAGAGAGGCTGAACCCACCTCTGGGCGCGGGGGGGGGGGGTCAGGCAGCTTCTCCCAGAGCAGAAGCCCAGCGAGCTGCCCCACGCAGGGACCCCGTGCCCACGGGCTGAGCACGGGAAAGCCGAGCAGCGCAGAGCCATGTGGAACAAACGAGGCCATCTCAGGGGAAGCAAGCCAGCAGTGCTGTTCCCCATCTTCTGCTGCGTGCCAGGCTCTTGGGAGCTCACAGCCTTCGCAGCCTCCCCGGCTGCAGAGCACGTGCAGGACGCACCCCACGCAGCCCCACGCGCTGCCCTGTGCTCTGTCAGTGGCCATACCCGCCTGGGGGACATAGAATTACATGCTTCTGGGCAGAAGCCCTCGCTTTTGGTACAGTTTCAGACTAAGCTGGGTGTTTTTTTTCTTACACTGTTGAGTATTTCAGGGGAAAAGCTCTTTTGTGTGTAAATAACTGTTAGGTGCTTTTTTTAAAAAAAAAAAAAAAAAAAAAAAAAGAAAGAAAAAAGAAAACAGAGAAAATTCATAAAAAAAGCAGACAGAATTCATTTATATGAAAAATAGAGGGATTAAACATAGCCAATAAATTACAATAAACTGTCCACAGCGAACAATGCCACCAGATGACCATAATGGAGATCCAGTGCTCTTGTGCTTTTATTAAAAGAACAAAGCACTGCAATTAAATGTAAAATCCGGTAATATGTCATCGTACCTTAAGCATCCTTTTCTCATTCATTGAACACTGTCCTCTGATTTAATTGAAGCCTCTGGTCCCTTTGAGACAGCAACAGTCCTTACTCTAGGCCAAGTTTAGCATTTCATTATTTAGTAATCTGAGATGGAGTCATGCTATTGACTCTCAAGCAATCCTCTTTGCTTCTTATAACAAAAAGGATGCCCACAGAAATAATTGATACCACATTCTACTCTCTAGTAAATCGTCCCTTAGTGGATTGTGAAAAGAGGTTTTTGATTTAGACTTAAGAATAACAAAAGTTGGGTATATTTTTCACTGATGACCCCCATATGACATGTCCATAACCCCTTTCACAGCAGGAATGTTGGCCTAAAGGCATTTTAGCAGCTAAAATGAGTGACTAGAGGCTTTCCAGGTTTTGTTATATATATTCCATATATAAGTGATGCCTTCATACAGGAAAGCCATTTCTTTCTATAGAACAACTCGCTGCAGCCCTGATGCGGCCAAGAGCCGACACTCTCCTGGCTGGTATCAGGCAGCCATCGGTGCTTAGCACCTCATAAAGGCAATCAGCAACTTGCAGATTCATTACGGTTTTGCACGCTGGAAATGGGCTGAAGCCGCGTGGGGCATTTGCTTTCCTACATGAAACAAGCCAGGCGAGTCCGGCACCGGCTCCAGGGCTGAGGCCCTGAGATCAAGAATGGCGTTAACCTGTTTCCCAGCCCCAAAACACCCTGACTTTGGGCAGAGAGCCCCTGCCAGTCCCTGGCCGCTGGCACTGAGCTGAGCCCACCCGCTTTTCCTACTGGAAAAAAGGTGCCGGTCTGTAGGATGGCTTCAACACCCAGGAAGGTGGCACTCCCCTAACTCCTCTTGCTTAATGTGCAAGAGAGAAGTAGGCAGTGGTGGTGCCTACTTTGTGTTCAGCTCTCTGGTTCTGGCACTGGGAAAATGTAAAGTTGGTTAGCACACAGACGAGATGTAGAAATAGGGATGCATCCAGGATTAGGACCTCAGCCCTCCCATGCATGACAAGAATCAAAAAGGAAAGCCTACCCAGCCGCCTCCTTGCTTCCACACTCTGGCACCTCTTGTTCCTCAGAGCACTGAAAAAAGTGAGTTCTCACCAACTTTGGCAAACCAATGCCTATTAATCAAAGATGGCTGTTTCCTCTGGAAATCTGCACCATTGCTCCCAGGTGATGCAAGTGCAGAGCTAAACTGGGGGCAGATAATAATAAATGCAAGAAACCTGCAGTTACCACTCACACTAATGGGAATTACACAGGTGGATGGGGGAAGAGTCCCCTCGTGGGGCTGCATCGCATAGCCCTGACCTCCGCCCACAAGCCTGCACTCCAGCTCAGCTGCATATAGTTCTGTAATCTATTTGCCACGTTAAATATTTCAAATTTTAAAATGTCAGGGTCAGAGCCAAAACAAAGCATTATAAGGGATAAGATTTTAATTCATCCAGTCCTGCGGGAGACATGGGGAAGGAGGAGAAATTCATGCCAATTATTTTGCGTTTTGGGAGAGTTATTTGACTGTAGGGCCAACCCCTACCAGAGCAGTTTTCTGCGAGTTTTGTTTTGTTTGTTTGTTCCTCTTCTCCCAGTACTCAAATTATCTCCAGGTCCTTAGATCCATTAGACTAATTAATATTAAGAACATATGCATATGCAAATGAGGCCATGGTGCCCATATATTTCACTTTACATGACAGCTTGAAGTGTAGTTGTGTGAGTCAATCAAATGCTATAAATTTGCTATGCACAAGAGATCATTAATATTAATTGGGGCATGGGCACTGTGCAGTAGCCCATGCCACCATTAGAAATGGACCCCTCGCTTTAATTGTTCAGCAGATCCTTTTTTTTTTTTTTTTTTTTTTTTAAATCAACGCCTATGTCCTGATTAAAATATGTATTTTTTTTCCCAGGTAGTCTTCAGAACAGTATCCGAATTGTATTAAAAAATACAGAGCAGACCTTTTCTAAGACAGATGGCACACAATGAGGTTAAAAAAAGTATCTTGAGATCCAACCAGCAAGAACAAAAAAAAAAATTGCTTGCATTGTTGTTTTCATTATCTTGCTTCTGTCATTTCATGAGCTTTGTATCTTGCAAGGAAAGAAAGAAGGGAGAAAAACTGTGAAATTAATCTTTTGTGCATGGCCTGATAAAGAAGAGACATGCTCAGACAAAAGATAGACTGAGAGAAGGTACCGTGATTGATGACTAAAGTAAAGGTGTCAGAAGAGTATTATGTAAATTACTGGAGGCACAGACCATTTCAGAGAGAATGAGAGGGAGAGGGGAAGCCAGAGAGAGAGAAAAAAAGGACTGCAGAGTCGATGTCACCAAGACACTGGTCCCCAAGCGCCAATTTCTTGCCATCTTTCATCTGCTCAGACAAGCTCACCTCACTTTCTATTTGGTTTGCACAATGTAACAAAGGAGGAAAAAACTGTCAACATTAGCATGAATACAGCCCAAAAGCGGGGTTCGAGCTCACAGCGTCTGAAGTGAATCGGTGAGACGGGAACTTTAAGAAAGGCAGCCTCAGCGCTCCTACGTGTGTCGGCAGCAGCAGTGGCTGGGAGCCGATTCGCTCTCTATTTTGTGTCAGAATCAGGATTCAGATAAACAGGTCCAGGGTCTTTCTCTGTGCTTAACACCCAGCTTTATATCTCTCCGCCTCTGCATGCCCTGGCACCCCGCCGCAGGCAGAGCCCGCGTGGACCCGCCAGCAGCCACCCACACGGCTCTTCTGCCCGGGCACCCTTTTAACCAAACCCACGCACGTACCCGCAGCTGGACAGAAAGAGCAGGGAGAGCCACAGAGCTGACACTCACCAACCTCTGCCCAGAAAACCCACACACGATGGCCCCGGCACAGCCCGTCTCTGCCCCTCTGCTCCCTTCTGCACTCCAAGGGCTGTGCAGAGCTGAGCTTGTCCTGGCTCCGTGGCAGCCACCAACTTCCAGAAGGAGTCGATGCAAGCACGCTCCCAAAGGATTTATACCAAGAGAAGATAGGTTTGGTGTCCCATGCCACTGGTTTGCACATCCCAAGAGGATGATGTAGTTAATTAACGGCAGGAAAAAAGATACCTATTTTTGTAAATTCACCTTTCTCAAAACAAAAAAAATAAATGTGAAAAACACAGAGGGCTTTCAGGAAGCTTTCCCTTTGTTCCTGACTATATGAATAATCTGGTTTCTGCTTTAAAACCAATTATTACATATCGTCTTTTGAATTTCACCTCTGCCGTATCTTTGCCCCAATTTAATTTGATCTCTGGCTTTTATTCAATAACTTCATTTTCCAAGGAAAAAAAAAGAACTACAGATGGACACCTGGTAAGAAGTGAAAGAAGCATTCAAGGGGAAGAAAATACCAAACTGGTGTTTTGGTAGTAGGGCACTGATGAAGTGCCCTATTCCACCCTACACGTACTCCTGAGATGCTGGGCTGAAGGTACAGGATGTGCTCTACACACCAACTAAATGCCCTGATAGCCACCCCATAGGGTGGATCCCTGTGTTTAAGGTAAAAAGACGAGAGAGCCGGGAGCCGAGCAGCCAGCCCACGCTCACCTCCCCTATCCATCTCCCCTGGCAGCTCAGCAAGAGCCCTCAGCCAGACCCTGCCCACAGACCAAACGCCGTGTGCAGGATTGGGGTGAGGATGGCAAACCCGGCACAGCTCCCGGCAGGAATCGCTTTGGTAGGGAGCACAAGTGTGCAAATGAAGCTGCTTTCCAACTTCCTTCCTTCTGATTCAATCAGCTATCACATGGCTTTCATTTCGAGTGTTGAGAGACATTATAATGAGATTTAATAACAAATTGTTTCAATTTTGTGTCCCCTATAAGTTCTGTTGGCCAGGCAAGATAGTCCATGGAAAAAAACATTTGTTTCTTCTCACAGTTTTTTTTTTTTTTCCTTTTTTGACTCTTTTTGCACCATGAGTGCAACAGTTGGAAAAAAAAATTAAAATCCAAAAGAGGCAGCTATTTCTATAGCATCAATTTGTCCCTTAAAGAATGAAATGATAAAATGAGTGGGGGAAAAAAAAAAAAAATTAGATGTCCTGGGCACCAAGTTCTGTGCAAATCAGTTTTTAAAGTATGAGTGAATTCACATTTTAAAGAATACTTTAGTTTGCAAGATTGAAATTCTTTTTAAGAAGAAACTCTCAAAGGAAGTTGTCATTTTAGGCTGCACAAACCCAAACCCTTCCAAAATCAGGTGCTTAGAAAAAAAATTGAAGCACTTTAATAATTTAAATTGCTCCCCTTTGCACATGCCCAGAACCCAAATCCCTTTTCTAACTGAAGTGCTTATATAAAAATTTGACAGCTCTTATAATTTTAAATTGCTCTACACTGAGTATGCCCAGAACCTTGATCACTTCCAAATTCAAGGGCTTATAAAAATTTGAAGCACTCCAATAATTTTAAATTGCAATGCACAGTGCAGAGTGATTTAAAATTATTGGACTGCTTCAATTTTTTTAAAAGGTCTTCAATTTGGAAGCGAGTCAAGCAGCATTCTAATACAGTAGTTTAAGACATACTGTACTGATCTAAAATTTAACATCTAAAAATAATGAAAATTAAACCGAATACACTATTTAAAAAGTGCGGAAGGTTTTCCCAAACACACCTAGGAAATACGGAAATCCACAACTTCGGACTCTTTGGTCTTGCCTCTCAAATGAGCCAAGAGTGAAGAGTTAAGAGGAGACGCTCAAGACGAAACCTCGGATGTAAGGTGAGCTCCAACCCACAGGCTGGGCACCCTGAAAGCCCTGCTAGAAGCCCCCAGGGACAGACGGGAACAGGAAGGGTAGGTGCTTACACTGCGAGAACCCCAGTGATGGCAGGCTGCCGCACGACAGCAAGTCTGGCAGCTGTCCCTGCAGCCGTGGGGAGAATTTGCCCCTGCGAACCATTTCCTTCGGGTTGGAGAGGTGCACGGGGGGCGGGAGCTGACACCCCAGCTCGGGGACAGGCATGGCAAAGAGTAGTCGGGGCCCTGCGGTCCCCGGAGTGATGGAGGGGTTTAGACTATTTGCAGATCTGCTGCTTATAGACCAGCGATTTTTTGGATGGTGTTTCTGTTTCCTCTCAAACCATATGCTTTCCAGTGAGGATGCACAGCAAGTGTCCCATGCATGGTTCAAAGCACTGACTCCCCACTGCTTTGCTTCATGAAGAGTGGAAATACATAATTTCCACTAGGTTTAGTGTTAGACACTGGCTCTGTGTGTAAGTCTTTTTGGCAGCTATTTGTTTCCCTTTCAAATCTTGCCCTTTTTTGGAGGTGATTTATATTAATAAACTGTTTCGGATCAGAATTGGCATGATATGTAAAATCCATGCCTGTTTGGTATTTCTGTTGTGTATGCTTAATTTGAATGGTGGGAGCGAAGAAGACGACTCTGTTTAGTTGGCTGGAAGTCTTTTTTTGTTCCAGACATGCAAGTCTCTTCTCAGGAGTCAACTCTAACTATTATAGAGTTTCTTCAAAAAAATCAGTTTTGACATCCTGAAGATAGGGAACGAAAAGAGATTTGAAGTCACCACATTTTCCATGCATTCATGAACATCTGCAATGTAAAATGGTTTCACAACAGGGGCTAGGCTCTATTTCATCTTGTAACAAGTTGGGAATCTTGTCTATTTGCAGCTTATTCAGTCTGTTTGATACCAGGGACACCGAGTCTTCGGCTGCAAGCATCATTTTGTAGCTGGGGTCTTGTGGCCTTCTCTGTTGTCTTTTGTTTCTTGTTAAGTTAGAACTCACAGGAGATGACAGAAAGAGTCCTTATGCCTAGCTCCAGGGTAATAAGGGAGGCTTGTTAAATTTTGATTATTATCTATTCAAAATGAGCATCCTCGGACAAAGAGAGAGATGGCACCTAGGGCAGTGCGGTTTCTAATGTGAATTTCCAGATGAGAGAAACTGTTGAAGTATGGATTAGCTGGAGTGAGCTGAACTGGCAGGGGAAGCTTGGGCAGAAAAGGCAAACAGATGTTTTCAGAACGGAGGGGTCCCTTTTAATGCTGACACTAGCTCAAGAAGGAAAATGACTCTGTGAGGGGGCGGGGAAAGGCCCTAGGAGTGGGAGGCGAAACCAGTTTAGGAGCACTCCTAAACAGGAGGGATGCTCCCGGGTCCATGGGATGAGGGAGGTCAACAGGAGTCCTGGAAGGCAGTAGCAGAGAGCACTTTGCTCAGGCTGCCAGAAGCTTTGCAGCTGGCTGGCAGGACATGGCAGAGCAGCGCACAAGTGGTAGGGCTGGGGATTTCCACCTGAGCCACACTGCTCGTTCATCTGCATCCAGCCACGTGATCTCTTCTGTGATCGAACAGTGCTCCATTAAACAAACTTTGCAACTTTTCCTTTCATGTTCACAAAGCCTTCTTCTCATTTTTACTTGCGTCTCTCTGGTCAGAATAATTGGTTCTACAGAGCAGGGTCAGGGCTAGAAGTTCCCTTCACAGCAGGATAAAGATAAATGGTGTCCACCTACGGTCCTACATGACGAACTTGCACTTCTACGCAATAGATTCATGATTTATCACATAAAAAGTATCTGCTTTGGAAAAAAAATGGTGCAAAGAGGTTTTATTCAATAGGCTGTAATGGTGAGCTGTTATGGTCTATCAGGTGGATAATGTGCATCTTAAAATACTGTGTAAATACATATTTCTATAATAGCCTGTTACATTTCCAAAGGAGCCATTGCAGCCTGCATTTGAAGTGAGAAGGAGCTCATAGGAGACAGGCTCTAGCACTTTTTCCCTCAGCAGGAGGTGGGCAATGACAATTTCTCCTAAATTAGAGAGGAAAAATATTATTTTCTGATTCACATGAACAATAAAAAACAATGGAAAGCAGCAGCTCAGAGGACGTTGACTGGAAGGAAGGAAGGTAAGTGTTAACGTGATGAGAGCGCCAAGAGAGCTTTGCTCTCTGCTACAGTCAACATATTTCCTTGCACCCCAGCTGAGATGGCAGCATTACATGAATGTTCTCCATATTTTCTTCCCAAGAGCTGATAGAATTATTTGTTGTGAATAACATTCATAGGAGCTTTCATCCCCAAAATGCCTATGTATGAGAGCAGCTAGACACCTGAGAGTAGTGGGGTTTTTTGTTTGTTTGTTTTTAATGCACCAACATATCCTGAAGTACTACAGATATATTCATTACTGAAAAGTAATTATTAACATGAAGCCAAATTAGACAGATTTACTTGATTGCAAACGGCTGCATCAGATTATCGGCCGCTGGTAACGTGTGACTTGTAATCCAAGTCAGATGGATAGTCTTGGTTTCAGCTCCTTGACAAATGGGAGTTTCACAGCAATGGATAAAAGTCCAAAACTGAAATAATGCACACTGAAAGTGGGATGGAATTCCTGGAATTTGCAAAATTTCTCCCCACTGACTGAACAGAAACAAGCCAGGGCTACCACGGCCACATAAACAAAAGCAAGATGGATCAGATGTTTCTGTTTAAAAAAGGCAAATGACTTTTAACTCGATTCATGAATCCCTCTTCCTACCGTACATGTAGAAGACTAAAAGACGCCACACAGTTTTTTTCTGAAGACCTGCAGTCCTGCAGGCAATGGCATGAACTCACGTGCAACATCGGCTCGTACTCTTCCCTTCCTCTGCGAACCACCGTGTGTGCCACACCTCTGCAGCGGGCTGAGAAGCAGCTCTGAACACGAAGAAACAAAGACCAAGCACCAAACCGCATACTTCACCTCTCTGCCTATTTGCCCATATTTTGGTATTTACACTCGGTGCCATCCCTCTCACACAGTACATATATAATCCTTTATTGTAGCGCTGGAAAGGGATTCTCTATTATTTGCAATTATTTCCTAATTTGGCCAATATGAGAGGTTATTGCTGCTGAAAAGAATGAATAAAAGCATATCTGAGACAAAAAAAGTGCTAGTAGTAAAGTTTAAAAAGAGCACAGATGAAGATTAATAACCTCAGAACTCAGGGCCTGGAGTACTTAAAACAAGTAAAAAGATATTATGGAGCAGGAGAATGGAGCCAAAAGGAACTTTTGTTATGACACCCAAAGCCACATGCAACTTCTCAGGTCATGCAGAGCTAACTCTGCGAGCATTCCCAGTGAACCTGCCCTGATGTCAAGGAAATGGGGCTGATTTATAACTCCTTTTTTCCTGCAAAGCTTCAGGTGAATGTGTTTTCTGAGAAAGGCAAGGCAAGGCAAGGCAGGGAAAGGAAGGGAAGGGAAAGGCAAGGCAAGGCAGGGAAGGGCAAGGCAAGGCAAGGCAAGGCAAGGCAAGGCAAGGCAAGGCAAGGCAAGGCAAGGCAAGGCAAGGCAAGGCAAGGCAAGGCAAGGCAAGGCAAGGCAAGGCAAGGCAAGGCAAGGCAAGGAAAGGAAAGGAAAGGAAAGGAAAGGAAAGGAAAGGAAAGGAAAGGAAAGGAAAGGAAAGGAAAGGAAAGGAAAGGAAAGGAAAGGAAAGGAAAGGAAAGGAAAGGAAAGGAAAGGAAAGGAAAGGAAAGGAAAGGAAAGGAAAGGAAAGGAAAGGAAAGGAAAGGAAAGGAAAGGAGGTTTTGCCATTTAAGGTGGAAGAAAGCAGTCTGGATGCAGACTGCTTTCAGAGTGAAGAGAGGACCATGAAGTCAATGGGAGTGTTTCACTTGAGTTCAGTGGCTCTTGCTCATGTCCTAAGCAGGTGAAGAGCAGCCACACCACCGAACCAAACGTGGCTGTCCTTCTGAAGAAATAAGGACAGCTGACACGTGGATAGGAAGGCCATGCTCACAGAAACATGAGGCTTGCCTGTGACCGCTGATACCTGTAACCATCACATTTTGCTGTGTGCCAGGAGAAGTAAAGTGGACGTTCTGCAAGTGGCCAGCAGATGTGTGTAGAGCTACCGTACACGCTGACATGAATACAGGAAGGGGCACAAACTTCTCAATTGTGGATACACTGCTTGTAAAAGGAGCAGGCACAAATATTTGCACCCACTGGAGCGGCTGCCAATACTGCAGAATAAAGCAAATAGGGCTCAGAAGAACTGAGTTAATAAAGGCAACGGAGAGATGATTAAAAATACTTTGCTAAGGAGAAAACAGTTTTAGTCACAAGCATACTGAGATGTCACCATTTAATAAAATGACAAAAACTATCTATCACATATGCATGAACACAGAACAATATAAAGAGGTTAACAGAAATTGATGGCATCCCAGCTTTAATTTTACACTGAATCAGAGTCTTTGGTGATTGAAATAGACAAAGATGTATAGGGTTATCTTGTTGAAGAGGCTTTGCTAATTACTGGCACTTGTCATTTCTCCATAGCTTTATCTAAGTCAGGAAGGCTAACTAGCTCTTTCTCCCCAGTGTGCATTGTTTGTTCAGTAGGCTTTGTGCTGAGAAAGCCTTTTTCATAACTGCACCTCATTATTAACGGGTTCATAAATAAATGAGTCCTAATATTTTCCTCGGTTAGCATTTATGATAGGGACATTTGGACTACAAAAGATTACACTTGTCTTTAATAAAAATAGGCATTTATACATGAAGCCTATTACGGTCCTTGTTACACTGAAGAGGAGGAGGAGGAGGCAGAAAAGGGGAGGAGCAGGATTATAAAAACAGGCTTTATAGCACTATCATATTTTTCATGTGATTTTAGTAGCTATTTATTATCTTACATTAGCTAATTATGGCTCTAACCTGAAATGGATTTCTGGATTACATACTCTATCCTCGCTATCCTGCAGTTTACCATATTGTGCGCTCTCAAACCAATTTAGCAAACACTACAAACCAGGCAAATACCTTCAGACCTGAAAAATAAGTGAGGCAAAAGACTGAGCCTACCCCGATCATGAAGCTGATCCTCAGGTGCAGCTGTGTCCTCTGCCAGGTTTGACAGACTTTGTTTCTGGAGCTGCAGCTCAGCTCACTACAGAGATCGGGGTCAAAAAGCTGGGAATTAGCTGCAAGGCTGGGGAGAGTTGCATTTGAGGGGGTCAAGGCAGCTGTAAGGCTACATGAAGATGCCTGAGCAATCTTGAGGAGCACAAGATCTCTTCCTTTGTGTGCTATCCCTCCCTCTCCTCATCTCTCGTCCACCTCCCTTTCCATGGGATCATCCCGAACACACCCGTCTCCAAGCCAGGAGGACAAGTGACAAGAGGGAAGAAGTTTGTTCTCCCCGCTCTTCTTTTTGCATGAGGGACATGCTGGCAGGCACACAGCTGTATCTCCCACATCCCAGGTCATTCTTTTAGCTGTAACATCACCTTCTCATTTTGCTTTCAAGGGATGGGGATGGTGCCTCCTGCACAGCCCACCAGTGCCTGCTGCAAGCCAGTGCTGCACACCGAAACACAAGTGGATGAAGCCTGAAGAGCAAGCAAATATTTGCTAAGAAATTATTAAGTGGGGCACGGTTTGTAACTCCTCATGGCCAAATCTGAGTCCTCCCTCCCAATGCAAATGCCAAAATGTTGCCAGTTCCCCGTGTTTTTTCCAACGGTCTTTGCCATGACTGAGCTCCCTGTTAAACCTGAGAAGTTTTTCACCAGTGTTACAAAAAAAAATTAAAATAATTACGTCAATTCTTTTCAGAAGAAAGGACATCCACCACATTGTCAGACAGGTTTAGAGCATTTCGGGACTCAAACAATGTTCTTTCTTTTATAGTTACTGTAATGCACCTTTTGTCAGCTATTTATAAAACGCTCTGTTGTCTTCTTTAAAATTAATCTTTTCAAAAATAACTTCAGAGCAAACAAACTGTAATGGACGATTCAAGACATCAGAAATGCATCTGCCTGAGACCACAAAAATTTCTGTCTTTCTCTTAGGAAGTAATACTCTGAAAGCAAATACATTTGAAAGCTTGTGCTGCAGTATAATAAAGAGTCAACTCATTTGGCTTGGTGAGACAAGTTTGAAGACCCTAAAGCATTTATAACATTTGGTTTTGTTTTTCCAATTAGGTGTGGCTTTCACTTTTTTCTTTCTCTTTTTTTTTTTTTTGTTTCACCTGATGCTAAAGTCATTTAAATCAAAAAATCAGTTAAATATATCTGGCACAGTTTTTTTCTAAAACCAAAGTGAAATACACAAAACCAATTTAATCACCAGAGTACCACTTCCTTCAGGATGTCAGTAATTCTCAAAATTGCTTTAGATATTTGCTAGATATCAGAAATGGGTAATGCAGCATTTTAAGTGGCAGAAATGCATTAGTACTATGTAAGTACATGATCCTTAATGTACTAATCTCAGCAATATGTGTAATGAGAACTTTCAGTAACACTTTATTTTAAGTGTCCTTTGAGAAATGCTAATTTACAATGAAACACCTATGGAAGTACATGTGACATCTACATGAATACCAAATGAATTCATTTTGATCAATGCTATTACAATGAATATGATATGAATTCACAATGATAGGGCATTTAAAGAATTACCACATATTCCTTTAATATTACATATGTTTTGAAGATTAGTGTATGTTAAAAAGCACACTACAAGTTCATTAGGAGGTATATATGTTACGATGTGCAATAGATATGCTGTAGCACTGTTTAAGGCACATTTGCATCATGTAAAACACTAACAAAAAATACCTGTTAGTAGTGGACTGGATTCTTGTTTCAGTTCCAGTAATGGGATCTGCTGGGTTCAGTGAATTCCTGGGCTTGCATTTGAGGGTGGAATCTAGAATAATGGTCTGGACTTTGTACTCACTGCTCATCCAGCCATGAAATTACTCACCCACCCAAAAATGTTAGTACAATCTAGAGTAGAGTATTTTCATACTCAAAAGTAATGTGCCTTGGGCATTAAACAAAACTAACTGATGGGCCCTTTTAAAACCTGGCCATTATTGTCAGGAAAGGAACCACAGGAACTTGAGGATTTTGTAAAGATGACTCAGCTTGAGTGCAAGAGCAGGGTCTGAACTTTCAAAAATCTGAGCCCCACTGCTATCCTCTCTAGCTGAGAAGCCTTACAGGATGCAGAGCAAACGTTCTGAAAACCCTGAGAAGTTAACTTGAAGAACATGGGAAACAAATATGGTCAGCAGATATTCACAAAATAAAACGTGATTACCTTTGCAGGTGTGCTGCTACCTCTCCCATGCATGCTGGTTGCCATTCCTTTCACATCCGTGACAATCCAGGGTAGGTTCTGGCCACAGGACAAATATGTTCCTCATGGACCACAGCTCTCTAGGCAGAAGGGAAGAGTGGTCCACAAACAAGCCTAGAACCTGCTGCAAGTTGATCTGCAAACTGTCTCTGTTCTGTGGCAGAGGCCATAGCCAGGTACAGCTGCATGGAAATGGTCAGTGTCAGAGGAACAAGTGAAGGGGAGCAAACAGCAAGGCAACAGGAGAGCTGTAATAGAGCTTTACGTGCCTTGGAAACCATGACAAGGAATAATGGCCCAGACCTCAGCAACAAATGCTCATAAAAAGCAATGACCCTGATGTACTTGTTCTACTTTTATTTCACTTGAAGACCCTCACACAAACATTTTATATAGATATACCCGTGTATGTATATGTATATGGCTATGGTGTCCTTCTTTAAATGCGACTGTGTTTCCTAAAGGTCAGTAGCAGTCCCAACGCCATCATTTCCCCTAAAGCATTAGACCATTTTCTATCATTGCACACCAACCTTGGCTGTGTTTATGTGGGATCGTTTCCTTTTACATCTGGCGGGAACCGTAGTTAGTGGTAGATGCCAATAAGCAATTGCACTAATCAAGGTGCAACACCTGCCAGAGCAGAGGCTGAACCAGCAGTATGTGTTGGCTGAGCGCTGAAAGATCGTGCTAATTGCCAGTGGCTGGCCTTTGGCTGGTCTACCAGGCGTCAGGAGCTTTCAGCAGCGAGTCTCGTGGCTTGGAAAGGATAAAGGAATCTTCTTACGGTGCTGAGTTCCCTCCTCACACAGCACCAAGTGTCTCCTGGGAGATGCTACCTGCACTTCCCAGCACATCCCCTCACCGGCAGACCCATGGCACGAGCTGCGAGGTTGCCGCCCAGCAGAAAGGACTGCCTGTCATCCACAAGTCCATTGAAGTGCCCTGAGCTCTCTGCATCACCACAGAATTACCAGAATTACCAAAAGCAGTTGCAGTTAAGGGTGCATGTGTCTATAGAGAGGAACATATATACTTACACAAGCACATGTAATTACTCACATCAGGCTTGTCATCTTCCCCTGTTAAAGCATCACAGGAGGGGCTGCCGATTTGACCAACAATTACAAGTTTAATGAAAGCGTGAAAGAGATCCTGAACTATTGCATCTGTGATGGCGTGAGCGCACTGCTGCACAGCACTTCACTTGTCATAAGAAAAGGAATTGCTGAAATTGTTTGATGTTTACATTTAACTCGTTCTTTTAATATAGACAGGAAAACAGAGGCCACGTCTCAGAAGAGTGGTAAAAGAAAACACAGCATTTCATCTGTCAGTTGCTAGGATAAATAACCCAAATAAGAAATAAACTTCAGATAAAAAGTTTAAAATGCGATTTAGAATAATAACGCCATTAATACTGATCCTCACGCTATGTTTGCCCATCTGGGCCTCTTGACTTTTGGTATAAAGTTGGCGCTATAAGATATACATAATATTCACATTTTGCTTAATCATCAGAAGTCTGGAATTCAGATACAAAAAAAAATAAAAAGGTGAAAAATTGTAAAATTTTGTCAGAAAATTGCCTCAGAATGAAATTCTGCCCTTTTCTTCTACTCCAAGGAGTCATTACCATCTGACAGCTGTTTAGTGGCATATGTGTGTTGGTGGTACCAGTCCAATTCCTAGTGGGCAGGTGTCTGCATCACAAAAGCCACCATCACAATTGGCACTAATTGGCACCCTTGCTGGCAGCCTCAGTACAGAAAATAAGGATTAGATGGCACAGAGATCAAATTATGCTGTCACCACAAAGGTGATCCCCCTTTAGGTCAGAAAGGCCTGTTGGCAGGACAGTTCAGGGAAGTTTGCACTTCCCAGGCTCTTGTTTTGCCGGAGAGACGTGAAATGTCGGGTGTCTGACGCTGGCAGCAAGGCACATTTCACATGTGCTTTCACTTCACATTTTCAGCTGAATTTCAAAAAGAAAAAGAAATACACCACCCAAACTCAACACTCAAACAACAAACCAGAAAATTCCCTCTTAATTTGGACAGTTTCCGATCCATACAAACTTGCTGTTTTATGCAGATAGTCACCATATTGCTCTGCTGTGGTATCAGTATAGTTACTATATTAGATGTCTTTCTTTGTATGTTTTTCTTTTTTCTTTTTTTTTTTTTCCTTTTTTTTTTTTTTTTTCCAGAACAACATGCAAATTCTGTGATTTTTCTAAGTATAGGGTGCAAAATACCCTGGAAAGTAGGGGGGAGGGGGCATGTCTTACCGCTCAGCGAGCTTTATGAGGATATTCTCTTAGTTATTGAGATGAGTTGAATAATTCTCCACTAATTTATACACCAGTGAAACTGGCCTGTTGGCAAGTCCACAATTAATGCGAATGCCAAGTGGGATTGCAGCTTTGTTTCATCTAGGAAAACACTTAGCTGAACAGCAGCTTTCCCAGCTGAAAATGTGTGTCTGTCTTTAAACTTGCAACAGAAGCTGGCATTTCTTCGTTTCCATTCACTCTATCATTATGATGCATTATACAATGTAATGATGTAATACGCTGGAAAGCTGAAACGCTAGCTCTTTGCCAAAAATAATAATACAAAAAGTGTACAATTATTTTCATCTATGAAAGCCACTCTCACCGCCATCTCCAGCTCCCCAGTCAAAGAGAAAGCTTCCCTAATAGCAGATCATCTCTTTCTGCTTGCGAATCGAACGTGAATGTGGAAGGAGGGGATGCCAGCTCATCCATGCTGAGTTACAACTTTCAGGAGATGTAAACATATTTACCACTTCAGCGTGGCGGCTCAGCGCCGCACGTCCCTCATGCTTCTTTTTAACAGCATCCCTCCCCAGGCGACGAGCCCCTTACCTGCGGGACGCAGCGTTTCACTCTGCCAGCGGCTGCACTGGGATTACTCCAGGCAAAAAGAGACCAGGACGTGGACCTTGCTTAGAGGATCAAAATGCCAGGAATTTTTCAGGCCTGGCCTTACCTCTCCTTAATCACCCGAGTCATGAAAATATCGAGCTCATGAATGCACTTATACAGATGCTGCAGGTTCAGGCGTCAGACAGGGAACCTGAAGTGGCTGCAGGGGATGTAAAATTGCCCTGACCATAGAAAAGGCGGTGCGAGAGCAGGAAGAAAATACAGATTGCTTTAGGTTAAGTGTCCGCTTTGCAGCTTTATCTCCCATTGACTTACGTGGAGTTCATACAGTGCCAGCACACCTCCATATGCAAAGCCATGAAATCAATACCCTCTAGCCAGCAAGGCTCTCCCAGGGTAGGACTGCTAATACCCAGCCAGGAAAGCTGCTGAGCATCGTATCGTGTGATGGGGCCATGCAAGAGCATGGAAGCATCCCCTTCTCCTCCAACCAACCAAAGAGGCCTGGGCTCCTGCAGAGCTGCAACACCCATAGGGTGAAGGGCATGCCTGTGGGACAACACGCACTGTCCTTTAGTAGCAATTTGTTTTCAGAAGGACATAAAGGAGGAGGATAGCTCCAATGCAGCGCCTTGGCCAGTGTCTGCATCCCACACCATCATGCAGAAGAAGCAGCAAGTGCATCTGTGCCCAAAATACATCAAGATGATGCATAATACATCTGTATGTGTTCCTCTACCATGGGTGCTCAGAGAAAGGGTAGCTCTATGGCAAAGGGTGCGATGGGCAGATGATGAAGGTGAGGATACAAAAAGGAGTTTCATAACAAACTGTGGTGGTTTTACTCATAAACCCACTACACAAACTCAGCCACCAAAGCATTTCATGTCTTGGTCACTGTAAGTTAGCTCCCAGAACAGGGATTACTGCCGATGGCAAAAGCCACTGCCGGTGGTGCAAGAGCAAAGCCAAACCCCACCAAAGCTCCTGTCCACTCCAAGGAGCTAGATATAGTCCTTTAGGAGGAAAACTGAAAACCAGCTCAAAAGAAATGTGACAGGGAGCAGCACACTACTGAGCAGTGGGGTTGGGGTGCGGGAGGCACATGCCATGCATCAAGCAGGCGCAGGTCTGCCGGGCGGAGAAAACTCTGCTCCTCCAGTGATATACAATTGCACAGTAAGTGTATCTTAATAATACAATAAAGTGTTAGCTCTGATTAGAAGAGAAAGATGAATTCTTCTGCTAAACCAGGGTAACCCTAAAAGCGTGTTAACATGAAATACTAAATAAAATGCTACTCATCTATAATAAATCTTATTACACATTTTGGCAATTTTACTACTAACATACCGAAGGTTTCAAGCAATGTTTGAAAATAGAAATCTTAAATTGAATCATTGTTGCATGAATATATGCAAAATATTCATTTCTAGCACTGTGAGGGTTGAGTGCTTTTAAATTGGAGAAATCACTCATGACTTCACCTTTTCATGCAAGATAAAGTTGTATGTGGTAACATCATTACAATGTCATGAAAGGAGTGGAAATCATACAACAGTTCTGCCTAAAGCTAATATACAAAAAAGTACTTCTATATTTTTCAATATTGTTCAATATTTAAAGGTGCAGTACAAGGCTTTAAATATATAAAAAAAATCATTAGACTTCAGATGTCAGTGTGGCCTTCACTGAGTACTGAGACTAATAAAATCATTGATGAGATCTCTTTAATATTTAACAGAATTCATGTCTTAGGTACCAGCCTATTTTCAACTCCAGTCTCTGTGGAAGGAACTAAATATAGAAATTAAAAAAAAAAAAAGCAAACGATTTATGTGGCGGTCATTATAGATTTTTTTTTTAACTAGAGCACTAAAATTAAACTATTTACTCGATAATACTGTCATAACAACAGAGAAAACACCATGACATTTAAATAGTATTTCCTATAAATCCTTTAGCAGGAGATTACTTCAAAAGTACATAACACTTTTATACACATTAACAATCAGTAAATTCAATCAGTGAAAACGAACGAGCGTATTTCTCAAGGAGTTGCCGCACCATGAATTGCCAATATAGAGTGCGGGAGACTACTGGAATCTTAAAGGTGCTTTAAAAGACTGGGAAAGGAATAATTGGTGCTTATAGACTTCTTTGCCTTTTCTTCCCTGTGATTGAAAAAAAAAAAATTACACCTCAAAGTTCAGCCTCGGAAGTAGAAGTTACTCTAAAAAAAAAGTCCACCCCGTAATATAACTGTATTATCTTTTATAGCACAAATGTGAAGGAAAAAAAAAAAAAAAAAAAAAAAAACACAGGGTAACGCAATTGTGTAATGTCAGGTGCAACTTCAGAGCCCGGTACACATGGAATGGACAGGGAATGGACAGCTCCATCACTGCGAGGCTGTCCCTGCTCCGGTGCCTGGGCTCAAAGGGAGGCAAAGCGAAAACGTCTCTCCTCTGGATTTCAGACCCACCGAGGAAATACTCTCATTCATTAAAATTAAAACACCGACCCCTAAATTACCGCCCTGCTCCTGCGTATGAGATGCAAACCCGGGTGCTGCCTGCCGGCCGGGCTGTTGCTAGGTGACAGTGGCGCGGCACCGGCCAAGGCTGGAGGGCTGGGGGCCAGGCTGGGCAGAGGCTGCCCCATACAGCCCTGGGTCCCCAACCCTCTGGGTCTGTGCAGCCCCAGGACGTTGCCTGGGATGGGTGGCAATGGCGAGTTTGGCGAGATTTTGGCCACAGAAGGGTCGGGTTGGCCCGAAGGGTGCTGGCGTGGCACCTGTAGGGTTCAACGTGCTTCAGTGGTGATGCTAAAGCCAACAGGGGTGTGAAACGTCAGCAGGGAACAAATAGAGGCAAACTGCAAAGCTATCGACAGCGGTGCTGTGGTGTGGGTGAACCTGTTAGCAGGGCAGATGCCCAAACCTGGCGCCCGTGTCCTGTCCCTGAGGACTGACTGCTGCCAGACCCTGGCCAGTGCTGGGGTCCCCGTGGCTGCTCAGCCTGTCCCTGCTTTAGAGGCTTGCAAGTCAGGCAGGGGTACCCCTTGCACAGGTCCCGGGGTGCTGCACCTGTCCTGTAGCCCCGCTGCCCACTGCTTCTCCACCTCCCCACATCCCACTGTAGTGTGGAAAGTGAGGAACAGGGCCTTTTTACCAAAAAAACAGAGGAGGCCCCCAGCCTCCTCTACCTCTGGACAAGGTGCTGAGATGCCCTGACCATCACGGGGTTCATTTCTCCCATTGTGACCACTAATGGGAATCGGTGATACCCAAACCGTAAGCCCCATGAGAGCCCCAGGAGCTGGGCACAAATGAGAATTTCTCCTTTCCCTCGCTCGCACCGGCACAAACCCAGCCTTCTCCAGACCTCACCTCGCTGTGCCTTCCCCACGTTCATTTCCTTCAAAAATACACAGCGAGCTCACGTCAATGAAACAAACAATTTGGTGGTGATAATCCATAGATTATTGACAAGACGAATGAGATTCCTTGGGTCTAATGCTCTCTGCTACTCAAGGGCTAGCTAAGCTCTCTTTTTTCAAATATGTGGATTTTGAAATGATGGATCATAATAACAGAGCTGGTGCCTATGAATGGGGATTGCAAACACTTAATATTTCAATAGAAGTGTGTGCAACATGATCCAATCACTCTGAAAAATGTACAAAATGGAAATATATAAAGAAAGCAGCTGGCATGAAAGAGAATAAACAAAGAAATATTGATAAAACTCTGTGTGGATTAGGCAAAATATATTCATGCTGCATTTGAATAATCTCATATATATTTATGCATGTGTACATATATATTCAATATACAGGAAGATTTCTTACCTCATCATTCCCCCACTTTGAAGGACGGGGCTCTGAATTAGCACCATTCCCCTACAAATCGCGGAGCCCCGCTCCCCAGCTCCTGCAGGCGCTCGAGGAGCCTGCTCACCCGGGGCGATGCTGCGAGGAGATCGTCACCCCTGCCCCAATTCAGGGATGTGGAGAAGCACATGTTTCGTGTTCGACTCATGAGGGACCCCTTGAAAGATCCATCTTGTCATTCATTAGACTAATTTTTTGCATGCTTTTATATGGCACACCCCAGTGATTTCAGGATCAGGCCGGGAGAAATCATTTGCATCATGCTTACACTAGGGTATTTACTTCCCTGAGTCTCAGCAGTAAAAACAATCTGACCACTGAGAGCTGAAGAATAAGAATTAAGCAAATTTTAAGGCTGAAAACGCACTGTCCCAGCGCGCAGCTCCCCTGTGGCCCAGCAGGGGTAACCTCTAGGAGCATGCACACGCATTGAATCCATGCCAGTGGCAAGGTATCACAAACTAGTTTAAGCCTCAAAGGAAAACAAGCAAACAAACAAACAAACAGCTAAATCATTTTACAACTGTTGCAGGCTAAGAGGATGTACCCGAATGGCGACTACAGCTCGGATGATGGGTGGGAGCCTTTTATGCTGCAGTAACTTCCTAATGAATCTAAGCCCCAAGTTATTCTGCTGTGTTAGGAAGGAAGCAGTGGTAACAACCTCCTCTCCTTCTTCATTATTTTCTGCTTGCTTGCTTTCCCTGTACTTTTACCACCAGATCATCACCAATTTCCACAAGGCCACCCTGAGTGATGAGGGAAACCAGAGCCCTGTCCCCTGGCTCTCCAGCGTCAGCCAGCAGCAATTTATTCCATTGGGGCTGCGCTGCGGGGTTTTCCCACTGTTTAATCTCGGCTGCCCAAAAAGCCACCTTCCTTCCCCCCAGCCACAGCAGCCTACCTACTGCTGAGATGTTCACCACAATGAGCTTTGCTGCTTCATTTCTGCCCATGTGACTGCTCCACAACCGGCACAACCTCAGTGACGATCTCCGCCGGCCGCGCCTGCCCGTGAATGAGAAGGAGCAGCCCGTAGCTGGAGCACCAGGCGCTCCCCGCAGCAGTGTCCCTTTTGCTGGCACAGTGTTTGTTAGCTGCCTGGTCTCCTGCACTGCTCACTGCTCTTCCCGGCTGCAATCAAAAGTTTTATTTTGGCTTTTTACACGCCTGGTTGGCTCCTCTCTTACTTTGTCAGCCTGTATCTGATCACGGTCCCAAATTCCAAATTGCGTGCTGCAGGCTGAATTTCCCCCAGATTTACATGCCACGACGATCAAAATCTGTTGCTTAATACAAGACCTCTGTAATGAGCCTGAGATATTCTACCGCATGCTGGATTTCTGACTCACATGATATGCAGTAACCCAATGAGACACACACGCACACCCGCACACACAGCAGAGCAGAGGTTTGAAACAGCAGCAGCTTTTCTCCTGGCACAGGGCAGGGGCACTTTGGTTTCTTGAACAGGTGGACTACCTGACAAGCAGCAGGTAGCCTTGCTTTTGACTACCACGTTTTAAATCAGGGCTGTTTGGCAATTCATTAGTGTCTGCTAACTGTTAAACACAGGAAAGTTCAAAAACATGCATATGTTTTCCTCCCTGCCTCCCAGGTGGTATCTGTTTCAAGCAGCAACCTTTTCACTCCCTGCATAAAGACTTGTAAACTTCCCGTGGCTACACCAGCGGTTCCTAACCAGGTGCCTGCGCTGGAGCCGCAGTCTCTGAAGAGCAGCAAACTCCATATGCTGATCCCCGGCTAAGTAGATGCCATTCGTTTCTCCTTGAAAGTTTATTGTCAGAATTACTGGAATGTACACAAATGTCTGTATTTGAAGGTGAAATTTGGTGGAAAAATAAAGATATAATAGGATCCTTTCTTATATAATTTCCCGGTGTGATGTCTGTCTAAAAAATGAAGTGAAATTATATGATGTCAAAAAATCATGTTTCAAAATGATTGACAACATGTGAGTGTTTTGCATTGTGAAATGAGGTGGAAAATTTTAATTGCATGATGGAAGGACATAATATTTATTAGAACCTTGTAACCACACTGGATTTCAGTGAGAGGACACAATTTAAAATTCTGTATTAATACTTCAGGCTAAATCTTAAATGAACACACAGAAGCAAAATTCCAACTTGGAACCTGTGAATAAGTTTTTAGTCTCTAATAGTAAAATAGCATCTATAGGGTAGGCACGTCACCATAGTGACAAAAAGGTTCCCTCGTACACGTCCTGCTCTTCTGATCTGAACAACACACAGCGCCACGCTCCCGGGTCACTGAAGAAATAGCTGCTCCGTGCACGCAGGGTTTTGGTAAAGGTCTAAGGAAGATCGGGGTAGGCTGAAATTCTTAGAAAGCCAAAACTATTTATAAACCCACTTCCATCCTTCCCAATGACAATAAAAGAAGGGTTTGCATCCTCACCCAGATGCAACCAACCCAGGTGCTTACAGACAGATGGGAATAAATCCCCGAATCAAACCGTATTGGGGGAAATCCCAAGTAAGCAGCAACATGGTAGCAACAAGTTCAGGGAGAGTCCTGGCTGGCCTTGTATTAGTTTTACTATCGAGGTTGGCCACTGCAGCACCTGACAGCAGTAATTTTCAAGGAAAGTGGTCTAGAGAAGGAAAGAAAAGTGAGGTAACGTGAAAATGGAGGGAAAAGGAGTTATGTGTACATGGAGGTAACTTGAAGCGATCCATCTTCACTTTAAGACATGCCCTGAATATGCCTTATGCCAGTAAGGAGTCTAAAGGGGCCATCTATTTAAGGTTCTGCGGTATTAGTTATACTTCTCCCTTCCTCTTTCCTGGTGAGACAGGACCCTGAAGCACGGAGAAGTGGCAAGCGAGGCTACCCCTTGCCCAGCAGAAGCCCTGGGGGAGCTGAGCCCCTCGCTGAGTCCACCAACAGCACCGCAGGCCGAGGGGGAGTGCTGAGTGATGAAGCAGGTGAAGTCCATACCCTGCTGGAGTCGACTCCCCAGCTTGGCCAGGTCTCTGAACCAGCAGTGACAAGTCAAAACCCAAGCAATCCTCACATACCCAAGTGACATGCAAAGAAGAGAACAACATAATTCTCTGTGTAGGCAAAGTAGGTCACAATGAATATGGAAACAAAACTTTTTAACACTCTGTAGTGACTCCCACTTTACCAAGAAACAACTACATAACCAAAATAAAAGGCACACACAAGCCAAAAGTACATAAGGAAATTGTGAGAGAAATGAAACCAACTCTGAGACCTTTTCTGTTCATTGTAAGAGATGGGGGACTGTGTTATAAATGTCTATGTAGAGCCGAAGAGAATGGTTAAAATTATACCCATCAAGCCTAAATGAGAAGTACAGAAAGCTACACAGGGAAAACAAAGAGGCCAGCTCCAAATTCTGCCAGTGGCTCAGTATACCAGTAATCCACAAGAAATTTGGCCTGGGACATAAATCACAGCACCGGAATCCTAAAGGGTCATTGAACAGGTCTGCAGCTAGTCAAGCAGAAGAGGTCAGAAATTAAAACGGTTAGCAATGAGTAATAAGAAACCTTAGATCCTTAAAGAATTGTTTGAAATATCTATTTGTGCTCCTCTCTGAGGAGGGGAGAGATTTTTCTCTTCTCTATCAAATTATCTTTGAGTACTGGGACCAATCTTCTTTTGCATATTCTCACCAGCTTTCAGAGGAGGTTGTATTTTACCTGCATGCATCCACTGAGCAAACCAGCAGGCAGAAAAGTTTTGCTCTAAGCCAACATATGTTCCTTGAGAGGGATTTACACAGCTTTGCATGAGAAACACTTGCACCTTCCTCCAGGCCAGGGCAGAAAGCAGTAAGAAAAGGTTTAGCCCACTGACCACAGCGAGTAGAGAGCTTGACAGAACCACAAAACCCTGTGGCAGCCCGTGACAGATGTCCCTGGTCCTACCTGACACAGGCACAGAAAGCCCCGTCCCAGCCTCTCCAGCCCTGCTGGTGTGCCAGGGAGGGGATAACAGCACTGCCCCTGACGCAGGACTGGTGCTCCCACCTGACACGCAGCCCAGAGCCCAGACTCTCTGAGCCAAAGCCTGACGCCTGGGAAGTCTAATTGATGGAGTGGGGGGGGAAAAACTGTAAAAATGTATTAGATATTTCTGAATAACAAATAAATCCGAGGAAATCACAATGTGCTCACAGCTATTCCACGAGAAGGAGAGAGAAAAGCAGATCAATTATTCATTTCAAGTTACTCACTCGGCACTCCATCAGGCTCTTTTATAAGCAAAAATGGTTACAGGATGAGCACACCTCCCAAACAAATTTCTGCTCCTCCCTCATGCAAGGAGCAATCATGCGCACCCAGGGAGCCCCACGTTCAGAGAAGGTAGGGGCACACACACACACAGGGGCCCCTCGTCCTGCTCTATCCTGCCCTGCTGCATCCACCCGGGGCTGGAGTTCCCCAGGTTCGTGGATCAGTCCTTCCCCTCTCCCCTCCATGCACACTTTTGCAGTCTGGGATTCCTATTATAATAATAAAGCAGAAGTGCAAAAATGGGGTCTGACCATGCTCAGAGTTTTTTAAAACAACTGTTCACAAGCTGAACACCTACCGCGTTCAAGGCTTTGGTTTAAGGCCACCTGTAATTCAGGTGGAGACTTTCTTGGATGGAACCTGAAGAGGTTATGGCCTGATTCAGCAGTGAAGACTCCGCGATCTGAAGATTGATGCTCCCCAAATAGCTCTTTGCTCCAGTCATTCTGAAGTGTTTATAAAACGTTTGCATCCCATATCTGAGTATTAACAAAACCATTTTAATAACAATACATAAAACACCTGTGTCCTTGTGCAGAGCAGAGCAAATTATTGCAATAGTGTGAAATAAAAATGGTGGGGTCCTTCAAGTCTTAAATCACCAAAGACCGATCTGCCTCCTTCCACCTGTTTGTATTCAGCTTTTTCTGTTCAGAAAGGAAATAACCATCCCTGAACAAGCAACTACAGAGTACATAAGAGCATCACAAAGTAATTATGAGTTTATGACATCATCTTAATATTACTAGGGAGAGACTGAAAGACCCAGGAGAAACTCCAGATTTCCCTTTTGGGAAAACGTTAATGGATGCTTACAATCTGTTTTCCTTTGTTTGGATGTTACAACCAATAATACACTTTTATGTCTATAAATAAAGACTAAAGTTGAATAAATCCAACAAGCTCCTGAGCCTGCGGCTCTGAAACTTGATTCACATTCACAGTAAAGATTTATGAGTCACTCACAGAGAATAAGTTGAAACTGCAAGATTTGGGGTGAAATTATTCAAAAGGGTGATTATTTTTGGAATGATTATGCATGCACACCTGATCAGGGTGTCACCTGGGCCCCCTTGTCCTACATGATGAAATGTGGCAATTTTTCTGCATTTCTCTTTGCTTGCAGAAAAGAAGAGCATGTAAAAGCAATCAAACTGTTTATTTTTGCATCAGACCATCTTGTGGAAATATTTTTCCTTTCAATTAGATCATAGGACACGTTATTTAAGCTATTCACATGAATATACTAAATTTACTGATGCCTGCAAAGCAAAGAAATAAAACTGATTGCTGTTCCTCGTGTGTGGGTGTGTCTCTGTATCTTTAGATGTATGTATGTATATGTGAACCAAAATGCCTCGTATGGGATGCTAAGTTAAGCACTCATACTCTGGGAGAAGCAGGCCCTGGTAGCTGTCCCTGCTGGGTGCACCATGGGAAGAGGAACTGGCTTCTTTCCTTTCTTTCCCTTCTCTCAATTCGGCCTTCATCTTCACCCAGCAGGTTTGCAACTATTAAGTGTAGGAACCACATGTACCACCAGATGAGGCCATCAATTGTGAGGAAGACAGAAGGCATTTGTCCCTAGGTAAGGCCATTTGCTTGAGTCCCTCTCTTGCTTTTGACACCTAGATAGCAGTTTGTTTGTTTGTTTCAAATTATTTGTCTAAGTTAAATCAGTTTTGTAAAGTATAAATGAAACAAGTTAGAAAATATACCCGGGTTTGTATTTTCTCTCTGCCTGGAGAATGAGATCACTCTACTGCCATCTGAACGGTTTTCAGGAACCTCCCTTTATAAAATTTTTGTGGCAAGCTCTCAGAAACTTCATTGTTAGTCACTTCGCTCTCTCCATGTTCTTCCTGATAAGACGTTTTTCTCCTGCACAACATATGTTTCTCCCTTTTTAGTCCTGAAACTTTTTTGCTTTGTTCAGGCAATTCAGAATTGATACAAACTTTTTCCTTGATCTCATAATGATTTGGCCTGAAACAAATCTCCTGAACTTGGGCAGGCGCAGGTCAAGCTCCAGATTTGGTACTGAGTGCTTTTCTCTGAAACTGGCTGAACACAAGTTTGGGACGCTCCTCTCCTCTCAGCACAGACTTAAACAGAAAGGGGCATCTCTTCTCCCAGCTTCTGCCTTCTTTCCAGAGAGTCTCTACACTGGACCAAGTTTATAAACTTCATGACTATGCTGGCAAAACTGCAGGGATGTGGGAGCCAGGCAGATAGTCACCTTTTTCCAAATGGCTGCTATTGCAGAAAGTCAGGCTGTGCTCTGTGGCTACGCGGTAACCCTGACAAGTAACCCCAGAAGTTCAGCCCACTCGTCCTCTCAGAGATCCTCCCAACCTTTCCGTTAAATTATCACCCACGCCTTCGTTACCACTAAACCTGAGTGAACTCATTCTGGCAAGAAACAAAGGCTGATATAAGGAGGAATCAAAATCTTACCTCGAAAATGCCTTCAACCCAGATTTTGTCCGAGACGAGAACACAAATGCAGGCGTACGTTTTTCAGAAGACACCTGTCTTTGTTATAGTCCTGGATCTGAATGTGTCCCGACTCAGGATCTGCTACGGCCAAGTCCTCTCTGCTCTGCAATGACAACAGAGCTCCGAGTCAAATTCACTGGAAGGCCCACCTGAGCCTGAGATGTACGGCTGTTTGCGGCTACACGCACCTTGAAGTTGTTACTCTTTTGTTCACCAAGAAAATGAAATTTCAAGGAACCAAAAATATTTGTCATTTCAGGTAAAATTTGCTAAGTAACTTTGACTGAAAACAACTTAAAACATTCAGAAAACTCAAAATGTTTTGTTTGGCATTTTGAAAAAGCAAAGATGTTTTGATTTTTCATTTCAAAATAACCTTTTGTGCTTAGAAATTTGCCAACATTAAACAATAAAAGAAGGTTTTGGAATGAAAGAAAAACTTTTCATTCAGCTAAATAAAAATATCTGTCTTTCTGTTTCTCTGAGAAGATGAAGAGATTTTGTTATGGGTTTTCCCATGATGACAATTCTAAACCTCTTTTTTTTTTTTTCATTTTGACCAGTGAACCAGAAATATCAGTTATTTGTCCTCTGGTGTGCACAGTGGCATTTCCCTTTTCTATGAAACCACCTCCAGAAAAGGAAAGGTGGTTTACTCATCTTTCCTCACACTATCACTTCTCCCTGCCCTATCATTAATTCTGTTGAAATCTTTCTTACAGGACATTAAAATCAAGAGTGGATTTCAACCAAAATCTTCCCTCATGGTCCTTACGTCATCTCTGAACTCCTCCACCCTGCTCCTAACTTGTTCTCCAGCTCTCCTCGTGGTCTTGTGATGGCTGCTCCTCACTTCGGCATGGCTCGTCTTGGGATGCAGACAAAAATGGGCTCCTTGTGTGTTGTCTTCTTTATGGTGCACTAATGCATGGCCAGTTATAATTTAGCCCAAGGGTAGCATCATGCAGTAAACCACACTACAGTAATTACTAGCTTCTGCAGTGTTATTTACGGGACTACCCTACTAGGGTTATTTTATAACATTGTTATAGATTAATAGTGATACCGCTGCCTTCAGTGTGCAGACTTTGCTATGGGTTAAGACCCATGGAGGCCTGTACCATTCAAGAGAGCCATGCAATAAAAATAAAAGAATCATTTCTAGTAAGTTCTGACTCTGATTAAAAAACAATCTTTATGAAATAGACGCTAATAAAATTGCTTTCCTAATTACCCAGAGCTAGTTCATTTCCCAGCAAATATAATAAAACAGAGTTACTTGGCTCTGATTCACAAAATCTGAACCCAAGCTCATTATTAAGGCATTTAGCAGTGAAAAAGCATGTGTGCATAAGATGCTGTCCCGTCAAGCAGAATGCAAGAAATCTTTTGAAGTTAGACCTTTGAAGTCTCAAGTTATTGCTGCATTTTTTTAACGCAGGTATTTCAACAAGAGAAAATCTCTCTGTGTTATTTACACAGATGGAACAGGGCACCCTATTATACCATCATATTCAGTGGAGATTTCGGTTAGAAGCAGAAAGTCTTAATTTAAAGAAATATTTAGAGCTAGTACATAGCACTTCTTAATCTGTGGAACCATTACAAGGCTGCAAGACTTTTACATAATAGAATAGACCAGCCAACGTCCCAAGGCTATTATTGCTATGACTTGTAACACTCTGAAATCTCTTTCATCTGCCTAACCTGGGATTTTGATTATTGTAAATGCATGAATATCTTTGTTTAGGGGGTTATGTTTATGTTTTATTTATTTGTGCTTATGTTCTGCTTTCTTCAAAACTTTCTGTGATTGCTAGATGCGCAGATGTTCCACCAAGCTCTCCTGTTCTCCTCACTCTGCTAGGAGCATCTGCAACATCCTGAGCTTGATTCCCACAGTGACTGCAGGCTGGAGCTCCAGATTTTTAAGAATCCAGAGTGCTGGGACAGGATGGGGCAGGACACCAGCTTCCCCACTACAGGAAGCACATGGAGAGAGAGACCTGATATGCACAAGCTACACTGGTGGTGGTGCAGACAGAGAACCTCAGTGGTACCAGGGTAAGAAAGGCTCAGAGGATCAGAGCTCCCAAATCATGCGCAGGCCGGGGGCACTTCTGAAGGCATTATCTCTGCAAATCCATCCCATCCTCTTGCACTCCAAAGCAACAGTGCCTTTAGTTGAGTTTGACTTTTTTAGGTGTTTACAAAGACCTGTTTTCTTTTCCACATCAAATACCTATGATACACCCTGCCAGGAGAGGTATACTCCAGTTCAAAACCTGGGTACAATCTAATATTACTGAAAGCATTTTAAAAGTATAAAGAGATCTTAGAAAGTCACCCTCTGCCTCTCTGCTTCATGTCAGGAGCATCTACACCTAAACCCTTCCCAACAACTGCTTCCTGAGAGCACTTCTCTATTTCCAGACCGCAGCAAGCCCTTTGAGCTAGCTGGTTAAGGTGGCCCCTGCAGCCCAGGGACACTCAGCAGCCTCCACCTCGTGCCAGTAGGATGTGCCACCTGATCTCTCTGTGCCTTGTGGGTTTTTTTGGCACCTGTGTACTGTATCTGCCTGGTGTGGAGACAATCCCATTGCAGACCAAATGCCCATCCTGGCAGACAGACGGACACATTCCCCTGAGGACAGGAAAGAGGAGGGAAATTCCCCCCTGCAGACCTGTCCATAGGGCTACTCCCCAGCTAACTTTTGGGCTACAGCTTGTGCTTCAACAGAACACGCAAGGCTGTAAACCCATCCTGCACTCATCCAGAGCCAGACCTCCATAAAATTAGCAATTCTAAAGACATTTCCATGCTATAAAAGTAACAGATTAGTACTTGTTTTGGTTTAAATTTGTCATACTATTTATATTTGAAGAAAAAATAAATAAATAAAAAATAAAAAACGTTTAGAAAAAGCTCTCAACCTAAACCCTGTCTCACTGCTAAAGCGAGCTGCTTCTCCTTCAAATCAATGTGTCTCCAATGCCCTTGGAAGTGACTGCAGGACCAGGGCCTTCGGTAGCAATTCTCTTGGTGCTGCATGAGTCAGAAAAGAATCCAGCTGCCTCTGTAGAGCGCTATGGGTTCCACTAAGCTCCTTGGGGACAAAAAGCAGGAAAAGCTTCTTTCAATCAGTGGATTAAGCAGCTACGACTCAGAATTCACATCAGAGATGATCTGTGGAGTGAGAAGGTGCCGTTTTTACACAGTCCTTTCCTTAACCATAGCCACGCCGCAGCGCAGCTTGCTGAAGCTTGTGCACACCTCCTGTCCCCTCCTGCCGCTTGTGGTGGCATCTGCGATACTTCGGCTCCAGGGGATGTGCTAAGGATAAAGTTTCTATCTCAACTTCAGATTGCTTTGTTTTTTGCGGTGGTAAGTTAGATCCTTAACATTATCTTAATGCACTTTTTATGGTTTAATTTCCCCTTTTGTGGTGCTGTTTTCCTCAATAAGACTCTTAAATTGAAATCAGATTTCCTCTGAAGGAGCCAGCCTGATTTTCTTCGAAAGCCCAGTACAATACAGTCATTCCGCTGAGACTGACAATTTTATTATGGTTGCATTTCCTTTTTGCCTACAAAATGTTTGTTTTATAAATAGGCCTTTTTAATTTAATGTAATTTTTGTACAACAGCAGAAACAGTCAAAAAAACACACAACACAGCTACAAAATTTTGTTTTTCTTATACACGCCTTCCTTAATTTACTTTCTGTTGGCTGGGGAGGGGAAATCAACTTTTTACCTAAGGCAAAATGTATGTAAAATATCAATCTAAAGTAAAACTCAGCTCCCCTGCCTTCAAGCCACATATCACTGAAGATGTAGTCTTGTAATTAAAAATAGCAAACCAAAAAAAAAGGCCTACAAACAAAATAACTACATTGCACTTTAATGAATGAGACAACTACAAGCAGAAACATGACAAGGACTATGGAAACTAATCAACTGACAATTGCTTTTACAATTTTTACACCACTCATGATTTAACAAGGGGGGTGGTTTTGTTTTTTTTCTTCACATGCTTAATTTTAAGCATGTGAAAAGTTCCATTGGCCTCAGTGGCATTTTTGTTTGTTTTTTTTTTATACCTTTGAGATGGCCTAAGTGCTTAAGCATCTTGTGGAATTATGGCCTCCCTTTGGACTGTCAAATTGCTCTTATATCTATTTGCTCCAAGAGGACGCAAAGCCTGCTGTTGGGAGCTCCGGCTCTCCGTGCAGACCCCACTGGACAAATCTAGGTCACGCAGCACGAGCTAGTTCATCGTCCCCATCCCCATCCTGGCCACGAGCCGGTCCCACGTGCCTGGCTCTTCTCCCTACATAGCCAGAGTGGAAAAGGAAGGGAGGAGAAAGAAAGGTTTGTTGACCTCATAACAGCACTGGGTTGCAGCTGAACATGATGTTGGCCTCAGGGGCTAAAAGCGCTGGTTAAACTGGGAGCAGTCTTCACCGCCCAGCTTGGTGTCACCTTTTGGGGTCTGCAGCACAGAGCGCACCTCTGCCAGAATTTATGCTTCCCCTACGAGTCCTGACAATCAAATGGCGCATCCATTCAAACAGCCATCTAATAGAAAACGAGGAAAGTCTTCCTGACACACGCATCCAGATTACTTTTTATATTTCTGTAGTCATCAACAACTGGTCTGAATTGCTCTGTAACGGTTTAAATTCTGGTAACAGGTTTCATATGCTTGCTATAACATCTCAGCGTATTAATTAGTTTTCAAGACCCCCAAGCAATAAAAATGTAGCCATTCAAGGTCACAGTTTGACTTATTTACAATTGATGTATAACTTGGCAAACTCTGCATTCAGCTACTTCGTACAATAGAAAATATATTGTCATTCAGGTTAACAAAAGACTCTTTTCTTTGCCACCTCACTACAATGGCCCTGCAAATGAACATCGCCTGAATAAAATCCTAACCACATTTTCACTCTCATTAACCACAGTAGGGTATCACACAATTTGCCTGGCTCCTACTTAGACCACTGTGCACCATTTTACTAGCAGCAGTTTGATGGGTTTTATGGCAGGTGATATATGGAGTGGGAGTTTCGGGAGTCGTAAACAGAAGCCACAGTGTATCACAATGTGGTTTAGGGATATAATGACTGTGTTGTAAAGCAAAGGATGACAATACTGCACTAGGCTTGAGGTAGTGAACCAATAGACCAAACAGCTCAACATAATTCAAGCTACAAACAGAGGATCCTAGGTGTGTGCTGGCCTTCCTATATCTTTCATTAATTACCCCTGATGAATTTGAATACGAACTACTAAAACTGAAATAAATCTGTATCCAAGAGAAAAATTATAGAGTATCTCCTTGTATTTCTTGGAAGAAGTTCCTCTGCCCCAGTGCACAAACACACATCCCACACTAGCAGTTCTGAACCAACCTTTTGCATCTCCTTTGCTGCTGGGGCTATCATCACTTACTGCCAAGCCAGAACAAATGCCAGCCTGGAGACCTTCTGCACACAAGCAGGGGGCAGGTTCTGCTCTTAGCTACGTCTGCAGAAGCTGGGCTGAATGCTACTCTGAGCAGAAATACCTCCCTACATATATTGTCCATATTTATTCATGCTCTGACATCAGACAATGCTCTACTTTTTCCATGGAGCACTACTGGGTTCTGCCAGTCCTACCAATGCTCTTAATTCACATCCTAGCTCGATCACTTTTGTGGCTGATTCATTTGTGCCTGGCTGATCCTGCTATGCTGTATTTGGATTGGGATTTCTGCAGTGGTCCTGTACTGGTCAATCCCTGCAAGTCTTGCAGAGGTGTGGTTTTGTTGTTTTGTTTTGGTTTGTTTGTTTTGTTGTTTGTTTGTTTGCTTTTTTGCCTTTTTTTCTTGTTTTGGTTTGGTTTGGTTTGGTTTTTTGTTTGTTTGTTTTGTTCTGGTTGTTGTTTGATTTTTGTTTTTGTTTTTTTTTTTTTGGTTGGTTGGTTGGTTACAGATCTTGTCTAATTATGGCACAGAATAAGAAAATTGTCTACCTGGTTCCCCAAGCTGTGTCATTAGCCACATTGTGATAGATTGGTGTCAGTGACAGAGCTCTCTCCCAGCATTCAAAGCCTGCTCAGTTGCGTTTAAACTAAATAACAATACTTAGCGCATCTAGCGCTTTGCATATTCAAAGCGCTGTACAAACATCAATTAATTAATCCTCATAACATCCCTGTGAGGTAGGTAAGTATTATCTCAGTTTTACAGATGGGGAAACAGACACAGAGAGGTTAAGTAAAATGAAAAATTAAAGTGGAGGTGTGCTGGTTAATTTGGAACTGCACTTTGTGCTGTTTGAAAAATTAGAAGGTGCTGTACCAGATCTCCATTATTCTGCCAGAGAAAGCTACATTTTGATGTGCTGACTCCCCTGGTAGGAGCCACTGCCACAGTCAGGTACCCTGAAGCTGAACCTTCATGTTCTCCGGCTGGGGAGCACTCATGAAAAATTCCCACTAAAAGTATCCTTCCGCCTAAAGTAAGACATAGGCAGAGGTATCTCCTGCTTCCAAGCATATTCCATAACTATCAGAAAAGATTTTCAGATAAATAATCTATTTTGGTAAAATCACTAGGAAGGAGCTAAGACATGACCTGCTTGGAGGGCTAGGAATTATTATCCCCAACACTCTAGATAATTGTCCTTTTCTCCTATTATTTGTATTGCCAAGTCACAGACCAACACCAGGAAGGAACAGACCTCATGTTGCATAGGAAGGAGACTCCAGCCCAAAGAAACAGTGAGCATGCCTTAACTCTGAAAAGAAAAAAAAAAATACGAAGTGCAAGAGATATACCAGCTTGAGGAAATCACCCAGGTTTGCTAAAGAAGTGCAAGTTCGGCTCTGTTTTCCTGTAGCTGAAGTGCTTTTGATTTTCAAAGGAAGAACCATTAACAAAAGCGAAGTCCAATGTTTTACTGGCTAAACCCAAGCCTGTGCACTACTGCCTGCTTTTGTGCACCTGCTATGTTATTGTATCCTTGTTATTTTAATAAAGAACTCTTCTCTTCCATTTGATATTCAACACTCCCTCAATGTGTGGACTCTGTTAAGTAGGAAAAGCACAAAATTGACATTAAGTGGATTTGGGGGCAGGAGGAGATGGAGTAGGTGTTTGCTCCATCTACCCTGTGCATTATCCTACACGAGCAGTGAAGAGGGAACAATTGGCAGGATAGCAGCTCCACAGAAAAGAAACCAGAGGACTAGGGGCTGTGGATCACAGGCTCAATGTACATTGACAATAGTATGCAGCTGAGAAAAAGGCAAATGCCATACTGCGATGTTTAAACAGAAGTAGAGTCTGCAAGAGTCGTAAAGCAACGCTTGCACTTTGCTGAGTGCCAGGGAGGCCTCACCCGGGGCATTGTGTTCTCCTGCAGGCACCGTGCTTCACCAAAGGCAGGGCCCAACTGGAGAGAGTTCAGAGGAAAGGGAGAACAGTCAGAGGTCTAAAAACCATGACTTGTGAGGGGAGATTGAACACAGTGGGGCTGTTTGCTCTAAAGAGCAGACTGAGGGGAGACATGAGAACAGCCTTCCGGTGTATAAGAGGCTGCAGAAGAGGAAAGGAACAATCTGTTTTCCATGCCCATGACCAAAAGGACAAGAAAAAGCTGGCAGCAAAGAAGATTCAAGTCACAGATTAGGAAAAGTCTTTTCAACAGCAAAACCAGTCAAGCTCTGGAACAGACTGGCAAGAACCATGCGGAGTTTCTCTTGCTACAGGAGATGTCGCCTTAGAATGGACAGATACGCACAACGACCGTCTTCAAGGTCCCTTCCATCCCTGTGTCCTGTGCTAGCCGTCAGGAAGAGATGCTCTGAAGACACAATAACCTCTGCTGTGAAGTACCCAGTGAGCCCAGTCTGCAGTCATGGCTCAGCCAGACCCTGACCACCTTAGTTATTCTCCGAGCAACTCCTTGTTTTTTTTTTTTTTACTCTTCCTCCTCCCTTCAGCTTCCCTCAGTTCTTTTGACTGTATCTTTTCTCTTCTTCACCCTGTCGGCTTCTTTTCATAATCTCTTTTAAACAAAAAGTACATCCAGTGCACTATGAGTCAAAGTCAGAAACATAAAATGTTTAACTGGGAACAAAATAAGAGAAAGGAATCTGCCAAGCTCTGTTGGGTGTTGGATGCCTTATCTGCTTTATATTTAATATGCTGCTCTGAACATCCCCTCTAGCCTCTTCTGACACAAAACGATGATTTGTCTGAAATTGTTTGGAGGTTGCTGATCTTTTGGTGTCTGCAGAGACTGCTAGTTTTTGGAAGTGGATGTCTGATCCTAAGAACATCTGAACTGTGAAGGAATTCCCCTCTCTGCTGGCTACGCTCTCTTGCAGAGCAATCACAGCACTGGAAGCCTTCTAAGATCATCACTGTTGAAGAGCTATCAGTAAAAATATTATTCATTTTAAAATGTTATGGCAGGTTTACACTTCTACAGTTTCAGTACTTTAAAAAAAAAAAGTTGTAAACATTAAACCCTTTCTGCCCATAAAAGTTGTATGGTCCTGAGCAAACCAGCCTGCTCCATGCATTATTTGCATGAAATATTTGGCATGTTTGGCATCTCTCTTCTTTTACAGTGTTATTTTGGATATGATGGCCCTCTTTCATCCTCTTTGAACAGTGGTGCTGGCTCGTGTGTGTGATATTAGGTCCTACCTTCTTTTCAAATGCCTGTAATTTTAGGAGACTGTAATTGTTCTGGATAAAACTTCCTTTGGCCAGTTTTGTACAAAGGGCAAGCTGTAGGTGTCCTGCAACAACAGCAAGGATCCTGCTCCCAAAAGCCTGTCGTACAAGTAGGGGCCTGTAGTGCCCTCACACGATACCCTACACAGCACCTCCAAATCCTGCCTCATAGGAAAACAGGCTCTCACATCTGAAACCCACATCTCGGGAGATGGGAGGCAAGATTTGCTCCAGGTGATTTCACCCACTGGCACACTGAGTTAGTCCTAGAGCTGGGAGTAGTACAAGGGTGCCCTTCCATCCTGCCTCCTACAGAAATCCTAGACAGCCTGCCCTCTGATTTAAACGAACAAAAAAAGGAACAGGAGTTAATTAATTTGCTGCAATATTGATATGACAAAATGAAAGCAGCATGTGAGTGACAAAGAAAACCTCACTGTCATTCACAGGCTAAACAAGGGACTGAGCAGTTAATAAAGGCTTATACAGTAAACCCTCGTATTTCCCTGATGTTAGAGAAACTGCACAAAATCAGCTCAAAAGACAAAGACAGCATGCGGTGATAATATTTTCAACAAAGCAATTTAGGAGTGATAAAAAGGAGCAGTAAAACACATGTAGCAAAAAATGAATGCAAGAGTCAAAAGAAAAAAAAAATCTATGAGAATAACTACAGGCAGATGGCAGGTACGAGTAGGGTGTCCCACAGTCTGAAGGGGAAGACTTTCTTTGACACTTCTAGTTTTGTGGACCTGAGGAGTCCAGGTAAGCAGTGGAAAATTTGAATCCAGCCCCAGCTGTTCTGGTTTGTGCATTTGTGATACTAATCTAGTTCACCCAAACATTGTTCCACTTCTTATCATTCATTTTATTTCTAGCACGTATACAGTGCCCCTATCCATGACTAGTTCTTGACGCTGTCATCACAAAAATTAGTATTATTTTGTAATAGCACTAGGGTAATGCAGTTATTGTTGAATTAACTCATGCCCATGAAATGTAACAAACACCTTTTAGCAGAAGACATGCTGTAATTTTGTTGGACTGCATTCATTAAAAGGAAAAGCCTCCAATGTGAAAGAGAGAGTTGCAACAGGATCACCACACCTTGTTCCTGTGAAAGGAGAGCCATTTGCCCAGCACAGACAAAAAGAACCAGGCTCGCCATGGCTTTTGTTTCTTGGTTGACAAATCAACAGCTGAACCAGACCCAGTATTTGTGCCTGCGGAACATGGGCTAGCCAGGATGCCAGAGGAAGCAGCTGAAACCTTCTGGAGAGACAGTACAGTGAGCTGAGCTGGCCCCTGGAAGGGGCAGCTTCACCAGTGCTGGGCTGAGCAGAGATTTTAGGAAGCATTTCTCTTCTGTCTGCTCAGAGGGAAACTGGAGAATAGAGAATATGAGAACAGAGGCAACTGCTTCTGGGGGGCATGAAGCTAAACATAAACCTCACTATAAACATAAGCCAGCAAAGCAATTTGTACCCAAATGGAAAGGACATGCTTTACTGGGCGCTTCAAAAAGAAAAAGAGAGAAAAAAAAAAAAAAAGGAAAGAAGAAAGAAAGGAAAAAAAGAGAGAGAAATGGAGAGAGATGGATGGATGGATGGATGGATAGAAGGAAGGAAGAATAGTAAGTACAGAGAGAAAGAAAAGAAAAAAGAGAAAGAAAAAAGAGAAAGAGAGAAAGAGAGAGAGAGAGAGAGAGAGAGAAAGAAAAAGAAAGAAAGATAGAAAGAAAGAAAGAAAGAAAGAAAGAAAGAAAGAAAGAAAGAAAGAAAGAAAGAAAGAAAGAAAGAAAGAAAGAAAGAAAGAAAGAAAGAAAGAAAGAGAAAGAAAGAAAGAGAGAGAGAGAGAAAGGTCAGCTGCAGCTATTTTCAAACTTAGCAGGTATGCTTAGCTCAAAACATAAATTCCCACTCATCATCTACATCAAGGCAGAAGAGAACAAGAATTCTCTTTATCCTGTGGCTTTCAGGAGCCTTAGCTAGACAGGAGCAAAGACAAGATGCCAGTTGTGGTTTCTCCAAGCTCTGCAGCTTAGGGACACTTCAGAGCACTGAGTTCAAGAAGGTCACACAGTACGAGAGAGCAAATGCACCACATCAGCAATTGGCCTCCCCCTCCCTGTGCAGCACGCTTGTGCATAACCCCACTAAGATGCTTATCTTGTATCATTTCTTCAGCTCTCCCATCATGTACTGCTTATTTTAATTTCTTTCTGCAGATGTTTTTGCAGCGACCTGAATGGCAGCTTCCTGGAAGAAGGGCCTTTACCTCCCTTCACATGCAGAGAACTGCCTGGGCTGCACGATTGGGTTTGGGCACTAACGACTGCTGTGGGCACAGGCACCCCCCAAGCCCGCAGCAGGGGCCAGGTGATGCACAGAGACAGGCTCAGCCCTACAAACGGAGAGCCTTGGTTAGGCACCTCCTCAAAGCAGCCACCCCAGGTGCACTGACTCGTTCGTGAGGCCTAATGGTGACCAGTAAGAACAGGAGAACATCATCTGAATCTGCTAGAAAACTGCAAATGCACTGCTGCACCAAAAACCCCAAGCAGCACAACTACACAAGAGATGCGCGGTTCCTCACCCAGTGATCCAGGGGCGTGAGTGTTGTCAGCACCACTGCTCCCGGCTTTGTGGGGCTTTGTAACCCCTCTTGCCATCTGAGGACCTTTTCACTGGGGCAACTGGCTGTTATTAGCATTAATAAGGGCATCGTGCATACTTCAAATGAGGAAAGCTCCCCCAGGGTCAACACTATTTGTTAGGCCACCTGAAAAATAGAACTTTCACCCGTGGATATCTATTGTGTCCAGTTTTAAAATTCCTGCTTTGCTCTGAAGAAAATGATGATGCCTTTGCCACTTTTTGACACAGGCCTGAACTCGGTATTCTAAACAGGACTATGCAGAATTGAATTACATTTCATCTCCTTCAGCAATCCATCTTTTCCATTTCTGCTCATTTGCTGTAGCTGCAGAAGTATTGAGTGCTGCAAGATATACTTAGTTTTCCAAACCATGCAAGTCATTATGAATGGCCTTGTGTCCAGGTAAAGGTTAAGGAGGTCCTTTGTTGTTCTAGTTTAACTTGTCCCTGACACTGCAGCCTAATCATTCCACATAATAACAGTCCTGATACACAGGCCTGAGTCAAAGTCACAAGTCAATAAATCCATTCCTTCCTCCCTTTCAGGCAAAGTGTTGAATAGCACTGAGTGTGCAGTGTCACAAAACCCTGCAGTCTATCACATCAAGGTCGTCTGGTGTACAGTGCGAAAAACTTTCTTTCCTTAAGTGCCTCACACATTCAGAAGAAGACGATATGTTGCGTGGACTAACGAGTACGCTTCAGATCGTTTGGAGGAGATTAAAATAGGGCCCTGACATAAGAACAGTTTTAGTTACACTTGCTTCATCTTCTGGCTGTTGATGCTCCGAATTTGCCAGGCCTGGGGGTGGGGAGCCGTGCTGCCGGTCGGAAAAGGCTGAGCCACTTGCAAAGAGCCCGCAGCCCACTGCTACCTCCTCCGTCGAGCCTCCTCGTACGTGCAAAGACAAGTCGTAGCTGAAGGCTGCTGGATTTTATTTGCTGAGGTTCACTGTGCATTTGAAGTCTATTCTAATAGCCTAATTCCGCTAATGTGAATTGTTTGCCCCTGAGAAAAGAGGCACAGCACTATATACTGAATCATCCCCTCACCTTTAGTTAAAAAAAAAAAAAAAAAAAAAAAAAAAGAAGAAACACAAGCCAATCCCCAACCCCTTAGGTGGTGGGTCTCTGGAAGAACACAAGACTGAGTTACAGTTTGTTTACTTTGTTAAGGGACTTACAGCTCTTCCAGGTTCATAAATTCTTGTGGTGGACTAGGAGCGTGAGTGTAAATTAACTTGAATAATAGGACTATGTGTACTTTCCAATTGTCTAACACATTTCCCAGAGACAAACTAGTCAAGCTTTTCAGCTGTCTTTTTTCTTCTTATTCCTTAATTAGTGGGTACATTTGGTGTATAACAAGCGTGGGCTTATTAGAAATACCTAGATGAAGGTGTTGTGCATGTTTCTCCATGCCTCTCTGCCTTCTACCTCAGCTCCATTCAGTGACAGATTTCCTGGTCTAGTCTCGGGCTTTGCTTTCCCAAATTGTACAGTGGTTTTCTGACATTGCCATATATCCACTAAGGATTCAGAAAGAAACTATTAAGCCCATTTTCACATTTGCTCAAACGAAGAACCTGAACCCTGGACTCCAGCAGTGAAAGGCTAATGCACTAACTCACAGCTCCGTCCCGCTCCCCTTTCATCTATCATTTCAACCTGTTTGCAGTGTCAGGGAAAACAGAGGATGCCGTATCCCAGCTGATCCTGGGAAGCAAGAGGCTGCCAAAAAGCAGTCACAGATACGAGGATTGCAGAACATCGTCCTTCTTGAAACTGAACTCTACCATGGCTTTTGAGGGAGCAGAGGCAGCTGAGAGGACACCACGCAGGGAAGAGCCTGGTGTCCTCCCAGAGCCACAGCTCAGATGCCGTTGTGCAGTTCGGAGAAAAGTCACAGCAGGCTCCATCCATACTCCAATCAAGAGGCCCGAATCCCACTTCATTCCCCCCTCCGTCGGAGTGCCTGTTTTTGCCAGAAAATGTTCCTTTCTCATGTCTTGTTTCCCATTGTGCCTCCTGACTGGCTGGGGCGTAGCGTAAAGGTCCAGAAGCTTGGCACACGTTCACCCCTGTTGGCTACGTACCTGTGCAGCACGCAGGGCGGCAGGAAGCTGCTCTGAGCTCTCGTCAGGACCCTTGCTAGGAAAGCTGGGATGGGATTTACAAGGTACGCTGCAACATACACTTGCCCTGCCCCGAAATCCAGACACAGCCTGCGCAAGTAAAATTTTCAGAGCAGTTATGAGCAGAAGAATAAAAAGTGTTAAATTATGATTTGCAAAATGGAGTCATCACCCCACACCCCTTTTGAAGTCTGCAGACTTTGAGCTAAGTAGCAACTGTCCTCAACTTGCAGGTAACCCACAGGCTGCAGCTCTGAAAGCAGAGCAAATATCGAGAGTTTATACCCATGCTTATTACAATCGGTTGTAATTATCCCAATGAAAGCAAAGTAAATCCTTTCCAACAAACACTAGAGCTGAGCTCTCGCATTATTGAATTATTATGGATCTTGTATATTATACCTGAGAGAATGAGAACATAACATCCGTGACTGTCTCTCCCCTCAGCGGAGGAGGTTCACCAGTGCAACAAAAAATTGGAGACATTATAGAGTTACCGTCCTACCTGAGAAAGGAAATAGTATAAACGAAGCCCATGTTGTGCTTGCGAGGCCATTTGTCATGCTCTCGTAACCAGTACAGTACACGCTCATTATATATCTCATTCTATCACATGTGACACTTTGTGCAGTTGCAAAACTCTCCAGATTCAACCCTCACTTTTTGCTTCACACCAGCCTATCTCCATTTTTATACAACTCTCTGTCACGGTTGGGTGACCGTGCTGGCTGCATGCTTTGTAACAGGAAGAACATTTGCAATGCATTTCCTTCTGAGCTTTGAAGCCCTCAACTGCATGCAGATTGTGAATAAGGTACGGCAGGTAGCCTGCTAGCTTTGTTGGAGAGAAATGGAGTGGCAAACCAAATGAGGTGTCAGTATGTTCCCCACTCCTACTGCCCCAGAATGAAGACTCACCTGTGCACACATTTAATTACTTGTTTTGTTACTGGCTTTTGGGAAGGTAGCATACTGAAGATCAAAAGCAAATAGTAAGACCACCTATTTTAATGGCTCTGGGGAGAACATCTGGAGAGAGAAGTTTTATGACTCTGTTGGCTCGTGTCCTTTTGAAATGTTTTCGGTGCACAATGATGTACTTCTCTCACATTTTACTTTCACCGAGACAAGCTGCTCAGTGGCTTACCGGGATGCCACGCCACAAATATACTCGTTCTGCTGTCACCCAAATATCACTTCCCAAAAGTGCTTACAACTGACTTCAGAAAATTCACAGAGTTAACTTCCAGAACAGGAAAGTTTTGCACATCATCTCCTGCTGCTGTTTCCTACTGTCCCTACAATGCCATCCCTCCCCGTAACTGTTATTGTGTCCTTGTCCTGATCACCCTCCGGCTTGAGCAACCTTGCTCTGCCCCAGCCATTTACTTCCATGTGGTCTGCAGACAATTTTCTTGTTTCCAGCTCTTCTCTCTGTGCCTTTGTACCCTTGGTGAGGAAGGATGCCACAGAAGTCTGACTGCTCTCAAAGGGAATTTCACTGTGGTAGTTTGGGTCCCATGGTGAGAAATTCCCATGGACAAACCATCATCATTCCCAGCCGTGAGTTGCCCACAGCTGGACAACAGTGACAGCGAGATGACGACGACTCCTGGAGGTGCCTGTTACCTTTGTAAAATCCTTGGATACTGCTCTAGTACCTATGTCAATCAGTCACCTGTTGCTCTCCCAGCAGAGGTCTGTGTCCTCCTGGTGGTTCAACTCGTTCACAGAATCACAACGCAAATACACTGAATTTACAGCTTCTCAGCTGAGCTATCAACATGCAGAAGCATCCCTGCGGTTCCCACCAGCCAGCAGCACACACTCCAGCAGCGGTGCCGAGACCCCACACGAGGACACCCAGATGTGGTGAGCCCTCACTGTGCCCTTGCAGTAACACGCAGGCCAGTGGCTGCATTAGTGTTTTGTGTCAGAGCCGCCACACAACTTCGAAGCAAATTTCCTGACTTGGCTGATAGCACAGGGCTGGTTTGGGGTGAACCAGCTCCCTCTCAGAAAAACAGAACCCAAAATTCTGCGACAGATACACGCCCAATTGCTTAAACATCTAGTGCTTGGTGGGAACACTTTGGACACCAAGTGGAGTCTAAAGACAATCTGCCCCATCACATACATACAGCTATGGCAGAGAAACCTCTTGCAATCCTCTGGTCCAATCGTATCCGCACCCAGCTATTTGTGCACAACAAAAATGTGTAATCCCTAAAGATTTTCTTTAATAATTTTTCTCCACTGAGTAGATAAGGGAGTCTAGGATATCAAGGCTTTAAGCCTTGGTAGCTTGGTTATGTCTCTAAAATTGAGCAAGATCTTAGTCCCGGGGAAGTCAGAAAGAGCATCCCATGGACCACGGTAGGAGCAGGCTGCGGGCATTATCTGTGGAGCAAGCGCTGACTCTGATGGCCCAAAAGGGGACCCTAGAGCCAGGTCCTTTACGTGGCAGCACAAAATACTAACCTCAGGGTCATCAGGGCAACTCTGAGTTTACCTTTCAAAAAAACTCCCAGCATTTCCTTCAGCAGAATATTTAATCACAAGTGTAAGTTTGTCAAATGCCATCTCTGACCTCCAAAGCTTTTATTGATTACCTGCAAGCCCATTGTGTTGCATTACACTCACTCAGGCTGCAAGACAGTGGAGTCAAGAATAAGCTAAAAAGTCTGATTTTAAAAAAGAGATAAGAAATAGCCCGATTCCTGACTTAATAAATGGTGCTACAATTAGTTTTGCAATAGAGGGACAGTAAATATTGAATTATACTGTACACAGCGCAAGAAAATTGTACCAAAAGAGCCTTTGAAATTCTGAAACTCCACACAAAACTGAAGGAGACAACAGCCTTTTCCAAATGAATAAATAATGTCTGTGGAGACTAGCGGGTATTACTGCAATTGCATGTCAACTAATGTTTCCCACAGTAAAAAATAATAGCAGTGAGATTTAGACGATAGGATTCTGCTACCAAAACCTAACTCCCACTCTCTCCTAATCAGCTGTAACCCACCAAAGAGAGAGGGAAAAATGGGAACTGCAGCATGGGAAGCCTTTCATGATTTCTACCACCAAAAGAGAGGAGATTGTTTGCACCCTGTCCCAAATGTGGCCCCTTTGTGCACAAATCCCTGGACTCCCCATCGTGAGCCCCAGTAATAGAAGAGTACTTAAAACAAAACAAAACAAACAAACAAAAGCAAAACTCAGCTGTGCAGTTGCAAGAAGTAGCAAATTATATTTTCCAAACTGGATGTAGATGAATTCAATTTGCCTGTTTTTCACCCGCTGGCTCCCAGGGATTCCCAGGAGACAAAGCCACCTGGAAAAAGCCCTCACACTGACTGCAGGGGAGGCTTCCCTCCCTCCCCAGTCGGCCACAGTGTGACACATTCGGATATGCTGGTGAAAGCAAGGAGGCGGTAAGATAGGTAGGAAAAATCAACCAGGGCTTCACACAGCAGAAAATAGCATTTTGTAGCCATGGGGAGAGAGACTGGAGATGAGAAGCTGGCAAGCATTACCTGTGAGGATCCTAAAGGTAAGCATGGGGAGGCTGAACTTAATCCTTTTCTGCTCCTCTCCCTTTGAATGGAGAGCCTAACTTTATTTATTTTGGCTGAAAGCTGTGCTGACAGACCTCAAACAAGGCTAGTTAAACACTCATTCTCTAAGAGCTGTGTCTTCGGCTGGAGTTACAAGAAAAAATAGAGACTTTTTAGCCAAGTTCTAATGAAAATATGCACGGTGCCACCTCTTTGTCAGCCTGCAAGAGCCGCTTCCCCGCAGGACAGAGGAACGCCAATACCATCGCTGCGCATGTCCGGCAAAGCCTCACGAATCTGGGTCACGATACTTTTAACAAGAGAGCTAAGAAAACAGAAACTGGTGCAAGCCACGGTCCGACTTGTGCTGGCTGCTGAGCATTGCCAGCGTCTGGTGGCAAGATGTAGGCCTAACACACCCGTAGGTTGGTAGGGGAGACGAGCTGAGCTGAACGCCCCTGGACAGCAGGATTGTCGCAAGTGCCCAGCTCCGACGCAGACTCCACGCTCGCGGTTATGAACACAGTGATAAGGACAGAAAGCAACGACTGCTCTGCAGCACAGGGGAAGGCGCTGCGGCAGAGGTAGAAATAAATGAATTTCCAAAGGTCACAGCCCAGGTCTGTGCCAAGCGCGGGCGAGGACGCAGAGCCGTGGAGCACAGCCTCACCAAGGCAGAGCCCACGGCTGCTGCAGCTGCCCCAGCGGCCACGGCGTGCTGCACCTCTGCGACCACCTCCGTCCTTGCAGCCCCACGTACTGCGTGTTGGGCTGCTTAAACCTGACGCTCTGATTTAGCAAAAGCCTGGTCATTTTTTTCCTCTTTTATTAAAAAAAAAAAAAAAAAAAAAAATTAAATGAGGCTCTTGTTAAAGGGAATGGAAGTGATACAGCTGCGGCTGTGATTAACGTAGTTCAGGGTTGAACTGAATATTGCTTCTTCCCTGCAGTATTTTTAATTACACTCCTGATTTTATATTTGGAGACTGTCATAGACCTGTTCTGGTAAATTGTCAAGCAACCACAAGTCAAATATGTGTTAAATATGAGAATATACTGCCATTTTTATCTGATTTGTGGTTCATTCACACTATGTTATCTACTTTTAATTAAATACCATAAAATACACATGGTCAGCAGTTTGACTTTTCATTTCCTTACAATGTCAGTAATTCAGCTTGATTGTTGCCACCTACCATAGAATTGCATTTTAAAGATGTTACCCCTGCACGGTGCAGATTCAATATCGGAACAATTTAAACTAGTTGCTAAAAATAACCTCCGCCTACTCGGTGGCGGCCCTGCCTTTAGCAGCCACATGCGGCTCCGCGACTCCGCCTGCCTGGCGAGGACGGGCAGCCTTGGGAGGCACTGCAGCGGCCTTCATTTTGGAGGGGGCTGTTTTGTTTTTTTGTTTTTGTATGAAATGCTGGTGTCATCTCCCATGCTGATTGATAGCCTACCTTGTTCATTAAAGATATGGCTTGGATTTTGCTAGATTACCCCAGGCATTGGAAATAAGAACCTTCCTACCGGAGGCATGTTATGCATGGACTTAAAGTTCACCACTTCATTAATAACATCCCTCAGCTGGACATTTTACATGCCACTCTGATATATGACTGTTTAGGTGCACTTTTTTCCCCTCCTACCACTGCTTTAAAGGGGACTGAGTCTTTTTCAGCATTATTTTGTTATTTCTCTTCTAGATTATACTGCTACAGTCCTAAAATCGCCAGGTCTCATTATCCTGGCTGGATTTCTTTGACAGTAACTGGACAATTTGCTCAGACCACTGAAAACAATCCATTAGAACTAGTAAAAGCCACAGCGGCTGAACAACTGTAAGAAAGAGAGTGAACATAGTGGCTGCAGCACGGTAACAGACCAAAGGCAGACCCAGTGACTTGCCTCTGACAGTCACAAACAGCAGATACCCAGCACCATACAGAACAGACCCATCCCAAGCAATAAGAGTCCCCTGAATACTCTCCCAGCCTCTAGCAATTTGTGGTGTGGGGATTTTCTGAGCCAGAGATAGTTGTTTTGCACATAACAATCGTGATAATGTATTTCTTTTTGTCCCTGGGCAGCCACTTAGGAAAGACTGGAAAATTTTCTGTATCCACAACATCCTGCAGAAAGGAGTTCCTTGTGTTTGCTACATGTGCCATAACGCAACAACTCTTGGTTTGTTTTGAATCCCTACTTGATACTCTTATTTGATGTTCCTTTAATTGTGTTGAAAGAAACAATGAACCCTCATACCCTGTTTTTCCTCTCAATGCTAGTAGTCATCATTTTATAACCCCTTGTCATATGCCTTCATCCCTTTTCCAGGCTAAACAATTCTAGACTATTTTGTGATTTGTCATACAAAGCCATTTTCTGCCTCTAATCATTCATTTTCCAAGCCTTTTCCAGCCCCGCTGTGTCTGAAGGTCTGGAACTGAACCAAGGATTCAAGATGTGGGAAAAGCATGGACTAGACTCTAAAGTGCCAAAGAGCATCTCTCTCCTCTTTTGTTTTGTATCACTTTACTAATAGCTCCTGACAGTAAGCCTGCTTTCTTTTAACAAATACTAATCACTGAGGTGATGCTTTCAAAGCACAAAGTTATAACTGCATCCTTTTTCCCAAGTGGCGGTACTCAATTCCATGCTCATCATCATCCATGTAGTGCTGGGACTTTCACCCCACTACTCCTCACTTATAGCTGCCCTGAATTTCATCTCCCGCTTTATTGCTCAGGGATTTGGTATGACAATGCACTTCCTCATCTTTTTGCAGTCAGCCCTTGTCTTTATTATCTCAAATAAGTTGGCATCACCTCCAAAGTTGTCATCTGATTATTCACACTGCTTTTTTTTAGAACATTTATGAAAATACTAAACAGTATGGGTTGTAGCAGACACCTCCACAGGGCTCTGCAGTGGAAATGGCCTCTACCCTCTCCATTATTTCCCATTTTTAATAATTATTACCCACGCAAGAAAGTTCAGGAGATTATTTCCTGTAAGACCCTCCTGTAAGTGCTTGGGTGAAGCACTTTTTCAAATGCCTTTGTGAATTCCCTGAGGACCATATCACCCAGATCTCTTTGTTCATTTGCCTGGGGACTCCTTCAAAGGGCTCCTAAAGATTTGTGAGCCTTGTCCTCCCTTTTCTTTCTTGGACACACAACTTCAGTGTTTTGAAGGATGCCTTCTTGCTTCTAATAATCCGTTTTACCCTATGATTTGTCATGTCAGCTCCCCTTTGGTCTTTATGAAGTCATTTGAAGAAAAACAGGTGATGAGCATTCCCTCAGAAGTGCTTAAAGGCTAGCACTAGGATATTTGCAAGCTATCAACAACTAAGTTGCAGAAAATACATTTGGGGAGCGGGGTGGGGGAGTAGTATTATGTGCTCCACCAGTGAAAGATCTAATCAGCAGACTGATTCCCAGGTGTTGGAAGGCCCTACACCATTTCTCTCCGACAACAATATAAAGCACGTGGCTCAGATTTCCCACCCACAGGCAGTCTTTGGCTTCTGGAATATGTTACCATGACTGATTGCTGCTGGCATAATGCAGGGGAGCCTTACCCTGAAGCAGCAGCTGTGAGCAGACCCAGATGAGCCCAAGCCACCTATGTTGCTGAATGCAGGTTGGGTAGGCCATGCCTGAGCTTTTGGTCCTTGGTGTGACCTCTCCCCAGCACCCTGCAGGCAGCCCTGGTGGGTGTCAGGGGTTTCGCTGTGCCCAGGTCTGGATGCCAGCAGTCGGGATGGATGTCCACTGGGTAGAACTCACATGAGAGAAGCGTAAACCTCATGGGACAACCGAACAAACAGGGTGCTGATCCTCAAGAAGAGGAACTGAGGGAGGCAGTGAGAGTCCTCAAATATATAGAAGAGCTCTTCCAAGAGGAAGGGAACTGATTTGTTCTCTACATTCATACTTGGCAGGACAAGAAATAATGGACAGAAAGGTGTGTTGTTGGATGGGTGTTAGAAAATGCTTTACAGGAGTAGAAATAGTGACTGGGGATCTTTAAGAGCAGATTAGACGAGCATCTGTCAGAAATGAAATAGGTACAGTAGATCTTGTTTGGAGCAGTTGATCTCTTGATATTCCTGCCAGTTCTGCTTTCTGTGATTTGTAATCCAAATTTCATTGACTAATGTAGCCTTTGAATCAAGCTCTTAGAAAACAATTACTGTCAGCACATACAAATAAAAACAAATGAGAAGAAAAACCTATTCTTAATTCAGTATATTTCACTGAAGATACAAATTAATAGTTTCTGGTGGCAGGAGAGAGAGCTAAGGAGTTAGAATTGTGTTAGTGAAGAGTTCTTTCATAATCCATGAAGAAGTGTCTTTCATAATCCGCACAGCCATGATCTGAGCAGGAGGCTTCTTTAGCTTAAAGAAGAGGGCAGAGTTAAAAACAAACAAACAAACCAAAGCAAAACAAAAAACCCTCTCAGATACATAAAAGAGGAAAAGAATAATTTCCTTTTGATTGTAGATTATCCTGGAATACATACAAACTCCAGAGATAGAATATCTAAGAAATTGAACATTTCCACTTTTTCCTCATAGCTAGTTAAAATGCTTTTCTCCCATTTTGAGTGAAGCACGAGCCCTTGTTCCACAAAGAGAAAACAAATGAGCAAAGAAAAAAATGTCACATTAGTTAACTCCTCTATAGGCTCATAAGCCTGGAAGGCCTCATCTGTAGTACCTTGAGGTGACATTTTCCAAGCACTCATTTATGATTATGAATCATTTTCTCTAAGGGGAAAAAATTAAGATTCCTAAAAAAAATAAAAAAGCAATCCTAAAAGATTGTGACAAGTCAGCCTAGCTTGTCTGGTATGTAATTCTACCCAACATTTTTTATCTAAATAATTGAAACCAGATCTCCCTCTAAATCAAGACTTACCATGAACGAGCAGTTAGTAACATCTAAAAAGGCTAAGAGGGGGCTCGTTGCGTTTGGTGGCTATCACAACAGATTTGGTGTGAGGTAATGTTATAGGATAAGATGCAGAGGTTTTTGTTCTGGTATTGAGAACCTCAGCAAGGCACGATGCTGGCATTTTGAGGGCAAGAGGAGGCACGTTTTTCCCTGAAGGGTGCCACAGCCTGCCAAGGGACAGCGGGCATCGTGCAGGTTTGTGCACCCTCTGTGCCTGCAGCTGCAGCGCTTTTATAGCTCATGTCTCACTTCCACTGGGGTAAAAAACCTAGATTCATGTAAAGCACTGAGGATGCCACCACAAGTGGCTCTTTCCCCACTTTCATCCTTGCATTTTTAAAGGCATTTCCAAAGAAAATGCAATTTTTTGCCTGAGCAGAACCAGGTGGAAGTGCGCACCTCCTTTGGTAGAGAGGACCTCTTTGAACAAGTATCTGTGTGGGCCATTTCAGACCTAATGAGGTGTTTTCTCAAACTCCAGAGTGCTCATGCCTTCCTGACAGCTGAGGAGCCCGCAGGGATGGTGTTTAAAATTTTCTCCCTTTCTAGACGTTGGCAGGACAAGAAGGGCAAATACTTCGGAATATATAAGGCCGAGGATTAAGGAAAGACACACAGGGGAAAGATAATGGAGATGCGCTAGTTGTGAGCATGAACAGCAGAAAGAAAAGCATGTGGATAATACCTGTGCCAACGCAGACTTCTTGGAGATATGGCAGGGGTCTAAAGCTAGCACATCTTTGAATCTTCCAATGACTTTGAGAAATTTGTCTTTCTGACCTCAGCATTTTGTCTCTAACTTGGCCTCACAGTTTTTTACTCTCATAGCAAGTGCTTCAAAGGTTAATCAACCAATGTGAGCAAAATTCTTGCCTGAGAGATGCTATGGAAGGTCAAATTATTGCTAGGTCATGGCAAATCTGTATTTGAAAAAGGACTTTCAATATAAGTATTCATATTTACTGAAAACACCACTAATTAGCTTTGTCATGAGCTGAAAAGAAAATATGTTTGTAAAAGGATTACAAAGGAGATCATGAGGTAATCCCAAGATGCTAACAGTGAGTTTGACATTCAGGACCAAATCTAGCCCAGGCAAAATTGGACTGCCCCAAACAGCAGTTGCATCAGGACAGACTTGGGCCCCAAGACCAAAGAAGTCAAGCTGGATTTGAAATAAGAAGGGGTTTCTGGTAACAGGGACAATTTCTCGCTGAGCTAAATTACCTAAGATATAACTGACATGAAAAAAAATGAGTCATCTGTAGTCAAAGTGCAAAAGACAGGGGGCTTTCCCACTAACTCATGGCTTTCTAGGATTATTTGTTCTTCAGAAGTTGTTTAATGCCCCCGTAGGAGTTACATTTGCAGGTGTCCTTAGAGAGAGGCTGATAGCTCCTTCTGACTAATAAATGTCAGTGGTGAAGGCCTGCTCCAAAGATGGCTGGAGTAACAAGGAGCTTCTGAAACTTGTCTTACAGACAGGTTTACTGTCATCTCCTCTTTCAAAACCACCACTTAGCTAGGGGTTTAAAGCAAGTGTAGTGGGGGGAAGGGTGTGTGCGTGGTAGGGAGAAGCACAAACTGTTGCTTTAAAGATGAGCTGAAACGGAGAGAAAAAGATTCTGTGGCTACTGCCCAAAAATATTAAGATAATGATTAAACTAAAAAATGCAAATACACAAGATGTTTTATGCTGCTAGGCAAGACCAGAACTGATATTAAAATGTCTCATGAACATTATAATATGTTCAGAGCAGGGGGGAGAAGACACAGAGGAAAACAGCAGAGAAGCCATATGGTCATAGCCGGTGGTCAATGAAAAAAAGCAGAAAATACAGAAAGAGAAATACAAATTTGGGGGCGGGGAATGTGTATTATCACACATCTCTTGTGTGCTTGTTCAGGAAGTTCTGAGCAGAAGCCCCCACTGTGTTCAGAACGGTTGTTTCTATCTAAAACCAAATAGGAGGACTCCCCAAGGTGTCTTCTCAAGTAGAGTGCAATGGAAAGAGCTTTTTCTTCCTAAATGGAGGAAGAATTATCATCCCAGAACAAGCAGCAACAGTTTTGTGACTGACTGACTCACCTGTACTGCAAGAGCTAGCATTTTCCCCGGCAATCTGAACATATCTCATCTGAACCACCAGGAAAGCACACGCCCACCCCAACACATGGGATCTCCTTAGGAGCCACTTTTACAAGATTTGGGCAAGATTTGGGATAAATGGGAAATAGCCACTGTGGTTGTTCAACAAATAGTCTCGCAAAACCCAGTAAAACAGAATGACCCCTACTCCACCATCTTTCAGGTCTAAAACCTACCTTCCTAACACCTTCATCTTTCTGCAGTAACGATCTCTATCCCCCTTTTGCATGAAAAAATAAGACTGGGAGAAAAAAAAAATATGTCAGAGCAGATTAAGATGGTGTAATTGACTGCAGAGAGGGCAGCAGCCGCTTCCATTCTCAGCTGCAGGTACATTAAAGAATCGCATATTTCGTGCATCAATCTGCCGTATGAGGACTACTGGGAGATAGGGGGAACAATCTCTTTCTGCACTTGCCCCAAAAGCAAGTCAAGTAATTAAATGCCACAAATATGGCTGCATATCATCCTGAGTGCGGGCCAGTTACTACCTGAGCAGCACATTGCATGTGTACGCATGACTGAAGATGGATAGCATGACATTTATTAACCATGCACATAATTAAAATCCTTTAAAAATGTCCTCCGAACAAAAATAACATATCTTGAATTCCACAGGACAGCCCAGGCTGCCATCCTCAATAAGCTTCGTTACAGAGAGTTACACAGCTAAATCACTGGTATGGAAGCAGCACTCCAGGGACTGGTCTCGTATCAGCCCATCTGCCTAATCAGCAATGAAGCAACACACACCGGAGCAACACAACACAAGTGCATTAAGAAAGCGCAAGCACACATGTGACGACGTGGTGAGTATGAGCAGGGAACAGATCCAGACTAAAACCAACCTGCTTATGTGGACTAACCCTGCGCCTGGACCGGGGATGTGCTACCGCAGCAAGCGTCCCACACGGTGCAGAAATCGCTGCTGCTGCATCAGTGCTAACAGCAAAGCTTTGCACCAGAGCAGACTCACCGCCACCTACACGTGAATGATGTGAGACCAAGACACTCAGAAGTTCACTTTCATTTCCATCAGGGTTTTTATTTCCCAGGAACAGTTGGGGTTTGTGCTTCTGAGGTACGTTTTTTCATAACAGAACCATATCCTCCACTGGGCCTCCGTTAGCTCAGGAGATACGTATTTGAGCTCCAAACTGACTTTCCCCACCAGCTCTTTTTCTCTCTACTGTGCCCCTTTGATCGCTTTTATCTGAATTGTTATCTTTGTAACACTTCTCCACTAATTGCTCCAGGAAAGAGACGTTGCCAGTGGCCTGTCCACAGAGGACTTGGTGCTCCAGCCAGACTCCAATGGTGTATTAATAGAATAACTGAAACTGGGTTAGGGCAACGAGTGATTCCCAGCAAGACAGCCCACCGGCCTTATGTGACTAGCAACAACAACTCCTGCATATTGCTACTAGTCTAAAATTAGAGGAGAGAGAAAAGGCCTAAGGAATAGTCTACCTTCTGTACTACATACAGGCATCCCACTTGTAACCATGTGAGTACATCAGATTATCAAAGATAACTTCTCCTGGGACAGTTATCTATAATGCTGTCTGAGAAAGAAAAATTTGTAAAAGAGGTATGAATGTATACATCTATTGATATCTGCTCATGCATCATCAATTCTCCTGGACATCTAAATTCAGAGACAATAATATTTCTGCCACAAACTGTCAGCACAGGCAAAGAGCTGGCAGGCACGGAGGTAACTAAAGTAATGTATGAATTTGTAAGATGCTTTGAATTTCAAAAGCTCCCCTCTCCCCCAGGTGAAGCAGATCTGAAATAGCATCAAGCTTGTACCTCATGCGTGATGACGCCCTTTCCCACGAAACAAAACCATCAATGACTGAAATTTCATAAGACTTTCCAAAGAAGAGAAACAGGCAAGCAGTGTGCATTTAGTGGCTTATAAAGCATTGCTGCAAAGCAGCTGGAGATTGGGGTGGGGAGGAGAAATCAGACAGACAGGGATGCAGCATGTGGGAAAGCTGACCAGGAGGTGAAGGAGGCAGGAGGACACCTGGATGCTCTTCAAACAGCAGCTGCTTGGGTAATTCAGTGGTCATCTGGGTAGGTCTACACTCAGCCAGCAACAAAGTCCAAGGGCCAACATTTGGCAATTTCCTCAGCCTTACAGAAGTTTCCCAAAGCCTCAGGGACACCAACAAGCGCCCAGCCTCACCACAAGCCTTTTAAGAGCGCTGCAAAGACTGCTCCTAGCCAACACAGCCATGGCCTGGTCCCCTTGAGTCAGCCAGGGTGCAGGGCAAAGCAGCCCAGTCCAAAACCACAGATGGGTTCCCTGTCCCTCAAGGCCATCCTTCCCAGCAGAGCCACGCTGCCACCCTGACTCTGCAAGGACAGGGCATACACCATCACCTAACCTCGGCAGGCCTGAAACACCATCGCCAGCCTCCCCAGCAAGACCTGCCCACTGCCAGCTACTGCACATCTCAAAGCGCCTGGTGAGCTAGAGTCAGCCAAATTTATTCCACTGGAACTCCCTCACCCCCGGCACCCGTGTGCACCCTGCCCGACTCCATTACTTCTGAGGAGCAAACCTTTTGGCTGTCATGTATCTTTCAGAGTGAGTTAGCGAGGTTGTGTGTTTGCAATTCCCAGCTCTGCTCGCGTTTCCTCTCCAGCACCCGTGCACCTTCAAGCCCTGCGCTGCAGCACTGCCACCAGCTCCAACAAACCTGGAGATGCTGCTGCTGCGCGGATCTGTTTATATCCGTAAAAATTAGTGTTGCAGCTCCACCTAACTTAAGCAGTTTTGCTTAGGAAATTACAGCATGGCATTTGAGGGGCTGTTTAGAGCACAGAGGAAAAAGTGGGTATTGGCAGCATGTTTTTAATTAAGCAGGTAAAGCCTAGATTAAGCTACATCAAATGGATAGTGTTTCTTTAATTCTGTATTGTCAGTCTCCTCAGCCAGGGCATAAGGGGTTGGCCTTAAAATTCTTGTAACTAAAAAGCCGGTCTCATGACCAACTACATAATTGATTAAACACAACTGTGGACTCCCATTATCGGGAAGTGCAATTTTCCCGGTGTCGCTTCGAGTCTGAAATACCTCAAGGGTAATTACAGACCGCGATGCAACACAGAAGGCTTTGAAGTAGAGGAAGAAAAGATTAGGGTGGCTGAGACGATCTGCGCCGTTTCATTTGTCCTTCATGGCAAAGGCTTTAAGCCGCTGCTGAGCAGTGCCCCGCCAGCGCCAGCCACTGCGGGCCCTGCCCGCCCCGCGGGTCACGGGCAGCCCCGGGGTCACACCGAAAGCGCCGCCGAGAAGCGGCCTCTTACCTTTGCGGCCCTGATGAAAGTTTCATGCAGCTGTGCTCCTCTTTGCCTCGGATTTGGCACGCCTCGCTGCTCGCCGCCGGGCTGACCACGCGCGGCGCAGAGAAGTGCGCTTTCTCTGACCAGCTAAATTATTTACCCCGGGAACCGCTCTACAACACGACACGCTGTGCTAAAAAGGACCCTCTTTGGCATCTGAGGCAAGAGGCACTAAAACCAATTCTGAAATGAAGAGATCCGGTTTTTATTTCCAATTAATAGCAGGTTAGAAGTAAAAACCGCTATTAGTGACAGAACATAACAAGGAAACCAAACCTGCATTGTTAAGAGGGCTATTTAAAGAAATGTTAATGAATTGGATTTGAAGTTCTTCTTAGTCAAGCAGGAAACAACTAATGGTTTAAAGAGGAAAAGTGAAGCATTATTAAATGCTGAATATTTATTATGTCAGTGACCAGTTTGCCAGAGGCTTTGAGGTGAGAAGGGAAGTTCAAATCCTTTCTGCTGCATTTACAGCTACGGAAAGGTAAATTCATAGGCTTTCTCACATACCACACAAAGGCGTAGTAATTTGTTTGGATTAATAGCATATTGGAGAAGCATAACACTCACACTTTAAAACTAACAAATTCAGCGAGAGCACAGAATTATCATTTAACCATTACTGTCTTCATAAAAACAAGTGCTCTTAATGCTTTGCAGTACATCTTTAAAGTGCTTTAAAAGCCAACAGCCAATTTATCCTGCGCTGCCTACCTCATGGTAGGCAGAAATCGTTATCTCCCCTTCGCAGTTCAATGAGCAACAGGGAGTTAAGTGACTTGCTCAAGGCCAGAGTGTCGGTTTCAGAGCTGGGTGCACAATGCACGAGCTCGTGGCGTGTGCTACTGCTCCCAGCAAATTTAGGTAACTCATGCACGCTGTGGTACTAATTAAGGAGTCTTTGAGGGATTTTTGCCTTTCAGGACTAGCTTTTTTCAGGTTCCAACATGCAGGCAGCTTTCTCCTCTGACCTACGGAAGAACTGGGGTTCCCCGGATGGCCCTGCTCCTCCAAACGGCGATACAACGGCCACAAGACACGCACTGCACACACACCTAGCAAGGAAGCCTCTCAGCCATCTCCAGGAGGACCTCTCAGCATTTTCTGTATCTCTGAGTAGCACGAGCACCCTGCACAGAGCTAACAGCACCACGGAAAGAGGAAAGGAAGTCAAAGATTCCCATACAGCCACAAACAATAATCAAAGGGCAAAAAGTGCCCAGTACGCATCCCAGCTTTAGGCTTGAGCAATGCTTGTCGCTGCCTGTTCCTGGTAGCAGTGGAGGTTTGGAGCCACCTTTGCATTTTGTGATCCCTAGAGAGCATTTTTTATGCAAGACTGCTCAAGGCTGCAATGATTACTAAACATGATGCATCCAGAAGCCATTTCTGGAGCTGAGCATTATCACACACCAACTCCTGGAGGATAAAAGCGTGATTTGGGATGTTGTCATTCAGGGATTCCCCTACGCTGCAGGTACCCTCCTGTAATCAGCTGCACTGGTTTGTATCGTGCCAGTGGAGTGCTTGGCAAGCCACCCCCATGCACTAAGGCTCTAGGCTAGGCTGCAAAGCATAAAATGGAATTGTTCAACTACGCTGGTACATGGCGGCCTGGAACAGCAGCCTTCCTCCGGCACCACCAAATGCAAGCCTGCAGTGAAAGAACATAATGTTTAACTGCTATGGATATGACAATAACCGCCCAAACGTCAGATAATGATGCTCTGGCTAAGGGAAGTCTGCAAACAGGATGGCAGACCAAGTCCTGCCTGGCAGCATGGAACAGCCTGGAAAAGAGCCGCAAGGCAAATCCCGTTCTCTTACCCCGATCTGGGTGGGATGAGGTGGACAAAGGATGTGCTCCAGCAGGCTCCTGCACAGAGGTAGTCCTGCTGAGGAACGTGCCAGCAGCTCTGAGTTACAGCTGTACTGGGAAGGTGCACCAACAGGAGTTCCCCCAGCACCTCGTGCCTACCGGGTTGTCAGATTTCCACCCAGAGGTACCCGCAGCCGGCATCAGCAGCAGGAATTTCACGTAGTGTAGCAGAGGAAGCAGAGTGGAGCTCAAAAAAACAGACATTATTTTCCCTCCAGAGCAGACAGGCTGGTATTAGGCTTTGTAGATAATAGCACCCAAGGAAAAGAAAAGTAGATAAATTGAGAACTGGATATCCATGAAATGTGAATCATTAAAAAATACTCACTGTTCGTGCAATGGCACATGTTTTAATCACATCACATTCCTTGTCTGCACTTGACTCTTCTGTAAGGCTACTTTACTGCATCCGTGTTATTTTTTCAAACATTAAGAAAAAGTCTAATTCTGTACATCAAAGCTTCTGTTATCACGATTCTAGAGGTCAAATCCAACTTCCAAATAACACTTGCTGGATCTTATTTACTTCCACAAGATTTGATATTAAATAACTCTGCACATATCCACTACTGCTTAACATCCTAAAACCAAAATTATCTCCACACTTAGACCTATGAAACCATTATACCTGTAGTTCCACTGAAAAAAGCATATTTAAACCTCTGCAACCACACATAATTTTCCTTGCAGGCAAGGAACAATCAGCTAGAATTAAGCAAATATACTAAACCCATAGCAACCCAATTTTTGGATTCCAGCTAATGCTAGTGATTGTTTAATCATGTGTGTTTCCCAAATAATTTCCCAAATAAAACCAAGGCTTTGGCTGTCTCTTCCTGAATATACCTAGCTTAGTCCTCTACAGAGAATGTAATCTTCATGAAAAAGGATACAAATGCTTTAGCTTAATAGCAGACATACATGATCACTCGAAATTCTGTCTAATTAAAGTGTTAACTTTCTATAGAGACTCTGATGTTTGCTCAGAAGAGAGGTAAAGCAGTGATGTTTGCAGATATTATTTCAGTTGTATTGCTTCCAGGGAGTATTTTATTTGTACAAACCTAGAATCCTTCTCTACTCCATGTAAAAAATAGATTAGTCCCTTGATAGCCTTGAAAGTCATATCACTCACAAGAAAATTAATAATGCATTACAAAGTATATAAATTTTAAAAATTAGAGGAAGTAGGTTGTAATGGTCTGAAGACCACTGTCCATCCCCATTCACATCCAGCCTCCACAGAGAGTTTAACACCTTCCCCTCTGACAGCGCAGGAAGGAATCAGCGCAATTATTTCTGACAACTTCCCACCAAGCCTCCAGTGTCCCTGGCCATCCTGCGGGTGCAACGGAGCGGAGCTACGGGTGCGAGACAAAAGCTCAGAGCAGCGTCCAGTGTGACCCCGAATTCAGAAGATGCTCCCCGGCGCCCCAGCACACCTCTCGCTTAAGAAGTCTGCGCCGCAGCCCACTGTGCTGTGCCAAACCCACGCTGACCAGGCTGTGCCCCTTTAGTAGAGGTTCCTTGCACCAGGGGGCTTGCAGGCAACAGGATTTGACAATTTGCTGCACCGGGATAATGAAGATGCACCAAGTCTGAACCCACTTTACTATTCAGTATTTCTATGGCAATTGCATCCAGTTTGTCAACAGTTAACCCGTGTTTTAAAACAAAACAATACAGAGAAAATGGAAGAAAATGTGCATTTACAGGATAAATACATCAGGCACTGAGGAAAGCAAGGAAGACAGGGTACTGTACACAGGCCAGCCTTGTAGTGGGGTTTGCTCTAATAAGCCTGATGACCAAGAAAAAAAGTGCTGAATGTTAGAAGCGATGTACATGGTGTTTTCAACTGTGTAATTAAAATGTGCCACCCCTCCTTTCAAAAGTTTCCATTAGAAGTTCACTAATGAGCTGGGCAGGGGAATCAGAGAGGAAGCTAAAAGGAAGGAGAGAGCCCAGACCCTCTGCTGTTCTGGTGAAGTTCCCCAGTTTCTGGTGCGGCACAGAGAGCACGGCAGTGATGCCAGGGATGCCAGAGGAGTTTCAGCCTGTTTCCATCCACTGCTAATCGCAGTCTCCCCTGCATTTTGGTCAGAAATGCTCTGAAAACAACCTGGAAACAAAGTTTTTAGACCCATCTGGTGTGGGTTGTTGGGGCACCAGGTACAGTGACAACACAGAGTAGAGTGTCTGCAGCAGCAAGTACATGACATTGCCAAGCCAGGTATTTTCCTTTACCTGTTTTAAGTCCCAACCAGTCCCTATCAATTCTGGATGTGGGGGGCAGAGTGGCTGGGAGGAAGCCTCCCTCCTGCCTTGGGCAGCAGCAAGCTCTGTGCCTGTGAGGAGCCACCCCAACACGTCAGTGTCGGCAGCAGGGTCTCCAGAGGCATCAGCAGATTCCCTCCCTCATTTCCAAAACACAGACCTGCACAGAAATTTCCTCTGCAGCTGCTACAAATACTCTGAAAAATAACAGAGGCTGGCTTTTCTATGACTGCCACACACCCGAAAAAAAAAAGAAAGAAAGAAACCCACTACCTCGCATGTAATCACTCCCTCTGAGAAAACAAGTCACAGTGGGTTGTGCTGAGCCTCTCAAACGCACAGAATAATGAGGGAACAGAATATATGCCAGGGGAGTTCAAATCTGAGTTTACCAGCACAACGCTACTCAGAAATTTCAAAATTCACTGCAAAATGCTACCTGGAGTTTTTGTGGTATTCAGAATAACCTTAAGAATATCTTCTTAATCTCTCACCAAGAATATAAAAGCAGCACAGATCAGAAATAAAAGGTGTGCAAGCTGCTAGTGTAACTTACAGAGCTTTGCTCTTTTGTGTTGAATCCTGGCTTTTGCACAACTTCAGCAGGCGCATAAAGCCGCGGAGGAGAGCGCAGTGAAGCCCTGCAAGTACAGAACATTTCTCTTGCAGCTGTGGCTGACAGTCCCAGTTCGGTGCAGGGGCGATGCCATACACAGGAGGAGGTGACAGCCCCAAAGGAACCCAGCTGGCATCCTGAATGCCTGGAAGAATATCCCTGAGATGGAAAACTGAGGACACGGCTGGTTAATTCTGAGAACCTGTAAAAGTGGGCAACAAGAGCTGCTCTAGCCCATGTTCAGGTGAGGAAGGCATTCTCAGCCCTCCGCAGAGACACGAAGCTGAGGCTGTTGGCAACGGCTCAAGAAAACAGCTTCAAAGCCAAACTGCGTATGTAGTGACAGAAACAAATCACCGTGAATCGATCGATCGATTACAAATGACTAAAATGAGAGCAGAATGAGTGTGATTTTAATACATTCATAAATGTAAACATTCATGTTTCTTTGTTCCTAGAACAGGCTTATTTTTTGTTTGTATTCTTTCTAACTCGCTGTTCTTTGACTGTGCTGCACGAGTTGCAGTTAGAGCTGTCAAGCATCCTGGAGCCATAAGTATTTTTCAGACCACTCATTAACAAACAGACTTCCAATCTCAATATGCATTATCAAAATGAGATCTTTTCTCAACAGTTGACAATTATGTATTATACAGTTACATGCTTACAATTGGTGACGCCGTATTGTTAGATTTCCGTACTGAGTTTTAACAGTATGCTGCCTAATTACATTTTGTATTATATTCTGAGTGTATAGGAGTATTTTATTCATGGCCCCACTTTATTCTGCAATTTGTTTCTCAATAAATGCAAAATAATAAAATCCCAAATCCTAGTGTGTGGAGTATTTTTATTGACCCAAGTGTTCTGCTAGTAAACACAACTTTGATGGTTTCATGAGTGAAAGTTTATTAGGCTGTGTTAGTTTTAAAATACAATTGCCAGGGGACCGATGTCGAAATCATTTCTTACAAGACAAACTTGGTTTTGGATGCTTTCCCAGCTCGAGCACCACAACGAAAGCAAAATGGCTATCCTGAGTCATGACATTTTGCATTCATTCTTGCAGTGGCAAATGTTTAAACGTTTAATGCTGTCTGCCACTTCGACAGAAAGAAAACAAAAAGAAAGCTCTGAAAGACCTGCTCCCTGTTTGCTCTCTTCAGAGTAAGCCTCTCGAGTAATTAGCCAAACACCCATCTTGTAGGTCTGCCCACCTGGTAGCTGCCAGTCTCTGTTACGACAGCATCTAGGCGGCGACTTTACTAATGCCTTCAGATGCCTCATATTTTAAAATTCATTTACCTTTTTCTGCGGAGTTGTCCCCAGTCTCTGTTACTGACAATGAGAGAATTAGGTCCAAACAGTCCTGAAAAGGAGTGACCTAGCCCAAGGAGAGACGGAGCTCAGATCCAGCACCTGAGCTAAGGGGCTATTTTCCAGCACCACCGCCTCCAAAAAACGTGTCTCTCCCAAAACCTCCTATCATCAGCCAGCCAGCATTTCAGATCTGGCAGCACATTTGGGGAAGTGCCACTTCCCAGGAGCCCTCCGAAGGAAATCGGAAGCGGAGATGGAGACCACAGTGGGTATGCAGCAGCGCTGTTTTGAAACACCCTCTGCACGCAGCACCTCTGAGCTGCCCGGCAATTTCGCCACTCTAACCTGAAACCCATGAACTTTTAGAAATGGCACCCACACTTTTATAAGCTTCCATTTTAAGCAGCCTGGCGAAAACCTCACCGCTCCCATGGGACCTCCTGTCCTCTGTCCTACCTCAGGGTGAGCCGTAGCTAGTGCAATACCCTTGTGAAATAGTTGCAGGCATCTGTAAGGCCCCCTCGAAATCAAGTTTGGGGGATTGTTAAGAGAGTGTTCGCTAGCAGCATGCAGGGTAGGGGGGAAGAACATCACCGAGAGAGGCAGGAGCAAGAGCTGTGCCGCTCGCCTGCCCACACACCATATTGTCTTCCTCCAGCAAAGCTACTCCAGAGGCTTTCTGTGGTGCCAAACAACATGAGCGAGGAGGAAAAAAAAATAAAATAGCCTCATGAAAATGTCCTGTCTGTTCATTTCCACAAGCGCTAGCGAGACGTTCTTTAAAAGCATACACATGTAAAAAGATCTAGAGGTTGCTGGTTAGTTTGTCATATATTTTTATAGGCTTTTCTGAATGGTTTTAGATTTGACATAGTAACTGACTGTTACTAGAAATAAACTGTAAGTCAATTCCATGCTTCCATAATTCACTGCCCAGGGTTGTTCAAAAAGATTTAGTGATACTTGTGATAGACAGCAAGCCTCTTGATGTTTTCATTTTCACTTAGTGCCTGTAATTCCTCAAACTTGCTGACCTCTACAGAACAGGATGGAAGAGGGCTCCAAAACTTCTTTGAAGGCACTCACTCACCAAAGCATTTGAAATGCTCTCATTTCACTTCTTTTCTTTTGAGGGCACAAACACCAATATGGGAATAAAGAGATTGTTGTTTTTAAGAAGGCAACTGCTATTATTATCTCCATGACCGATCATGTGCTTTTAATCATTTATTATAGAACAAGTTAAACCAAAAAAAAATATGTGTTTTTGTGACTCTGAATGTAAGCCCTCCTGACAGCTGCATATTGATATTTCTCTGACCGAGCGCGTTCGTTCTGAACTTTAGCCTTGCTATAGACGTTTCCTTTTTCTCTCCAAAAGTTAACAGATATATTTTAAAGGCTCCGGGTCTGCGTGTAAAAATATACAAACAAATCTGTGCCTAGAGGGCCTGCTACCAGGAACGCACAGGCTAACCAGCATTTGACCCTCCAAATACTCAGATATACTTGCAGTCCCGGCCATTTTGCATAAAACCCATGCCGGCAACTGCACGGTTTTCTGCTCGGGGAAGCTGATGCCCATGAACTATTTAACTGTAACAGTAGGAAGATGCAACAAGCAAAACTGCTGTTGCGACTCCTCTTAATGCAGGGTTCCCGGGACAAAAGCACCTTGATAGTATCAGCGCAGATCTGTCATTACAATTTAATTACCAACAACAGGCCACTGACATTTGAAACTGCTTATCAGATCCTGGTCCTGAAGGTGGACTGGAGGCCGGCTCTCCTTCCCCCCGAGGGTAATTTTTACCTTGGCGGAAGGCGCAGGAGGGTTAGGGCTGGGCAGACGTTGCACGTGGAAACCCAAGGAAACCAAAACCAAAGGATGGCAGCCCAGCTCCCAGGACCGCGTGGAGCAACAACTCGAGATGGAGCCTTCTCAGGGTATCTTTAAGCAAGCAGTTTGCAGCTCCCCGGTGATTTCAACCTAACTGGATCGAACCACTGCCAGCAAAACCCAACCCCGCGGCATCTGCAGTGGAGATCGCTCTAAGAGCTACAGGTATTTCACAACAGATGGAGCATGATTCAGCTTTATACCACACAGTCACCCACATAAATTATATCCTAAAATTCTTCACACACACATACATACAAAAAAAAAAAAAAATCTAGGGAAGAAACAAAAAGAATGATAGGAATTATACGAATATATTTCAATGCATATAGATATTAGGCTATTAACCAAAAATTTGTAAGGACAGGAAGGAAAAAAAAGGATGTAAGTTTGTGCTTTCCTTGTACCTCAACATTAGACAAACGATTCATTCCTATTTCTTTTCTTCTGTGCATTAGCTATTTACCATCATTTTATTTTTCCTCTTTTTCTCCAAGAGAAGAAATTGCAGGCTTTGCACACTCAGCAGAGCAGGCAAAGATCTTTCAAAATCTGTCTAGTAAGCCAACGGCTCGCTAAAAATCAATCAGATAGCAGAAGCCCGCACTGCTGACACAAGAGCATTAACTTTTGTTTGGACATTTTCACATATTGTCCAAACGTTGCCTTTTGTCTGTAAGGGTTACACCGCACAAACCCACTTGCTCCCTTGCAGAGGAACCCATGAGAGGAGGTCTGTTGTGACTCAGAAAAAGAAGGGAAGGAGCAATTTGCAAGAAAGATGCACTGGAAAGCTTCTGTGCCTCCTGTCTGTCTAGCTGGAGTGGAGGAAAAGCCCCTACACACAAGCAGAATGTACATTTTTTATGAATTGGGCCTTTAGTTTTAATTGCTTCTTACAGCATAGACCAATTAAGGATGAGTTGGCAGGACAAGGATCTTTCCCAGCTCATTTGAAGGTAGGAGAGACGGCGTTTGCTTTGCCACAGGCTCCCGCTCACACATTTGGCCAAAAAAAAAAAAGCGAATGCCATTAAACACCTCTAGTACTAATGCTCATTTTATATGGGTTGAAAAGCAAAAGCTGAAGGCCAAAAAGTTCCCCTTTGGCCCAATCTCATGCTTTCAAATAAAATCAATTACAGCATCTGTACTTGTCTAAGCTTTGGAAAGATAAATACCAATAATTACAGATCTAGAACTGTACTCAGAGAAACTCTTAGGTATGCATATCCTTCGAGAGCTCCCTTCCTTTTATCTATAATTGATCCTCTTCACCTTCAGAGTGTATCAAGGTCAGAGCTTAGTTAAGAATTCCTTTTAAAATATATTATAGACACTTTTCAGTATATGCTGTAGATTTTGCAATGTATGGGTGACTACAGAATCACAAATCCAAAGCACATTAATTGTAGAAGTAATCAGTCTAAGTGGTGAATGTGTACAGCTTATAGGTGCTGCATGAGTAAAGGAGCATCTTCCAGACCATGCTACCATTTTTGTTGTGTGTTTTTTGGTTGTCTGTTTTCTTTCCCTCTGTACAGCCCCACGAAGCCTTTTCTAACAAGTATGTTTCTCACTAAGGATTGAAATGGATTTGCCAGACAGGAGCCAGACACTGGCTTTTTAAATACCTTGTAGCTGGTTATCTGGAAATGCTGCACTCATCATAATAAAGAAGGAACAAAAAACCACACTGCACAAGAAGGAAGGTTAAATTACGTGTTCAAGCCAAATTAGAGCATATAGAGCAATTGCTCAGGACTGTGTTGGAGGGAATAAAGGGGTCCTGCTGCTGAGTGAGGAGTTTTCACCTCAATTTTCCAGAAACTGAGAGTAAAAGAACTCTACAGACCCTTGTAGTCTTACAATCTATGCATCTAAGAGTCTAGAGAGAGAGCTTATGGCCTGATTTCCCAATGCATCTAACAGCACCCAAGGAAATCTAAGTAAAAAGCATGGGTGGCACCTCCCGGGGCTGCTGAGCTGTCTGACCCAGCCCACCGCTCTGCGGCTGCATTCACTTAGGAATGATAAAGAAAATGAAAACTTGATAAAGAAAATGAAAACCTGGCAAAAGTGAACAGTGTAATCCTAAAATTAAAAATATATATATATATAAAAAAAGAATAAAACCTTCCAGCTCATGATAAACATTATAATGAAGCCTCTAATTTTTCTAATGAAAGAATTAACTATCAAGATAAAAGTAAAATGATTTATTAGATTTTCAGACACCACAGAAATAAAATAGTATAACAGTCTAGGCAGTAACTATTCCATCTCAACTTGCAGTCATTAACTCTTTGCCAGCCGTAAAGACATCCTAACAACTCTATTTAGTTCCATAAGCCTGTCTATAATCCAGTACTAAACAATAATTACTATTGACTCGTTAAACAGGAGTTGAAATCTTTTCTTCAAAATGTGCCAGAAGACATGGGGAGCGGATCACTGAGAACCTGTCTGCGAGGGCTAAAATGCTCTCAAAAACAAACAAACCAACAAGGGCAAGGAATACAAACTTCCAAAAACTTAAAGGAGGGCACAGGCCTGCTGCAAGCCCTGCTCCACGGTCTCTTCTACCTCCGTCCCCCACACTCATCCTGCCCAGCCGAAATCAACCTGCTGTGTTCGCAGTGATTTTGAATGCTGCAGCTCCCCAGCAGCTTCCCTCTTATTAAAGCACAGAATATACTGCTTGTTGCTAGACAGAGTCCCCCCCGCCCTCCTTTCTCTCCCACTAATGGCTCTTTTCACGATCTGCAGCAAGGATCATTTAATCTGTGAAGAATGGAAATTTCAGTGTTTGTGTATCGTCGGTTATTACCTTTTATTTCTAAATTGTGTATTTGAAGGGAAGACTTAATGCCTTTATTTGCTGAGGAGCAAATGTTCAAGGATCCTACAGAGAGCACTTTCTCCCGGTATAATTTCAGACTCTGAAACTCAAAGACACTCTGAGCCCCTCGGTGCGGGCACAGCTGTCCCACGCACCCCGCAGCACCCCCGGCCGCTTGCTCCCATTGCGGCCCCACTGTCTGGGGGCAGCAGGGCCCCATCTTCACTTCTTGCCTTTGTCCTGCTCACCCTCAGCTGGAGGCACTTCAAAAGGCAAAGGCTGGGCAAGCCCATCCAGCCAGCCCTTTGTGCCAAGGAAAACTCCAGCAAGACTGCATCTTTGGGCTCTGATGCAACCAAACATGAGAATCGTGATGAAGTACGGATGGATGCAAAAGGCACAAATAATAAATTTTTTAAAAGTCTGTGTGCAGTAACATTTAAAGCTAGCTATATGCTAAGCAAGTGCTCTTGACTGGCTTATGAAATTCAGGCACTAATAAAATCTGGGAGGCAGCACAAACGCTGCCCTCACAATATTTTATGCCAATGAATGGAAAAAAAGGAATCGGAATATCAAAAATAATTATGTGAAAATAACAGTGTTTATTTTCCCGAGAGCCTGCCCACCTGCGAGTCCTGTTTCTGCCTACATAATCCTGCGCTTCCCTGAGCGCTGCTGACACAGACAAAGCAGGGCTCAGGGGGACTGTGCCAGGGCTCGAATTCAGCCGGCAAGTTTCAGAGACCCCCGAGTTATTATGGGAATTAATCAAGGGAGGAATAGGAATGCAGCCTAAATGTTCATCCTTTGGTGACTTTAAGTTACATCTAGTATCATTATTTTACATCAAGCTTCTGAAAATTATTTAATTTTTTTCTGTTTCATGCCAAGGTCTTAATCTTTACTGCACTGGCAGTGAGAACATTTTAAAGAATCATTTCCCGAGACACATTTAATACATTTCCAGTAAATTGTACATAAACCTGTCCAGCTGGCTGGGTCATTTAATCAGCGACACACCCACTGAGTGCAGGATGCCACCTGAGATTTACCTCAATGCTTTCAAAAACAAAACGATGATGGGATAAAGCTTTGCTAATGTGTGAGTGCGATGGGGAATACAATGATAACTGCCCACTAGGGAGTACAAGGATCTTTTTAAGTTTTGTTATGGGAAAGATTACATACCGGATTAGACAAAAGGGTTTGGAAGATCAGCACTGAAATTACACCGGCTTTAGGAAAAGCAGAATTAAAATGCTGGTTGATTATTTAAAACCACTTTAAAAACAGACAGCAAAGTTTATCAAGTATTTTTGAGCTGTATTCTGCACTGCTCTCGCGGACTGCTGCACATCCTTGCAAACACAACCAGAAGTTTTCACAGGATATGGGGGCTGAGCAGGGTCTGCTGTGTTGGAAGGGAAATAGCACATCACTTGCTCACGGTCAGCTTCACTGAAATTATACCAATGGGGAATGCTTAAGATGGGCTTTTATTAATGGGTTCTCTTATGAACGTGTAGGCAGGCTCCAAGCCTCAGGAGGGGGGAAGGACTTTGCAATTTTCAGGAGCTCTCTCTGATAAAGAGTGCAGGGGTGGCAAAGTGCTGAGGAAAGACATCCTTCAGAAGCCAGAGATGTGCCAGAGCAGGCTGTGTTGCCTCTAAATAAATTTTAAAAAGTGAATTGTTTATGGTACAACCAAAACCCTTTCCTGCAGGTGATCTTGTAGGTTTACCAGCAACATCACCAGTGGAAAGCTGAGGGTGGCCCTGGTGAGCCCCCAGCTCCCATGAGGAGAGCTGGGCTGGGAGCAACACAAGGGTCATGCAGATGACAGCTGTGGCTGCATGAAGCCTTAGCACTTGGTGGGAGCGGGACCTGTAAGGAGAAGCGAGGCGACGAGTTACAGCCCTGTCCCCTCCCTCTGTCCCTGCCACCACCCACAGCTCCCTTCTCACCTCGGGCACTTCTCAGAAGTTGAGACACCCTGGCATCCTCGTCACTGTTCATCGCTGCCATTTAAATGAGTTTAATAAAATTATTTTTCTAAACTGTTTTAGATGCCATATCTATAATCCATAAAATTTATTGTATCTTTATGTAGAATTATACTGGAGTTGAACATATAAATCAATTTATAAGGTCTAATGACATACAAACGCTTAAAAACTAAAGGCGATGTAGTAAATTCAAATTACCATTACAAATGTAAGCTTTGTAGTCAGTGTGTGACCCGCTAAGGATTATATTTAACTCCCCTGAGAGTGGTTTATCATAAAACTTTATACTTTTATTACAGTGAATTATTAACTCCTCCATGATGTGAGTCATTCCATGCTCTGACTATAGCTTTTTTAATGACACTATAATAGACATCTTGCTAATAGCAGTAGGATTGCTACCTCTGAGGTTAAAAAAAAGGGAGGAAAGAAGAAGGAAGAAAAGAAATGAAACGAAAGACAAATAAGTGGAAATACATTTCCCAACAGGATGAAAAATAAGGACCTGTAGGAAGATCCGTTTGTGACAGAACTATGCAGAGGTCATTACAGTCTTCTGACCACATGGAAAAACAATTACGAGGCTGGTATCTGAAGACTACCACGTTTTTTTACCATTAGAACTAAAAATCTGGATGATTATGACCAGGAGGTATTTGTCCTTTATCCTTTTTTTATGGAGAAAAATATTTTTTCCTCCTGATGTTAGTTTAGCCAAATGACTTTTAAGGCATCTTCATACAATTGAAAGTCACTCCTTCCAAGGCATCTACCACGAACATTTCCCAATCAACATTTTCACTATGCCATCAACCCCCAATTTAGCATCTGTATTTCCAGAGACTCCCTCAGATGCTTGGAGAGGTCCAAATGCCTGGGAGATAGTTTTAAGTTTGGTGAATGGACAACCCCAAGGCCCACAGCAAGTCCAGAGCTGAGCTCTTGTATCACAAAAATAAATCTGAGGGTGATATTTCGCTTCACCTCATTTTCATGTGTTGTTTTTTTTTTGTTGGTTTTTTTTTTCAAATTTCAAAACAGGTCAAACCAACCAGTAAACACCACTAAACTACATGAGCATCTCTCTACAAAAAACAAGCTCTGCTGCAATTACTTTTCCAACAAGAAATGGTTGGTCTTAAGATGAAGGCAGCCCAATTCTTAACAGATCTTCACATTTTCCAAGTAAAAAAGATTTTTCCATGTTTGAAAATTATTTTAAAATGGCAGACACATTTTTCCATGAGACAATCCTACCAAAAGGTGACTAACTACCATCTGAAACGTGCCAAGTCCTGTGACCTTACATAAAAATGAACCTGTGGATATTTTAAAATGATCCTCATAGAAAGTAAAAACAGAAAATCCCCAGTTCTTGTTACCTTCAAACTTTTTAAGTAGTTGTTATTACTGAAAGATAGTCAAAGAAAACAAAGAGGACACCAGCTTCCTATTTCTTCACCATATTCCTCAATCCCTGGATAAAACCAGTTTGCTGTTAGCGTGGACCACAGAGCCACAAACAGCAGGAAAATAAAACCGGCAAAGGGGCTGAATATACCTGTACAGCCAAAAAGGTTCATAACAGAATAGCTGTGTTTAAAAAATGGTAATGCATGATAAGTTCTCTGGAAATTCAGAAGATTCAGGAGCTACACAGACATCTCTGTGTGAGCATCTTCCATGTAATGTGTCTTGTTGAGGTCACTACTACTAAATAATGGCATTTGCTTCTCCTTTGGACAAAAGCAACAGTTACCAGTGTGGCTACTGGCCACACTCTCCTGAGCCATTAAAAGGACATTGCACACACGTTTGCAGTAGTGCAAAACCACTCAGAGAGAATAACCTGCAGCAGATTAAGGTTTCTAGCTGCAAGGCCTTTTATACATTTAAAACTTTTTTTTTTTTTTTTTTTTTTTTTTTTCCTTCTAAGGTAAAGTTGAAGGCAAGACAAGGGAAGCCTTTTGGAGTGTTCCTAAAACCTGAATGGATTACATGTGAGCAGGAAACCTGACTATTTAAGCAATTCTGTTTGAATGAACTCACATTGCAAACGTTTGCATTCTCGGGAAGAGATGATGTTTAGACATAAGCTAAACTGCACTGCATAGCTGCAGATTCAGAAGAGATTTACCAAAACTCTGTGTGCTTTTAAACAGTAGCTTTCTCTTTAGCAGTTACTGCTCAGCGCCAAGTTTATGCAAGGACAGGCTGCACCCTCTGCGATGGTGGCACAGTCCTTCTTCCTGCATGGATTTTTCCCACCACCGAAAGAGAAATTTACTCAGGCCTGCTGATAATAATAATAATTAAAAAGTCTGCTCAGTGCCACTCTGCCAGCAGCTTCTGAGCCAGAACTGAAATAAAGGAAAGTAATTAGACACGTGAACCCAGTCCATGGATAAGCAAAAAGCCTGCTGTTGCAACACTGGAGAACACTATCTCTGTGCACAGGTTTTATGGGGCAGTTTAGTGCTGTGCTCCTGTTTTTTGTGTCTCCGATCCTTCTTTGTCAGCTTTTATTTATTCAACTGTAAAGTCTCCGTTGACGCTAAGGTTTGTTTACAAGTGGTTCCCATCCCGGAAAGCAATTAAATATTAGATTTACAAAAGCAGCGTGCAGTTGCAAGGGTCACCTCCAGCAACGCCAGTGCAAACCCACGAGGCCACCGTGGGTGTCGCCGCTGCGCTCACCCTTTTGGTGGCGTGGCCAGGACACAGCGCCAAAACCTGCCCCATTTCCTGGAGACAGCCCTCCTGCCGGCAGGCCTTGTTTGTTCATCATAAAACCAGGCAATTAACCTGGTTCATCTCCCGTAAGTACACTGACCCTGAGTCCAGTCCTCAGCACCTCACCAGACAAAACTCTGTTTGCCTTCAAGGTAAAGGAGAAAAAAACACACACACACACACGATTTTTTTTCTTTGGCTCTTCCTGAGCCAACTGATCCGTCCATAAAGTGATGCAACAAACTTCGTACAAACTAATGACCCACCTACACTCCACTGCATTTAGTCTTGAGGTTATAAAGAAAATTCTCCATAGCCTCTGTCTGAGCCTGCGATGGCTGGAAACTCGGGATGTCAGCTCTCCTCTTCCATCTACAGATTTACTTTGAACTGTAAACATATTCAGAGATCAGCACTCCTACTCACTTCACAGGTGATTAAAGGAAGAACGAAGGGAACTGCAGCCTGTGGGTCCTGTGAAGGGTGGCACCGACCGCTGTCACATTTGCCCTTGGGTGGTGAAGCAGAGGGCTGGCTTGCAGCTGGGTTCAGTGGGTACCCTGGGGGAAATCGCCTCTCCACACAGCTACCCACCAATGTCACGTGCTTAGTGCTAGCTGAGATGAGACTGGGATTTCTATTGCATTACCCTCTATTGCAAAGGACATCGGGGTACTGTCTGGGAAGTTCGTGGTGCAAACAACAGAAACCAAAGCAAAGAGTTTGTTATACACGGTGGAAGAGGGAGGAAAGTATGAGTTTGCTCCAGACCTTGCTGCTTGTGCCATAGAGGGGTCAGTGGCACAAGCAAGGAGCAGCTGCCTTTTGAGAAGCCCTGTGGAAAAATACAATTTCTTCCAGGAAACCAGAGGAAATGGCGAGGCCGGACAGGCCAGCGCCCTTGCAAGATGCTGTGTGCGCTCCTGCAAACCCAGGAGCTCAGATCTGACTCCTTCTCTTTCCTCGTTCACAGCTATCATACTCTCCTGACATCCCTTGTGCAAAAAAACACTGAAAAGAAACTCCAGAGTCCCTGCCCTGACTTACAGGTCGTGCCAATTTATAGAGTCAATCAAGACCGCAAGAATTTGGGAGTTCAGTGATAGCACTCCTTCTGACAACCCCATCTTGCCAGCACGCTTCTCTGTCAAAACAGTGGCACTACGCACTGCTGAACAAACTGCAGACTTCAGGCTTTAACAGACATGGGTACAGCAGCTTGATCAGGGTCCAGTGTTTCATAAGCTCCGTAACTCTGAACTCTGCCTTTGATGCATTTTAATTCTCAACTCTAATGCTGCTCCTCAGTAATTCCTGGTTTTCTTTTCTCTCTCTCTTTTTTTTTATTTTTTTTTTGAACATCCAAATGTCCTTGTTTCTGAGGAGATGCAAGAAAGAAATTAAGAAGTACATCGAGTGATTTCACATTGAAATAAAAGAGGTACTGTACTTCAACAAGTTATAGGCACCTGCAAGCAGGAGTTTATAATGAAAATGCCTTTTCAACCATAACTTTAGCGTCTCGGTAGCAATGCTATAACACAATAAACTATTCTATTAAATCTAAAGAGTTAGATTTAATAAGACAGTGGCTATATATTAAATAAATGCCGAATTATTATTAAAAATCTTTTTACTGAGGTTTAACAACTCTTAATACTTGCTGCTTTATTACACCTGAATAAAATGCATGTATGAGAATGTGTATTTAAGCTATTGCATAAAGCACACCCAAAGAAACCCTTATAAAAGGGCTATTAAATTTTGGAAGGAGCCCAGCCTTTGAAAGGTGCAGTTCACACCTTTGGGTTAACCAGAATGAGTCAGTGGAGTGGCTTAATCAGTAATTGCCACGTGTGCCCACTGACAGTGACCGCTGGGCAGCCCCGCTTTGCTCAGCAGCACCCAACGTGAGCTTTCAGCTCCCTTAGCACCTCTCTCTGCTCACTGGGATTTTCAAGGAATGCGCAATTTTCACTGCTTAAAAATCGCGTGCTTTTGGGCTGTGGTACGGAGAAAGGGGAGTTGGTGTACGACAGATATTCAAAAGGTAGGGGCTCCCCGGGAAGGAAGAAAGGGGACAAAAAGGTGCTTGTAGAGGTATGCAGAAATGTTAGGAGCTCACCTGAAGCCATTAGCAAGCCGGTACCTTAGGTGACAAAAATTAGATGCTGCTACTACACAAAAAGCCTGGAGGTCATATGAGGCTGATTTTTTTTTTTTTTCTTTTCTTTTAAGTTTGTAAATTCAAGTTTAATCAAGGTGTCCGAGAAAAGAGATTAACCTTAAACTCTATTTCTGGCCAACAAGAGATGGAGGAAATGTTGCAGGAGGCAAGCAAAAATGCACTGTTGACAAATGACTCCATTTATAGTCCAGATTTCGGACACCTTGTCCTTAGTCACCAGTGACATCTAATTTGTCCCTAAAAAAACTAGCCCTTACATCTTTGTTACTTTAGGCTTTAGGTTAAGACGTGTGGATGTCCCTCATAAATCTGATCTCCTACAGGGCCTGTCTCTTTCCAGTAGCTTCCCAGTTGAGGAAAAAAAAAAAAAAAAAAAACAACCACCACTACCCTTTCTTTTCCTTCCACTTTCAAAGACTTCATCAGGAATAAGGAAATTGTCCTAAATTTAGACATGTTAATCCCACAGCGTTTGTGTGAAATAGGTTAGCCACACTGAGAACAAAGAGGGGGGGGGGGGGGGAAGAGGAGAGGTTGTTGCAGAAAGCTATAAAAAGCAAATGAAGGAGAGAAAAAAAATATTTCTACTGTACTTCACTGGCCAGAATCACTGTGGGTATATACCATACAGGGACATCCGTCAGCACTAATCAATACATGTGGTGTTAGTCATGGATGATAAATTTGAAAGGGATTATAACTGTAAACAGTGATCAATAGAGACTTGCTGGAGGAGACAGAGAGGAAAAAACAACCTTAAAATGTTACACGGTTAATAAAGTAAGGGGTCAGTCTTAAACAAAACTCCAGTGAGACCCACTTATTTCAGAGCTATTTCTGCAAGAAGGGGGAAGGAGGGGAAAAAAAGCCTTACCGATTTTCATAAAGCAATTGCTACTAAAAGGGCACATTATTAATTTACGGCGTATTTGCTGATCCCTCCGTTTCGAAGTCACATCCTCCATTAATGTTTGGTTGGAGATGTTTTGCTGGATATAAGCTGGCATCTCCCAGACCCCCAGAGAGAAGCTTGCTTTCCTCCTCGCTCTGCCCCCCCGATTCCCCCTCCTTTCCTTACAACCGACTTCACTATGGGCACATGAGTGATCAGAGCATTCACAACGGTGACATTCCCCTCCGCAAACAAATTCATCCAGGGCTTCAAGTAAAAAATGCAGAGAGCCTCTGCTGCTCACCCACAGATGAATGGAACTATCCGTCTTGTCACCAGGGGTCGTAGCAAGAGGTTACTGCGAGTATATACCTTGGCTTCTGTGCTGACGTTTGCAAGCAGCTCTCTTGCAAAAAATAAAATAAAATAAAATAAAAAATCCTGCCATATCAAGCACTTATCCAGTCCCTCTAGAACCCTTCTCAGATCATGTCTTTCCACACCTTTGGAGTCACAGCTCCAGGCTTGACATATATATTTTTTTTCTGCTGACCTTTTAGCGTCCTTTCTGCCACAGTGTGTAAACCATAAGCTGATATATGAAGGCAATTTTTAGTGGTGCCACTTGTATCTGAGTGATTGCACACGCTTTACGTTTCTGGCCTGCCACCCTTCCACCTTTTGAAGATCTCTCTATTTCTTTTAAAGGAACTGCAACAGAGGTGAAAGGAAGTTTAACTGCTTCAAGACTTTGATGGCCCAAGAGCACCTGTTTTGGGTTTTCGAGAAGATACGCTGCAGATTGTCTGACCAGTGCTTATGCTCAAACATTAAATCTTTCTTTTCTTGTCCATAGACCTGCGGGGGTTGAAGGAGGGGAGGGGAAGGGCTGTGTAAAGCATTTCCCAAAATTTAAGCTGGCAGAGATCAGTGATCACAGCAGGGCAGCTTTGCAAATATGTTGCTGGTAAGCGCCAAAGATCTGGAGCTGCAGCCGTGGGGACTGTGACTGACAGGGCACGGGCCTCGCTGAAGGCTTCATGCTGGAGCAGGGGACACTCCCTGTGAAGATTTGCAGCCCACGGCTTCGCAGAGCAATTTTTTCTTGTCTCGGTGCCGCTCCCCACCCTGCTCACACCGCTAGCAGTGAATCACAGCACAACACAAGAAGAAGACAGCACCAACCCTTCCTTACACATCCGGCAGCACACCGACATGCTCAACTGCCACATGACCACACAGGGGACAGACACACATGGGAGAATTATCATGTTGCAACGGTGCCCTCCTAACTCACTAGGGAAATAGAAGAGCAACAGAAATGGACTAGCAAGCCAAAGAGGGCCATCACAAAGCCAAGATGACCACGGCTACCTCTCCCCACCCATCAGATGCAAGACAGGCACTGTCATGCAAATGTGGAACCTCAAAACCACAGCGTCCTACAACAGGCTCATCGGCTCTAGGAAAGGGAGAGATGCAAAGTCCTCATCACCAGCTACGGCTGCATTGGTGGAGGAGTCACCTGCAGTTTCTGAACTCACGAGATCCCAAATCAACAGGAAAAGTTCATGCTTGTCCTTGCAGCTCCTGCACAAGAAATGCATACCTGCTGGTAGGTGGAACAAGGAGGCGATCTGCCAATGAGTATGACTGTAGAGAAAGTGCTTGGGGAGTCAGGAGAAATGAGGGACGCTTTGGGGAGAGGAGAAGAGGATGGTGCCATCAAAGGGATGTTGAGAGCTAGGGAGGGGAACACAAAGGAAATGGAGTAGAGAAACTAGAAACTGAGTTAATTAGAGATGGAGGAGACTCCACAGGGTTAAAATAAATTTAAAAAATAAAAAGTTGTTAAAAATTGTCATGAGGGAGCACTACCAATAGAGCAAACCTGGAGCCTCAACCAGAACACCCAGACATGCAGCATCTATAAAGCAGAGAGTATTTGGTACAGGATAAAGGTAGCGAGTTACTGCCAAAAATCTATTACTTTTTAGCAGCAGAAGCAGGGGACCACATGGCTGCCTCCAAGTTGGGGATGGGAGGTTTCCAACCAAGCGAGTCGCTGCGTAGTTGCCATGGGCACAATTTGTGCTCAAGCTGTGCACAGAGGCCAGGATTTGGCTTGGAGCCCCTGGGTTAAACATTACCTTTACAAGACAAAAGGGTGCCTTTTCTGGACAGGGGGATGAGGGGACAAAATTCTGAGGCACCGTGTGATGGGTCGCCGTGAGAGACACCCTCGGGTACACCCATGGCACCTCATGTATGTCACGTATGCTACAAGCAGCAAGGAGGGGAGACAAACCACCAGACAGAGAACAGGCAAAAAACTCTGACTGTCCTCCTTGGGTCTGATCCAAAGCATGCTTTCATCACACAGTCACTGATTTAAGAGTCGGACTGAGCCCCTTCTTCCAATGGGAGCTGGATTCCCAGCGACCCTTTTTTTTTGAATCCTGGCCTTGGCATAAAGGGAGCATAAATAATTTTCATTTCAAAGAGCACTGCAATTGTCCTGTATTTTAATGCCGGGATGCTACGAGTAGCTTCTCCTGGGTTTCATGGGGCACCAGCACCCACCTTTCCCCCAAAGGCTTTCTGCCCCCTCCAGTGCGTCTCCTAACGCAGACTGGGTTAGCAAAGGGGAAAAGCCCTAGGGACAGGCAGGCAGAAAGCTGCTGCTTCTGTGCAAGGTTGTAGACTCGCACTAGTGGTCTAGTGACCCTGATGATATTGATGACAATTAGTAGACAGAGATTAAAATGGAAATGAGGGAAGGATTCGTCTGTCACTTTATCCATCAGCTGTAGCTTGCCCCAGGCAACAGACACACACTGGGCTTTTTGTTTTGTTGTTATTCCCTTGTTCAGCTCAGTTGGTTTCAGTGGTTCACTTAGTTGTTACTAAATTTTTCTTAAAATTACTATAAAGGGTTGTGGTGTGTTTTTTTGTTTTTGTTTTTTTTTGTGTTTTTTTTTTTTTGTCAAATCTCCACCACTGACAACTCACAGCACTGAGCGTGCAAACCATCCCTGGATGCTTCTGCTCTCGCTGCCTCCCTGGCACTGGGGGTGTTGAAGGGCTCTTCTTTCTTCTTCCTATTTCAGTAGCTTCTGTTTCTTTTGTTATTTTAATACCTACGAAAGCAATCGGATTGCTAAGGCCAGAGCCTGAAGGTCTCCGTTTAACTACAGACCAAGTGCAGCGAAGGCGGTGGCAGCAGAAGTTAGTCTATGGCTGGGCCATGCAGTCTGGATGTGAGGAGACAGGGAGCAGGAGCCGAGACGCCGTGTCCCCTCAGTAAAACCTGTCCCATCTCCGCTTCTTCTCACTCCCTGCTCATCTGACAAGAATGTAAATTGCCATTTTCTGTATGACCCTCTGAATTTTTCCTCAAATTCATTTCTAAATCTGATGGTAGCTCACCTCTTGTGGGCCACAGGGATGTTTTGTTTAATCCTAAAATGACACAGCTTTGGGGAGAAGTGAATTCTTGTGAAGCTGTTACCAAATTCTGGTTCACAACCAATAAACCACTTCGGTTCAGTATTCTACCCAAAAGGCTAGGGAAAAAAACAAACAAACAAACAAACAAACAAACAAACAAAAAACTCCATTTGGGCTTGGTGCAGCATTCCAATGTGCTCCAGAAGCCGGTACATCTTCACGGCACCAACACTTCCCTCCCACTTTCTGGTCCTCTCTGCTTGTGGCTCCCATCCCAGGACGCACCTTTGCTACTTTTATCACCACCACCTCACTCCGACGTAGTGTAGAGCCCATCCACTATAAATAACAAGCAATTACGCAGACAGCCACCCTCCCCCTGCAAAAGGAGCAGATTCGGTATTCATGAAGTATTGGCGAGCAGGCTCACATCTGCCACAGTCTTTTCATGGCTTCTGCTGTCACCAGCTCTGCCGATTTGCTCCCAGGGAGAACCTGGGTGCAGGCACAGCAGGAGCGGAGCTCGGTTTCCCCTCACCACTGGTGCTGCCCACACCGCGCATCCAGAGGGGCAGAGGCAAACAGACAGACAAGGTGCCTCTGCTGCCAGTGGGGCATGGGCAGAGAGAGGGCTCCTTCCACGTAGCACTGTCGGCAGCGATGAAGGGCTCGCTCTAAAACCACCTGGCTTTGGCCCCAATTCTGCAAGGAGACGGACACACAATGCAGCAGGCTTTCTGATGCACCATGAGGGAAGTAGGAATGATTTCTGCCTCCATCCCCACATTTCCCAGTTGGGACTAAACCTGAACAACCTGATTTATTACACCTGCTTTTCACGTGGTTAGCTGCAAATGTTTCTCAGGTTTCTACTGCTGTTGATGGACTACTGACTAATCAAAAAGTCAGGAGTGCAAATTTGCAGCACTGGCTGCTAGCCAGTTTGCCCATAAAAGGTTTCCAAATGGTCACTGAGCCCTTAACCCTGATGAAAACAGCAACAAAGACTCTGCCCCAAGCTCCTGCTCCTGTCTCCCTCTCGCTTTGTTGCATGCAAACGTTGTTGTTTTGTTTCATTCTGTTAAAAAAATCAAAACACAATTCCAGAACAGGCAGTGGAGAACCCTTTCTACTCATTAAAAGCTACACGTGGGTGTGAATTATTTTACATCCTCCTCAGAAATTACCAGACCACCTCAGAAAATGATTAGTTTTCACATAAGGCGCCAGATCCTCTGGTCCATTTAGGCTGCTTTATGCCACTTTGATGGCTCGGCTCAGCCCTAAATAAAACAGGCTTAATTATCCTTAGGATTTCTCCTGCCTTGGGAAATCTCCAGGTAATGTGGAAATGCCACAGGGACTCCTCCACCACCACGGCTATTAGTGACAAAGCGCAGTGGCGGGGATATCCCCACGCCCCATTGATTTCCTGCTGCTGTGGCTGTGGGCATCTGGCACAGACGAGGGCCACCCTCGGGCTAATGCCACTTATGCCAAGGAAAGGCCTGGAAATGGGATGGCCTCAGGACTGCTGCATGAAAATAACCTCGCAAGTCCAAGCCTAAATCAAACACAGAATACACACGGTTTGGTTGGAGCGGCCTACCCCACAACTCCCTGGCTAATGGGAGGAAAGGGGCTCATCGGCTGGGAAACTCCTCCCCTAGTTTTCCAAAGCCCTCACTCTTGCAGGAATGGGAGGGACGCAGAGATGTACGCAGCCTCTAAAAACTCATCTCTTCTCAGAAAACCAGCCTTGCCTGCCACAGCTGCCCCACACAGCCCTGTTCCAAAAGCATGCCAAGACCAGGGTGCTGCTCTTCCACGGAGGTTAATGGGAGGACTCCCCCGGCCCAGTGAGCTACTGGAGCAGGTAGGAGCCCTTCAGAGAGAGTGGCGAACACTAGGGACTGGCAGGGCAAATTTCAGCTGGTCCAAAAGCAGGCACCTAAAGGAGACGAGGGGAAACACCAACCAGAAGCGGGTGGGTAGCTGACAGGTTTACGTTGTAGGCACCCACGTCTCTTCATGTGCTACTTCCTCATGGGTGTTTGGGACAGGACTTGTGCATGTGAAGGTCTGTCAGCTGCATACATAGCAAAGACACAGAGAGTGTGGTGGCACTGAACACGGTGCACAGGATGGGGCCACAATTCCCTCGGCAGAAACCTGCAGCTTCTCCCCAGCACGTACCCCAGGCAGTTCACCTCTGTCGGGAAGCCAAAGCAGGGTTATTTGGGAGCTCACATTTCAGTTGCCTTTCTCTGCCTGTCTTCCTGAATCTGCAAACACCACTGCCTTAGAGCAGATCTGTGTCACATTCAGAAAGCCAGCATTTCTGCATCGTGCTTACAGGAAAGCTGAGATTTTGACAAAACTGATGGGCAAGCTCCCCTCACACTAGAGAAAGTTTCTTATGCACCATGGGCGAGTGGGCGAGGGAATTTGTTGAGACCTGTCGTAGCACCAACAAGAACTAAAAAATCTTGCAGCAGCTACTGCCATCTGAGCCTGTCAAATTCCACTGCAAACAATATGTCACTCTGCTGGGGAGGCGGCGAACAATCTGAGGGTGAGAAAAAGGGACGGCTGAAGTATCCAAAAAACTCACTCCAAAGGCTTGAAAAAAGAAGAGAACCCATCCGTGCACACGCACACACACACACACACAGAGTGCCTCTGGCCAACAGGCGTTAGCTTGGAAACTAAAGCTGCAGAGTTTCATCAGCTAGCTTTTAAAGTATTATCAAGCCCCCTTAGTTTCATTTGAGTAGGATAATGTCAATATTGGCAACTCTTTCTTAAATTCATGACCACAGAGCACAAACGCTGACAGAGTAGGCAGGCTGCACGGCTCCTACCTTTCTGCCAGTGTTCAGGATAACAGGCTTCAAAAGGACCAAACCTGATGGCAGTCTTTTTCTGTCCAGACACTGGTTAACTGGGCTCTGAGTTGTACACAGGCAGAGATAACGTTATTTCCTTTGCACTGGTGAATGTCTCTCCAGTGGATTTGGAGTATCTCAAGGCAGACAAGAAGAGCAAGAAGGAATGGGAATGTCAGGGGCATTCTCCTCTTCTTTCAGACCCCCACACTCCCAGAACCACGCATGTTGTCTTCCAGGCTCCTTTGATGCCCCGTCACACATTGTATTCTTGACAACCCAAAGCCCATGAGCAATAAAGCTGCTCCTGTGGAGGTGTGCAGAACGATGCTGGGGTTGTGCAGGAGAGCAGGGAAGTCCCCTTGCACTGGCCTCTCACGGAGGGATTATTAGCCAATGTGACTTCCAAAGGGTCTTCCACTCTTCCCAGGCTGCGTGCTAATGGTTTTCCATTATCTGAGTTATAATATCCCAGTGCTTTTCACTACATCATACTCCTGCAAAAGCTATCATGGCAAAGGATATGTTTTGGAACATATTCCCAAACAACACAAAGCTGACAGCTCCCATCTGCATTAGGATTTGGCCTTTCCAGCAAAGGAGAATCCACAGGTAATCAAAAACACCTTTTGAATATTTAAGAGCTATATGAAACTATATATATATATGACTCTGTATAAGACTGGGGAGAGGGTGATATCCCTCCCAGGATATCTGTTAACCTTTTCTCTAGGAAGGAAGAGGCAAGCAACACAATCATACAACAGTGGTGCCAAAGTGAGTGAGAAATATCCTGGAAAACCCACATTGAATTAAAACCTGAAAGCCTAAGAAGAAAACAGAAAATTAGAAACCTGTGGCCATTGAAAAGCAGAAGAGAAACAAAACAGATCAACAACTCACAGAGCAAAACAGCATACAAATTGGAGCAATCAATATGAATAACAAGAAAACCAAAGCTACGGATCAGAACCTAAAGCACACTTGCTAAGTCTAAAATAACCACATTTCTTTCTGAATGCAGGGCCAAAGCTGCTTCTTGAGGACAAATCATTGATGCTAATTACCTGTACAGGTTTAGAAAGCAAAAGCAGAACCTCAAGCTCTTTCTTTTAAGGGAGAAGGAGAGAAGAAAAAAAAAAACAAAAAAACAAAAAAACACATCTTTTCTCTGGTGTGCTAAAGAGAGGGTCCCCCCAACCCTGCCCAGCAATTGTCTCATAACCCCAAATAGAGCCAAAACACTTCCCAGCTCCCCAGTGAAATAAACAAGTTGCAGTACTGACTTATCAAAATTAACTAATGTAAAAATTACACATTGGAAAATACTAAGAACCCTCAGAAAAACACTCAGCTAACAAAACAAACATTTGCCATGAACATTTTATGCCTGAGCAGACGAGGTCTTCCTTGCCCATAACAAGATTCCCAGTTTCTCAGACTAGCACAAAACCTTCTTTGTCACCTATATTTTAGTCGTGGGAGCTCCTCTCCTCCCTTGTCAGGCACCATCTCACAGCCCCGTGGAGTCTTGTTAACTTTCTACCTTTTGTGCTTCTCGCTGCTTAAAGATTACTAAAACTGCACACAAGAACGAATTGAAGGGAAACTTGTCAAGGCCGATTGGGCTAAAGTTGGACCTATCAACGGTGCTTTGCTTTAGGAACAAACACAAGCAATAGCCTCTTGCCCCTTTTCTCTGACTGCAAAGAAAGGGGAATCTCTGAAAACGATCTAAACCCTGTTTCCCCAAGAACAACTGCACTGTACCTTCAATTTAATAACCCCCAAAAGATTATATTTTTCCTTATTTCATATAAATCTCATTTGTCCATATATTTTAGGTTTCCACAAGTTGATTTAGGAATGGCTTAAAAGAAATCCTCTGCCATTTCAGAGGGATGGATATTCTCATTCTGAAATACACTCTCAGCAGCAGAACGGGCCCAAACGCATGCATTACTTTGAAAGAGAAAGGCACACATGTTCCTGGGCAGGAGAGGTGTGTACCTGGCTTCACAGCATCCAGGTGCAGCACCCCGAGAATAAAACAGAATGCATGCCCCCCGCTGCAGCCGGAACTCCCTTTTATTGGTCACCCCTCGTCCTGCTGAACCTAACCCTGGAGGCTTTGCCTGCAGGCATCGCTGAGGCAAAAATGAACAAAAAAATACAGGTAGGGACCGGGAAAAGGAAAGGAAAGGAAAGGAAAGGAAAGGAAAGGAAAGGAAAGGAAAGGAAAGGAAAGGAAAGGAAAGGAAAGGAAAGGAAAGGAAAGGAAAGGAAAGGAAAGGAAAGGAAAGGAAAGGAAAGGAAAGGAAAGGAAAGGAAAGGAAAGGAAAGGAAAGGAAAGGAAAGGAAAGGAAAGGAAAGGAAAGGAAAGGAAAGGAAAGGAAAAAAAAAAAAAAAAAAAAAGGATGAAAAGGAAAGTAAGGAAAGTAAACAAACAAACAAAAAGTAAGAAGTGAAACAAAAAACACAGAAAAAAGTGTAGGATACCTGGAGGCTGGCCACGTCTCCCCAGGGCCAGCTATGCTCAGGAGGCCACTGCGTGCCTGACTACCCAAGCTGAAGGCCAGCAATTTTCCCGTCACCTTGCCAAGATCTTCCGTAGTGTTTGTCTGATCCACACCATCTCACAGCTTATAACGAGCCTGTTCCAAAAGGCAGACCTCAGCAGTCGAACAACGCAAGCCTGAGCTCCTCGTTGGTGGATTGGATGGGGCCACTACAGTCCTTCAGGCAACACCAGGGCCGTATTTGACCACCGGCACGCACACAAACAGCCAATTTTCGGGGAGTTAGCAGGTTTAATGATCCCATTGAAGAAAGCACAATTAGAGCTAACTTGCCCCTTTGTAATGCACTTATTACCGGTATCACCCCTGAATGGCTCATCGCCGGTCTCATCCCTACCACGGCTGTTGTAGCTGGCGACGGGTCCCTTTAGCACCTGAACAGAGCTCTTAAAAATCTTGGTGAGTCACATGCCTGATCCTGCTGATTATTTCGTCTCTGGTTTGGCCACAGGACAGGGTTTTGGGACCCTCAGATGTGCCCACTAAGACATGTCCATTTGTTAGTTTCTTCTGGGATGGTCTCCTGGCTCAAATCCCTGGATCTTTTTAATCAGTCTGATGTGATTTACCCATCTCTGTAGGGGACAGGTTGGCAAAAAGCAGCTCCCCTTAATCTGTCAGTCAGTTGCCAGGCAAACTCCTGAGCAGGCAAAAAGAAACAGCAAACAGTAATTTCAGAGCGAGTTTGGAGAAGGCATCTGAGAAATGTCCATTTTCAGAGGACATCAAGGTGATTCTGGCTGGCAGTGCAAGCATGGCTCTGAGCTGCAGTGGGTCAGCTCTAGTTTCTCATCTTCTAAAAAGATTTCTTATGAATGATGTGCAAGCTGTGATGAAGCTAAAAAACAAAATTGTGGTTTGGAAGTGCAATCACGGATACACCGAAGAATGAAGTATAGGGGTTTTGAACATCTTCCTCAGGAATTAGAGCTTCTCCCCATAGCAAAGAAGGAAAATAGCCACACAGGGACTAGACAGGGCAAGAAACTGGGAAAATACTTAATCATTGATCTGCAACTTTGTGTGAAGGACTAAGGGAAGAGTGTACGGGCAGACACATATCCTTGTAGGGAAGCTGCAGAAAATACAACTCCAAGAGGTCGTCAGTAAAATTGATCAGGAGAGAGTGTATATATATTATCTTATGATGCTCCTCCTGTCCTATGAATAGAAAAAGTCAGAAAATTCTACATATGTAATCACTGCCCAGGTAGATGGTGTGAGGGTTTTGGTTGTAGTTCAAAATCACGTTGGTGAGAACAAAATTACAAAAGCATCCACATACACAAAGGGATGAAATGATTTAATTGCCTGTACACTTCTGCTAGAAGTCGGATAATAAACGAGAGGAATTAGAATTGCTGATTTATGAGCATAAATTTGACTTGGTTGATATTACTGGGAAAACTCACATGAGCAGAATGTAAAAATAAATGGTTACAGCCCGTCTCAGAGATGAAGTGGACAAAAAAGAAAGGGTGTGGTACACTGTCCGAAACCCTCAGCATCTTTGCAAGTCTGTGCAAATCAGAACTAAAAGATTCCAACCACACACAGATCTACGCTCTTACAAATAAACTAAAAGGTGGGGAGCTATTTGGAGCCTGCTACACTTCACCAAATCACTGTTAAAAAAAAAAAATAAAAAAAAATAGGATGACCAGCTTCTTTAAAGACTTATTTATCATGTGTTGGTGTAAAAAAAAAAAAAAAAAAAAAAAAAAAAAAAAAAAAAAAAAGCTGTGTTAACATATGGGACTTCAATCTGAATGGCATATGCTGGTGTTCTCAGGCTACCAGTCTAAAAAGTCCTCAGAATTTCAGAAATTACAGGCAGCCAATTTCCTAACTCAAACCAGCTTGGGGTAGACTGCCTAATGACAGATACAGAGGAACTGATCCCAGATGTAAAAATTAATGGTTTCTTGAATGCCAGTGATCATGACTTGATTATATTTGTTGTCAACATATAGAATCAAGTCCAAAGTAATGTGTGTGTTTATGTGAGTTCCAGTATGCACATTCACAAATATAACTGCTGTTTAAAAAATTCATTTTCATGGTAATCAGAAAAGCCTTAAGAATACGTTCCTAGATTTCAAAGGCCACAATTCTGCAACCAAAAAAGAAACTGACAGTATTTAAAAATTACTATCAGTGGAAAAGTAGAAATAGAAGGAAAACAAATTTATTTCAACACAAAGAACAAATGATATAAAAGAAAACTGATAATAACAATTATAAACCAAGAGCTGATAATTGTAGAAAATTGACAAAGAGAGTCAGAAAGGAAAAGAAAAAAAAAAAAAAAAGATAAACCAATGAGGAAAGGCTATCTGAGGCTTTAAAAGAGTATTGAAAACAAAAATGTTGTCATCTGTTGCTGGATAAAAATAGTAGAAATGCAATAATAATGAGGAAAACATGTAAGGATTCAATGAATACCTGTCTCCGTATTTGGGAAATAGATTTTCTGTGCATCTTCTCTAAAAATAATGAAACACACTCAGCAATGAGTCAAATGAGTTTTAAAACAACAGCTAAAAAGAGAGAGATTTTTAAGTAAGTCAGTTGGAAAATGCATATCAAGAGTTTTCGAAGAGCAGGCAGGGAAGCTCTCCACCCCACGGGGACTTGATGGGACCTATACTACTGGGGAAGAAGCTACAGAGGACCAAAGCAAAGCAACATTTCTCCAAAATGTAAAACAAGCAGATGGGGTCCTCCAGGTATTCCAGACTGTCAGTCTGATTTGGGGTACAGTAGTGGGACAGTTAATCCAAGAATTATGCATTACAATACAAAAGGAGCAAATACAAACGGCTTCCAGCCATGCAGATTTACAGGAAATAGATTTCACTAGTTGTTTTTTGTTTGTTTTGTTTTGTTTTTAAACAGAGATCACAGAACTGGTTGATAAGGGTGATGATGGTATGCTGCACTTAAATTTTTGTAAGGCATGTGATCAGCTTCTACATATCGACTTAGTAGGTAGAATGATACAAACTAAACAAGGTATTAATTAAAACAGATTAAAGCTGGCACCTTAGGTTTAAAAATGTAACTGTGAATAGAAGTCTGGAAATTGAATAGGAATAGTTTTAACTGGGCCAGTAATATCAGTCCTTAGTCCCATTCAATTTAACATTTTAAATCAATGATAGGAACAACAACAAAAAAAAAAAGAATAAAATCATTATTAATAAAATCTGCAGGTGATGGGGAGACTGCAGGAGAGCTACATCAAAGAGCACACAAAGCACACTGAACCATTTGGCAAAACGTAAAAGAAACAATATGCACTTTGACAAAATGCCATCATCTAGCCAGCAACAAAGACCACCCCTCCCCTGGGCAATGCCAAAAGGACGGTTATTATCAACTGCTCATAAAACCTCAGTGCAGCCTGGTAGCTGCAAAGCCTGGTGCAGACCTTGGATGCACAGAGAGGAGTTTAAAGAAGGAGAAAGTGAGGTTATCCTACCTGTGCCTTTGGCAAAGGTGCAACAGCTGTGGGAATATGCAAGACATCCCTGGGGGCATAAATTCAAGCAGGAAATTGGTTAATTGTGCAGTATTCAGAGAAGAGGAACAAGAATGGTGAAAGCATTAGGAAACATGCCTTATCCTGACCAAGTCACAGACCTCTGTCCCTACAGTGTATCAAAGCAAAGTTGAAGGAGCATCATGTTCAGTTTGTAGTGCTGCAGACCACAACAATAAATACTGTGGGGCACTTCCATCTGGGAGACAAAGTTGTCAGGACACCCAGTTCTGGGGCTGAAGCCAGAAAAAGTGCAAATTTATAAGAGTTAACTTATCATTGCAGCTATTTATCAATGGAATTGTAGTGCATTTTCCAGCAGAGGAAGATCTCAAAAACTGCAACTGTTTTTTAACTTCTAAAAGTACAAGGTACTTGAAATGGCACAAATGCACTCAAATGCTTCACAGCCTTTGGGGTGGGAGAAAGGTTGGAAGTAAGAAAAGACTTCTGACATGTCTCTATGTGTTTCCACAGTCAATGATTCATGTCTCCTAACTTTTTTTTTTCTGGAGCCTTCCCCATGTTTCACACGCAAGAATTGCCAGAATATTTAACTCTTCCCTCTCTATTTTACTTACCACCTTCTTCTCACCTAAAAGCCACAAAACATATTTATTTGGTTGCTTCCATGTAGATTACCATTTATTTCACATGCCTGCAGCACTAATTTTCAGACACAGATTTCACTTATTTCTGTTCTTCAGAATAAATGGTGAGAAATGGCTAATTTGCTACATCACAACATTTTAGGAGGTGAAGATGACTGAAAAAAACCACCAGCTGTCTGGAAAGTTGGGATATAAACCCAGTCCTCTAATTATTAAGGGGCATGTTTAAACACATGGGGAGGGAGTACCTTAGTGCTTAAATCTGAGTACATGCATAGATTTTAGCAAGACAAGGTAGCAAGATTAGGTGTGTTTTGTTTTTAACCACTCCTAATTACAACAATCCACTGTTTCTCAAATCAATACCCAAAACAAACAAACAAACAAACAAAGTAATAACTACTTTGCATATATGTAATTAAAGAGCCTTTTTCAGCTATCTTCCACAAAACAGAAAATAATTCGTTTTCCCCATTTCCCCATGTTCCACTGATATTTTGTGCCAGACTGAAACTGTCAGAATTTGTCCATTACCCACTGTAGATGCCACCAGTTTCCAAGTTAGGCATTACATGGGCCAACCAGTGGTATGAGGCCCACTGCATTCAGCCCCAAAGTGATGAACCAATTTGCGTTTTGCGGAAGTGATTTCATATATTGCCTTCTGGTACCAAGTGGGACCCCAGGCAAATAAATGTACTTACAGGGAATTCTGCATGACACCGGAACCGGGACAGTCAAGAAGAGCTTCCTCTGCGGGGAAGGAAAACCAGCAGCACAAAAGTGTCACTTGAAGCTTGAGCAAGTTTCTACCAGCAGGACTTGATGGGATACTGCCACGCAGATGCTAACAGCCATAAATCAGTATACCTCCAAATGAATCTCTGAACACGCTTGCTTTTTAAGGATAGGGTGTCCCTGTGACAGCAGCCATCTACTGCTCCCCTACCCTAATAACTGTATAATGAAAATAAATCTGAGGAAGTACTAAGGATGCCCTTTTTCCCTGCATTGTTACACTGAGCTGGAGTAATGCCAAGCTTTTTGTTGTTGTTGTTCTAAAAAGGTTTTGCTCTGCAACCAATTTTGTTTCGTTAAAACAAACAGAGAGGTACTTGCTATTGATCTCCCTATTAAATAGTTCTGGTAAACATTTTGACTAGCTCTGCAAACTTAATGCAGATGTTAGTCTGCACAGATCACTACCAACAGCTGATATGGGGAGTTAATGCATGTCCACAGCGGGGAAAGACAGCAGTACAGAGCTCAAAAGAGGGAGAGCAGCAAAAATAAACAGCTTTCTGGCAGGTAAGCACTGGCCTGTGCAAATATAATACCTATGCTCTAAAGCATGTGTGTGTGTGTGTGTGTATTTGCACGCCTTCTTATGGGGAAATTTCCACTTTTACCTGTAGCTGCTGCATGGAGATGCATTAAGCAGAAGAAAGCCCCCAGCATGCGCTCGCCCACGACTAGCCTGATGAAAGGAGCTCTGTACAGGGGACTAAATGCAGTGGGGCTCCATTCCACAGAAATTCCATTTCTGAAGGTGCCAGAAGCAGAGAATCTATAGGATTCTACACTTCGGCAACAAAAGAGGCCAAATTGCATTCATGAGATAAAATTGATTTTTAAAAGTCTCCTCCTGTTTGCTCCCGAAGGTCTTGCACACCCGGTCTCAGCCCCACACTGGACAGGCCACCACAGCAAGCGAACCTGCCCCTCTTGTCACCCTAATGTCCCCTCAGCCCAGGTGACATTATGAGAGCTAAAACTGTGGCGAGAATGGTGGCAACCAAAAAAGCTGAATTTGTAAATCCCCAGTGGGGTGCAAGGTCGGGACCCGGCCGGTTCACACCACCGGCTCAGGGCTCCAAGGTTACGAAGTTTGTCTTGCACTGCAAAACGCTTCTGGAAGTTTTAAGAAGTTTACGACACAGTTTTGTGTTTTTGTTCTTAAGCTTACCTTCTTCAGAAGGTGTTAGCTGAGGAAGAAGCTTCCCTGTCCCACCAGCACCTCTCCGGAGCAGGGCAGCAGCATGGCACCTGAGCTGAGGCGAGCAGCCCGAGGGCTCCTAAAAGCCGCTTTTTTGTTGTTTTTTTTCCCTTCTAAAAGTCGCCTTTCCCTGGCCCTGTATCACTCCCAAAATAACTGGGACAAACAAACTCCTGCCCGTCAGGATTTTGCTGCTTCATGGCTGTGCGGGGTGCAGGGGTCCAGGCATCGGCCGCGGGGCTCTGTGAGGAGAGCCCCTGGCTGGTTCTGGAAGGTTCCGGCGGCCCCCTCACAGGAGCCAAGCGGCGCCTGGCAGCACCATTTTGAGTGCCAGCACACCAGAGGCCAGGGTCAGCAAGCTAAGGCAGTGTGCCAAGGACAGGTGAATGGATTTTGAGAGATCTTCTGCAGCAGGAGACTGGAAATAACAGCCAGAACACTGGGGGCTCTGTGGGAGCCCGCGGGCACGCTGCCTGTCCCCACCGAGCTCAGTCTCACAGAGGCAGGATGAGACCATCGGCTGCCCGCGGTCCTCCTGCCTCTGAGGGGGGTCAGCACCTCCAGGGCCCAGATATTACCTGCTGGTACGTTTGGAGCAGAGTTTGGGAAAGGAAAATACAGCCTGCCGTGCCTTTTGGGGAAGGGTGCCGAGCCCTAGCCCAAAGCACCTGCCCCAGGTTTCTGTGAGCTGATCAGACGCGCACACACACACACACGCCAAGAAATCTGAACGGAGAATAATAAATAGAAAATGATGAAAAGTAAACACTTGAAAATAACCGTCCAGGTGCATGTTCTTGCTAACATTCATAAAACTTTCTGGACATACAAATATTTGTGCAAATGGCCAAAGATTGTGTCAAACAGCAAAGCCGATTAAAATAGGCTTGCAAAGAACTGAAGAGCAAAGTCCTACTCATTCTTGAATATATTTATGCATTTGTTTATCGCTTTTCAGCCAGCTTTAGACCCTACCCTGCAGGGGAGAGCCTATATACGTTGTGCCCATGGGCCTCATAATGCTTCCAGTGGGGATGGAAGAACTTCAAAAAAGTTTGGCATTCAGATCCAGTTTCTCTGCTTATCTGCTGCAAATCCAAACTCTCCCAACATATCAAAAATGTTGAACCGGGCAGGAAACCACATGAGAACAGGTTTTCCTACAGGATTTCTGGCATTTCTACATTAGATTCCAGATGGAAACACCCATGAGAACAGCTTCTATCCTGGTATTTTTGGCACATTCAGTTCCAATCCTATCCGGAAACCTGAATTGGGAAGGCAAAGAAAAAAAAAAAAAAAAGCACCAACCATTTGCCCCAGTATTTCAGAACCTGAAGAGAGGTTTCTCATTTGAGCTGCTTTTAATATTGGGAAGCAGGAGACAATGTTCTCAGGTTTGTCTTCGGTGGTTCATACGCACGGATGCTGCCCCAGAAGGAGGTTTGGGCTCCACCCATCTCTCCACTTCCCTCCCTTCTATGCTCAAAGGAGTATGTCAGATAACAAAAATAAATAAATAAATAAATAAAGGTATTCATCGAATGCCTTTGAAATGAAGGATTTTAAAGGGGTTATCCATGGCTACAACTGGAGCAAAGCTTTCTGCCTGTCAAGAGTAGATTTCTCTAAAAGGTGACCGAATGCAGCACATTTCCTGCAGTCCGTTTAGTTCATGTGTAGTTTTGCGGCTCTCTCTAGGTTGGCAGCTGCTTCCAAAGAGAATAACTTCAGCAATAACAACTTTAAGCAGAGCCTTTCAAAAATGATATTCAGCCCCACTCAGCAATTTTTGTTTTCAAGGGGTTATTTAATATCTGCCTTTTCTTTATCTCTTTATTTTCATTGAAAGCATATGTATTTTGTTCACTGTCTGAGTCTTTCTTTCTGGCCTCCCAGCTTTGCCCCTTGCTTTTTGCACACTGGAAGAAAACAGGAACTACATTAGAGACTATGACATCAATTGGTTCGTTAGCAGCCCACCTCGATATCCTAACCCTTCTGTGCTTTAAGACAAACATTACATAAATCTACAGCAAAAGAAATCAAGAAAAAAAAACATGCTGCTTTGACTCAAATAGCCCATTTCAAGCTTCACCAGAGGTCTCAAAAAAAATCCAAAATGATCCAAAATCTCTGTTCTTAAAACCCCACGGATACATCCTCACATCTGCTAACTTTTGCCACATTTATACTTTACTCCACGAGTAATGCTATTGCAGAAGGTAGGACTCTTCAATAAGGAATAAGGAAGGTGCACCAGGCCCTCCCTTTCTGGTCCCCAGTCACTGACTGGTGTAAGCTGCAAAGGGCAGCTTTGACACTCTCTTGAAGTCCAGAGGATTTTCTTGTGTTTATGTTTTTAAACTTTTTTTTTTTTCTTGAAGAAATGCTGCCGCATCTACTCACATGTACATCAGTTCCCTCTACTGGCAGCATTAATTAAGTTATTCTTTTAATTCACCAGGTAGATCTTGGTTTTGGAAGAGAAGTTGTGCTCTGTTTGGTGAGAATTTGTGGGGCCATACCTACAGGATGTTATGATCTTGTACATTGTAGCAGAAACATTAGTGCACTAGATCTTTCTAATATAAGTTCTCTCTAGTTTTCTAAAACTCACTTTACCTGCTGTGGTCCAGGACAGATACTTAATATTATCTTAATATATTTTTTGTCCTTAACTCTGACAGTGATTGGAAACTGAAGCAGCTCAGGCAAACGCATTGCATTAACCCTTGAGCTCTCTGCTTTGAGGCTGTGGCAAGCACAAAGCCTCTCCTCAACCGGAGCATCTCCTCCTGAGGGGCAGGATGGGCCCCTGGGCTCCTTCTTTTCTTTCGTGTACGCAGACTCCACTCTGAAGCGATGCTGTTTCAAAACATACTTAAAATCGTTTCAATATTCTCCTACCTTTTCCTTCTTTTTTTTTTCTTCTCTAGATAAAATAGATTGATTTTGTCCTGCCACAGGTAATGTTTTCTTCCTCCTGCAAAACCATGCCGGAGGAGGAAGTCATACGCTATATTTGGGTGCTTGAGGAAAACATGGAATGAAAGACAACCACTCGCCATTTAAAATAGAAAACACAACAGAAACAACTGCCTCAAAGAGAACAAGATAGAAGTTTTCCCCTTTGGATCTGAGCCATCAGTGTTTAGCAAAAACAGCAAGAAAAGTCCTTCCATTTTCTAAAGCAAATGGCAAGTAGTACTATTTCATAGTTCTCTGCAGTTTCTCCAGTAGTTTCAGTAGCATTATCTGACATTTAAAACCATTACTTAAAATCTCCACTTTGGACCAAGCCAAACAAACCTGCACAGGTACAGTCATCAACAAAACCATTCTTGGAAATGGAACTTTTGTAGTATGAGGAGAAGTGGAAAAACAATGTGAAAATTGGTAGGAAAAATAAGAACAGCACATATAAACGAGTTTGCATGTGCAAATGTAGGTGCATAAAATCAAAAACACATTCAGAACCTCAGTTTAAATGTGCCTTTCATGTCTAAGTGGCACAGATAAGATGACCTCAATGCACGTGGTTTCTTTTTTTTTTTTCAAAAAGTGTCATTATCAGGGATTTTCTTTTCTTTCCTTTTTTTTTTTTTCTTTTTTTTTTTTCCTTTTTTTTTTTTTCTTTTTTAATCTAGGTCATATTTCTGAAAGAGATTGTACAAAAATGTTGTATTTGACCCTGGTGTTCTAATTAAACGTATTACAGGACCCGCAGACATATTTATGAGAGAAAAAACATTCTTGCTCACGCTGCTGCATGAGTTCCTGTTTGAGGAATAAAATTGTTTATTTCTGTTTCTTCCGGGAGTTTTACAGACTGATCAAGTGTCAAGACATGGTAGTTGACTCAAAGGTAACATAGATATTGCCTCATAATATCTTTAGGACCTGAATCAAATCTTGAGATACTTTGAAACTATGGGAGAATAATGAAAATGCATTTTTTTCTTTGTATTGTCTTTTCTAATGGGGAGCTTTACATTTCCTTTCTAGCAACTGTGATGTACATTGTACTATCAAGGCATTTTTAGGGACCATTTACCTGAATACAATTTGTGTAAGGTGTCTGAGAGCCAACCTGGATTTATGCTTCCTGGTCCTTGTAATAAGTGAATAGATTCCCCCCTCCTCCCTTTTTTTTTTTCCCATCAAAATAAATGTCAGAAAGTTCTTTGATTGTTCAGTAGGGGAGAAAAGCATCCTTTTTCAAATGAAAGGAATTGCTATGGGCTAGATTTTGGTGATGCTGGAAGCCCCGTCAAGCCCCGCTGCTCCAGAAGCAATGCATGCAAGGGCACACGCACCCACAGGGTCCCTCTGGACCATCTGTGTCCCCAGGGCTGCTGCTTGGTTTTGGCGTGCACCTTCCCCACAGCACTGACACTGAATGGGAGAAGGTCCTCAAGGCGATGGAGCAGTCGGCAAAGCATGTTGGGACCCTGCTGCAAAAGCAGCTTTTTAGGAAAAATGTTCCTGACTTTAAAAAGTATATATATGGCTTTAGTAATTTGCCTAAATTGTAATTTCCCTCAGAATTTCTTAGATACTGAAAATCCTAATGCAGTCCAGCTCTTCCAAAGTGGTGTGGTGTGATTTTTGAACATACACACAGGTCCCTATGGATTCCCATACAAGCCAGGTATGCAAAATAAATAGCCCAAACTCAGGCTACTTCGGGAATTATGAGGTTTGTTCTTACACACCCAGGCACCCTCCCACACCCTGCCCCCCAACAAATTCCTGAAAAATTCTTCTAAGTTGACAAAACAACCATTTTACATAACCAACTTCCCAAATTATGATACAAATTCCTGCTTCCTGCCTTCTTTCCATGGTGTGTGGCTGAGGTGATGTCTAACATGTGTCTTCCTGAGGCAATATCTTTTTGATATCATGCAGTGGAAATGGCAGAATCTGGCTCTTTAGTGACCATGACATCCAAAAATTGGATGCAGGAATTCACCTTTGTTTCTCAGGTTAAATGAATATTCTGTGAGTATCGATTGTTCAGTTCTTCCAGTGGAAGATGAATGTGATCAGCATCAATAATCAGAAAAAAAAATATCATCTACATACCTCTCATATGCAGATGGTGGCTGTTCAATACCAGGCGGCAGTACAGCTTCCTGGTGTGACAGGAAAATATCTGCAGCAATTGAGGATTAACAGAGGCCATTGCTACATCGGTGTTTTGTTTGTAATAGTTTCCATTCTATCAGAAATAACTGGTTGCACATTTCTGTGTGCGACATTAAAATTCACCATTGAAATCTCACTCAGTAATAATAAAGCCCCTGCAAGAGTCTCTACAAACACACTAGACTCCAAATTAAAGAGCAAGTGTATTGTTAGGGTTTGCATGGATCTTTTTTGAATTAGTGCTAGGTGAACAATAAATAAAATTCCAGGAGAAGTTCCCCAAGCTGATATGCATTCAAGGTATTATCTTTGCTCTGTACTGTATGCGCTTCTGGGTGAAAAAATTCTAATTGCACTTCCATTCAAAAATCAACCGTGGGAATAAGGAATCATGCTCATTTTATGCACAGCAGCCTGAAGGCCTTATCCTTAAAACAAATTACAGCGCCTCCTATGCAACTCACACTCTGAAGCTAATTCTCACCCTAAAGCAAAACTCCAAAATTAAACTTTAATCTGTGATCTAAACAATTTTGTGTTTGTGATCAATCTTAGTGTGGTGGATTCTAATATATACGTGTGTGCCTGTGTGTGCAAGTGCCTATGTGTGCACAGAAGTATAAAATGCCAAGGTAATTGTTATACCGATGAAGACAGAGCATTAAATACTCCGCTCAGTGAGACCAAGATAAAATACATACTGCAAAGGCAGGGAATAAAGCTGTTAAGCACACACTCCTATATGTAACCGAGTCCTGGACTTGTAACCAGCAAAAGCTAAAATTCCACCACATGTATCATATTTACTGCATTCTGCCAAAGAAATAGGCAGGCTGCCACGCCATTAAAGCAATTACTCTTACCCTCTCAGATATGTAGAAATTAGATTCTGCTCCTTGAAATCATATGCTGAGGGAAGGAGGGAACAAGGAAGGGGGGGGTACGAGGAGGAGAGATGGAAACGCCTCAATTCCTCCCCAAAAGGAAAACCCCCGCCTCGGCACAGAAAGGCTTTGGGCCAGCAAGAGTTAAAGGAGTTGGAAGTGTACGGTCTGTCTCTCCCCAACTTGGTGCAGTGACTCTGCATCCTGCAGGAACCTGTTCAGATGCTCTGATAAGTCAGACAGAATTCATGGGAGATTACCACACAGCTCCTGCCAAGCTGTGCTGCAGCGCGGGTAATAGATATGCTCCAGTACTAAATCCTAAAAGGCCCTGCTACATCTGTCAAGCATGCCCTGGAAAAGCACCCTCAGTTCAGATGTTATCACTGCTCTGCCTGCATCAGAAGATTTAGTGTCCACCCTGGAGGTTGCTTTTGCCGCACAGTTTTCAGGGGCAAAACAACAAGGAAGAAAGATGAGAGAAAAAAGGCAAATTATTCTTGCTTAAAGCAAAAGGAATAAAGTGATGTGCTTGCAGACGCGTTCAGCTTCTCACCCTGCATCCAGAAGGTCCCAAATCCCACGTTAAGATGGTACTGATGTTCTAAGCTGATTAGCTCGGACGTGTTTGGCTCCCTGGACTGTGACACTGTGAAGATGTTCTTCTGTAGGGCGACTCTTTCCCAAGGAAAGCTGAACAACAAACCCAGCGGGGGTCATGGGCGGTGGATAGAAGATGCCTGCCTTTGATAATTAACTTTAAAACTGGTTCTAGGAAAGCCACTCTGACATAAAATGAACTTTTCAGAGCTCTGCTTTTGAAACAATCTCTGCCCCTCCTGTTAACTATGTAAGCCGAGATTTGGTCAAAAATGGTTCCGATGTTATTTAACGTTTTACGCAAAACTAAGAATACGCATAAAAGATAAATAGATACTTATATAATACATATAAACAAATAGACACCCCAGAAAACAACAGCCTTGGGAACAGCTACTTTCTTACGTACTCAAAAGAAAGCCATACATTTTAACCATCTGTCTCCTTATTCAAATCTGCAGGAAATATCAAAGTACAGAAGCAGCTCCTTTCTCACTAGGTGCACTCTCAGAGTTCAAGGGAGAAAAGGCTGCAATTTCCTGACCCAGCATATTGCATTTTAAACTTCTGTTTCCTGGAGCCGATGTTAAGGATAGATAAGTTCCAGCTATCGGGATGCCAACAGGAAAGCCACTGGCTGCCGACTCTGCAGCTCCATCGGTACGGTGGTAGAGGCTGGGTCTGGATGGGCGAGCGGGTGGGCACAGGGAACACCCGCGGGCTTGCTTGTGTGGGACACGAGCTGTGAGCTCGGCTGTGCTATGGGGACCGTGGCAGAAGCCTGGAGTTTACCTTAGTGTGGTGTAAGACGGGCAGCTAGGGAAGGGCTGCAGAGAAGGTTACTTACATTCCTGTTATTTACACGGAATGGATCCCAAAATCTGACCAACACGGAGGTCCTACAGAACGCTGTAAGCTCTTTGTCCAGAAGAGTATCCAGAAGTACTGTCTGTACACACCATGATCGCCTAAGCATTAGTAGGACCCGGAGACCATGTGTGTTTTCTCCCTTATGGTACAAAGTGGCAGGAGTGAGAAAGCCATAAATCCACAGCGATCCCACGGGAAGCTGTGTGCTCGTGTGCTGAGAGCACCCCACTGCACCAGCACTCCCGGCCTTCCAACAACTGAGTCCTGAGACCAGGAAGCCCACCACCGCCCAGCCCAGCTGCTCGGAGAAATCACAGTCTCCTTGGGACCATATGCAAGACCTCCAGTGCCCTAAATCTTTATAGGAATCTATTGTTTTCCTCTCTCTCCTTCTCCTCTGCGTTTGCAGCTATCCAGTAGCTGAATGGATTAGGTCCCTAAGGAAAAATGGTCAGAAAGGTGAGGCTCGAGTGCAAGAAAGCAGTTAGAGGAAGGATTTGGGATGGATGATACGAATGCGTGGTTGGGGAAGGAGACCTAAGCTTCAGGGTAGTGGTTGAAGAAGACAAAAGGGGAATCCCAAAACATCCCCATCTGGCAGAGCAACGAGCAGCTGCAGACAAAGCATGGGCAGCCCTGAAGGTGTGCGGAGGAGTGTGGTCTGTCTGCTCACTGCTGCAGAGAAAAAAAAAAAAAAGAAAAAAAAAAAAGGCAAGGGCAAGTTCTATCCCTGAAACTCCCCAAAACAATAGTTTTTTAGTAAATAAAGAGACACTTATGGCAAAAAATGCACTCCTTGCTACTGGTCTGGCTGCGCTACTGGCATCAGCTTGCAGCTTCTCACCATGGGCTCTGCCTGTCCAGAGAGGGGACTCCTGTCCTGGCTGCTGCCAAAGCCTGCACAGTTCACCAGCCCGGAATTTACATTAAAAAAAAAATCACAACAACGAAAAGATCTTACGAGAGGTACCTTGAGCTAACCTTGTGCGGGCCCTGTCTAGCCAGGTTCCTCCAACAACACGCAAGAGGGATGCGGGCTGAGCTGCATCGGCCGGTGCCCTCCAGGTAGCAGAATTACACCCTTCGGATGGAAACGCTGCTCTGCAGAAATGGTGCCTCTCTGCACAACAGGCTTGCATGTCTATATTTCTCCCTGTACTCCAGTAAATATACAGATAAGAGGTGTTTATGTGCCAAATAAACTTGAATGCTGGACATTCACCAA